>NC_057866.1:118146232-118488732 GCF_019393635.1 Dromiciops gliroides | reverse complement strand
ACAAGGTTTGACAGATCCTAATGATCTAGAAAGTGTAGAATCATCACTACTTTTAAAAATCTGTTATGACCTAGCTAAATTTGGAAATGTTCATCACCTGAGCAATTAAAACCAGGCTAAGGTTTGAGTTTTAGGCTAAGGCCCAGTAGGGTATGGATTTTCATTAGGTCATTAAGGGCAGCTAGGTGGCGCAGTGAATAGAGCACCAGCCCTGGAGTCAGGAGGACTTGAGTACAAATGTGGCCTCAGACATTTAACACTAGCTGTGTGACCTTGGGCAAGTCACTTAACCCCAATTGCCTCACCAAAAAAATAATAAATTAATTTTTAAAAAAGGTCATTAAAATATTGACATTTCTACCAAAGACTACAAATGAAGATTAAATCCATTTTGAACAATGGCTTTTGGGACATACAGTGATAATTCCTATAGAAACTACAGAGTTTCAATTTGAAAAGATACCAGAGCTTTTCCATCACTAAAAAAAGCCCCACCCTCATACATAGAATTTTTTAGTTCTAACATAAATATCTAATATCTCAGTAGCATTCCTTTAGAGATTTATAATTCCTACACTGTCTAGGGGAATTTTTTTTCATGAAATAAGAACAGGATATAAAAAGGACAGGAGTCAAGAACAATGCTAAAACTATAATCACTTGTATCAGAGCCAGAAACCAAAAAACCTAATTACTTTTAAATGCCTTCGTATTGATAAGCTTGGCTCTAGGAATTTTTTAGAGTTCTTCTAAAGAAGTACTTTTTCATTTTACATCTAGCTAAGCAAAATAAGCTAGGTACACAAATGACATGACAAATCAAATGATGTTTTAGGTTCTTAAAGCTCTATTTTCTTCTGTGCAAACCAGAAGCAGTATTGAAAATGTACATTGTCATAGTTTTCCATATCACACTATTTGTGTAAAGGACATTTGGTTGTCAACGAAAAATTTCCATGAATTAACATTCTATCAACACAAATGATAACTAATTGATATTCTTAATGGCAACCTTGATATGCTCTAACATCCATAAGTGCCTTCTAAAGTCATTTAAGAAAATTTAAATTATGTTCAGTATAGTTTTAGTCTTAAATGATTCTGTTCCATTCTAATTTTTTGGAAAATTGTGATTCATGTATGAGACATTTTCTAGATTAATGATTATCTGGAACACCATGATGTCTTCCAAATATGCTAGAATTCAAAGCTTATATATATTTTTCATTTTATGTAAGTTAATGGTATTTTATTTTGATTTGTTTTTTTGGGGGGGGGCAATGAGAGTTAAGTGACTTGCCCAGGGTCACTAATGTCTAGTGTCTGAGCCCAGATTTGAACTTAGGTTCTTCTGAATCCAGGGCTGGTGCTTTATCCACTGTGCCACCTAGCTGCCCCCTGATGTAGTTATTTTCAAAAATTTTTTTTTTTTGCCACTTGATGGTATTTAATTCATCTTTTGGGGGGGGGGGGCGGGGGAAGGGCAGGCCAGTAAGGGTTAAGTGACTTGCCCAGGGTCACATAGCTAGTAAATGTCAAGTGTCTGAGACTGGATTTGAATTCAGGTCCTCCTGAGTCCAGGGGTGGTGCTTTATCCACTGTGCCACGTAGCTGCCCCCTCTTAACCCATCTTTTAAAGAAAAAGCAATTGGTTTTGATCTTATTTCACATATAGTTCCCAAACGTCAGATAAAAAGAATTTAATATTGTGATGTTCCTGAGGGATTTTTACCTATTTAATTGCTTCTTTCCCTAATAGCTATAAATAAGTCATATGGCTTATTTCTTTTAGTTGTTACCTACATGCTTACAGCATGAAGATCTCACCCTCAGTTTTATTTAAGGAAGGGCTAACTGAGTATACACACTGAGATTTAAATGTTGATGATGTCCCCTAGTATGAGGGCAGGAGTTTGGAAGGAAAGAAAGTGGTTAGCTGCAAAGGGAAGGAGAATAACCTGAGGGTCACTATATACAATATGATAAAAATTTGAAAATTTGACAGTAGACGGTAGTTTCATTAAACAACTGTTGCTTCTCACAATTGTTCCTCTTTGTGGATTTAATTCTTGAGAGCTTCCCATCATTCTTTGGGCTTATTTTACCTGTAGAATTTTAGTCCATGGTATCCCTTCCTAGCTCTCTTCTTGCTGAACTCTGCTTTTAGCAGAGAGAATTTCAGCATATGTTCAGATAATTAGTACCTAAACTAATAGGTTACTAAAGTTTTTGTTAACACATTTCTAAGACTTCAGACTTAATTTGACAAATGAGGTAAGAGTATACTTGATGAATTCAGATATTCTCATGAAAATTTTATTTAAAATGTGTTTGGGGGCAGCTAGGTGGCGCAGTGGAAAAAGCACTGAACCTTTGGGAATTTGCTTCTTCCCCACTTTGGGCACATGGCAGACTGTGATAAGCTTTCCACTTACCCCTAACACAAATTCTCAGATGGAGTTGTGTCAGTAGTTCTCAAGGTTACCATGATTTCTACTCCCAGTAATTCTGCCTTCTTATTGATTTCCTCATTGGTTCTTCTACCTTATACAGCATGAAATTATGAAAATAGGTCTGTGGGTTATTAGCCACTCTGCTTTTAGCAGAGAAAATTTCAGCATATGTTCAGATAATTAATACCTAAACTAACAGGTTACTAAAGTTTTTGTTAACACATTTTTAAGACTTCAGACCTAATTTGACAAATGAGGTAAGAGTATACTTGATGAATTCAGATATTCTCATGAAAATTTTACTTAAAATGTGTTTGGGGGCAGCTAGGTGGTGCAGTGGATAAAGCACCAGCCCTGGATTCAGGAGGACCTGAGTTCAAATCCAGCCTCAGACACTTGACACTTACTAGCTGTGTGACCCTGGGCAAGTCACTTAACCTTTATTGCCTTGGGGGGGGGGAATAAAATAAAAATTAAATATTTTTAATGTGCTCAGTTTACAAGGAACAACTAAATGTTTTATGCTTAAATGCAGGGATATAGCAAATATGTGTTCAGAACTAAGTATTTACAAAGAGGCAATTGTTTGTGATTGGTTTGTAGAGTCCCATATCCGTTGCATACTGGGAACGCACCTATATTGCAGCATGTATCTTCCAACTTTGATCCAGATTTCCACAAAAGGAGAAAAGTCAGTTCAGTTCATTAAACATTTTGAGCTGTGGGAGAGTTTCATGGAAGATGGAAGTGAGAGCTTTAGAGTTCAGTCTGAGAAGAAGAGAAATATTTTCCAAGTGTGTGTGAAGGGAAACCTATCCAAACATTTGGGTCAGCCTCTAAATAGAGAAAGTGAAATAAAGAAGAAATCTAATCATGGCAGAAACCAGAAATATATTTGAAAACATTTCAAACCAATTCATTCAAGTAGTTTAAGCATTTCCCTCTTTTCTGTTTATTTATATGTGTATATATGTATGTGTACATGTAGACACATCTATATCTTACATATACAGATATAAATGACTAATTTACTTTGACAAATACTTTTTTCCCCAGAGACAGTGTTCAGCTCCTGTCTGAATTATCAAAGAATTCATGTTATCCCAGTTTATAAAATTTTTCTATATGAGATACAGAATCACTCAAGAATCATTTGATATTAATGTGGGGGTGGAGGGGATTAAGTATATGAAGAATGCCTATTGTCTAGATGTATAGTTAGATAAGCCATCTGTCAGCAAGTATATTTTGGCCAGTGCCAATGGAAAATGAACTAAACAGGAGGAAGAGAGCAGGCCTACAAATGTGTGATATGCACAAGAGGGTTACAAAAAATTAGTAACTAGGAATTAGTTGCACATGGGACAATACCATGAAGGAAGTCTTAAGTAGAAAAGATAGGTTGATCATAAAATGAGAACAAAGGATAAAATTTGGGCATTCCTTTGTACTTCACTGATGCACCCAGCATGTTGGGTTGAATCCTCTATGAATGATTTATGGGAAGTCATGAACACAATTTGCTAAGGATGAGAAGGCATGGCTAAATTGTGAAGTATACAGCTGAAGATATCATCTACACTGATAAGATGCCTACATATGTATACACATACATGTACTTATATTGCTTTAAGGTTTGCAAAGCACTTTACAAATATCTAATTTGATTCTCCCAACCTGTAAAGTAGGTGCTATTCTTATATGTATTTTATAGATGAGATAACTGAGGCAGACAAGTTAAGTACATTACTTAGGGTCACATGCTAGAAATTGACTATTTCTACATTTGAACTCAGGTCTTCCTGCACCAGCAGTCTGTTTACTGCATCACCAAGCTGCCTCCACTGTGAATGCTATTAATACCAAAGTTTTATATCCTGTAGATAGTGAAGAAACGTTGAAGGTTCCTGAGCAAGAAAGCAACATAATCATATACCCATCAGTGCCTTAAGAAAATTGCTTTGGTGTGTAAAGGAAATAAGGGTTAATGCTATTTGTCTCCCACACCTACCTCCAGTTTTTTTTTTTTTAATGTTGTCCTAACTTGTTTTTCTTTGTTTTGGGGGGTGTCTGAGGCTGGATTTGAACTAAGGTACTCCTGACTCCAGGGCCAGTGCTCTATCCACTGCGCCATCTAGCTGCCCCCATATATACTCTTAAAGAGAGTTGCCTGGAGTACTTTGAGGTTAAGTGATATCCAGCATCACTAAGTTATTATGTATTCAAATCCCAGGTCTTTGTGGTTCTGAGGCTCACTCTATTCACTGTGCCTATTCCTACTCCCATTACAAAGAAGTGCATCCAACATATTTGAAAATATTTAATATCACTTAAGTTTAAACATTTACTTTTATTCCTAACCATGTCATTAATTTTCATAAGCCCCCTTTCATAGCAAATTAAAGGTTAATGTCTATTTTAAATTATAACTTCAAAGTTACTGAATTAGGTCTCCAAGGACCTAATTTTTTTTTAGTGAATTAATGTAATTTTGTAGGCATGTGCAGATATTGCTAGTTTCAAATATTTAGTTATAAGAAAAATAGTAATTTATCAGTCTGTCTTACTAGACATTGTCAGACATTTTGGGGGAGAACTTATGGTATTTTATAATGGCAGTAACATGCACTAGAATCACAGTTATCACCAGTTGCCTTATTGTATTAATCACTTACCTTAAAAGTACTAAAATTTGTCATATTAAAATGTAAATTTGCTATAAATCAAGTCACTTTGAATTGCCTTATTTAAACTATTGCATTTAGCGACTTTTTTTGGGGGGGGGGAGGCAATTGGGGTTAAGTGACTTGCCCAAGGTCACACAGCTAGTAAGTGTCAAGTGTCTGAGGCCAGATTTGAACTCAGGTCCTCCTGAATCCAGGGCTGGTGCTCTATCCACTGCACCACCTAGCTGCCCCTATTTTGGTATTTCTTACCAAAACTTTTATCTTCCATGACCATCTAGCTTAGTGCTCTGCAGTATCTAATAAATTTTGCTAAATGAACTGAATGTTGAGGATAGGGAAGCCCCATCTTCTGCATTTCTTTTATCTTTCATACCTCAGTGCTAGGTTTGAATATTCACTAAATAAGGCTTCCTGAAATGCTGTGTAGGGAAAAAAACCCCCACAAAACTCTCTGGATTGGATTTTTTATTTCAAGCAGAAACTAATCTTGCTAATTTTTTTTCCTTACCACACTCACTTGAATGTTTTGTTTGTATTAATTGGCCATTGTGATGTACCTGCTGTACCTCTTTATATTAAAATTGAAGTCAGATATAGGTAAAAATTACTGATAAAGGAAGGGATAATACTTCCTATGAGCTAGGCACTGCGGTAAGCACTTTTGCAAATATCTCATTTGATAACCTAAATACAACTAGAACTGTGGTTTGTTTGTTTTTTCTCCTTTAAGGTTTAATGCATGTGCACAATAAACTTGTGGACCCACTGTACAGTATGAAAGAAGAAAACTGAAGGATTGAGGCGAAATTCTCCTTGAATGAACTGAACAACATTTTTATAGGTAGTGAACTAAATTTCTTGCTATGCAATGTGCTAAAATAAAACACAGAATTTAGAGGATTGTAACTTAAAGGTCTGGTATCTATACATTGTTAAACATTCCATGTGAGAGAACTTCAGTCCATTTTCCCACTATTTAAAGCTTTGAAGAGAGCTTTCAAAACAATTCATTAAAAACATAGACACTGCAAATCAAAAATTAAAGTCTGCCTAATTTAGAATATAATTTAAGAAAACAAGGATTTTGTAAGTCATTTATCCTTCATTCTTTGACTATTGAAATTTATTTGATTTTTTTTTTTCAATACTCTACTGACCTGTCAGTTAAAAGTAGCTGCACAATCCTTAATTTGGGGAAAGCTGTGTTTACATCTATGTATTTCACACAAGCTTTTGCACATGGTTGCCTTAAAAGCATTGTACTACAGTAGCATTTGGGCATTTCAAGTCCCATTACATTCTGCTGGTAAAAGAACCTAATTTGATATGAGAAGACAGTGCCTATACAGTTTCCTTCCTTTAGAAAAGCATCTTTACATGCATGTGTTTTATGCAGCTTCTGCAACAGCACTTTAAAAAGTGTGCTTTCATCTACTTCTTCAGGTTCATGCTTTTAGTTAAGTACTTCCTTTGGCAATTGGGATCTTTATACCCAAGAAACATTTTTTTAAAAAGATTGTTAAACTGTATCAATGATTAGTTTAATTCATAATAAATCATTATGGCTAAAAGGACAGACATGTATAAAATGAATTACATAGAATCTGTTTTGCATTACAATAGCAACTTGTATCATTTATTATTACTCTGTGAGCTCAAATATTAGGATCATTTTCTAACTTGAACTTAAAGCTTGTAATGTGTAACCCTTTATAAATTTTACTTCCAGAAGATGATTGAAAAGAAATAAATATGCTCTGGATACATTCCAAGTATTAAATCATAATTCTTAATAGTCCTGGTGAATTTGCATTTATTTTTCAGGTCTTTTACATGAATACACTGAGGACTATTTGAGATGATTTGTTTCAGTCTTTTATTTTTAAATTGTTTACTCAACCTATTAGAAACCCATCTGGTAAGTAAAATTGCTTCAGCTAGAATGAATTGTCTATATGATAGAAATACATTACAACTTACAAATAACTAGGATCGTAAAATATAGGGATATATGTTGATACACAGGAGAGACACCAATAGGAATCGAAAACCAAGTATTTTGTTTAAACCCCAGACAGGCTTAGAAATCTATTAAAGGGGGGCAGCTAGGTGGTGCAGTGGATAAAGCACTGGCCCTGAATTCAGGAGGACCTGAGTTCAAATCCGGCCTCAGACACTTACTAGCTGTGTGACCTTGGGTAAGTCACTTAACCCTCATTGCCCCATAAAAAGAAAAAAAAAAAAAGAAATCTATAAAAGGTTGTACTTGGCCTCTTTCTTCCCTTTTGGCTGTGAAGATGGTATAATGCAGACCCTCCCTGCCCCCCAACAAAAAAAAATAATACCCCAGTTTAGAAATAAGTTAAAAAACACTGAAGGAAAAACCAGTAACTTTAAGTGAGATTAATTTTATTAAAAGCCTATTTTAAAAGTTACTATCATACATTTCAAAATAAACTGCACATAATTATACTTTACATTCACTTATCAGGTTGTCTTTTTAGAACTCTTATAAAAGCATCCTTTGGAACTTCAATATTGCCAACTTTTCTCATTCTTTTCTTTCCTTCTGCTTGTCGTTTTAATAGTTTCATCTTCCGAGTGATATCTCCACCATACTGAGTAAAACCAAAACCACCAGTTAGGAGGGCAAACAGTTTATAACCTAACAAATTTTAAAACATAAACTGGGTCTCCCTTAGCCACAGTAGCCTTAATTAATTGTTCCTTATACTCTCACAGTATACAGATGATGTAGTTAGATTCACTGTTTTAGTAGCTACATCATAAGTAATTGCTCTTTAGTCCTTTCCAGTGAATGGAAATTCAAAAGCTAAGTTACATTATCTAACCAAATTGGGAATCTAACAATTTGTTATATTCCCATTATATTGTTATCCACAACCTTTCTGAGCATTATTAATTGGCCTTTTACTAAAAAATAAAGTTTTGCTATCTAAGACTTGTGCTGAAAATACCTAGGAATAACAGTGCTTGACATTCACTGTTTATCATCCAGGGAAGCAAACTTTGTGGAGATGGTACCTGGCAACTGCTGCTGCCCCTACCAATCCTGAAGATCAGGGAAAGAAAGTTTGACCACCAATGGAAATGGTTTTAATCACGATGCTGAAGATAAATTACCCAAATGCCTTTAATATTCTATCCTAAGAACCACTGGGCCTTTCCATTTGCAGCTGAAAAATCTCCTTTGTTACAATATGAGCTCCCTGACAGCAGGAACTGTCATTTTCTATTTGTATCTCCTGAACTTAACAGTGCTTTTCACAGAATGAAATTTGGCAAGCTTTTGGTGACAGGAGTGCTGTAGAATGTAATAAAACTATACTAATTCAGGCAAATTAAAGGGATTCTGTTGTTCTTATCTAGACCTGTATGTAGACCTGGTTGTTGGTGAAGAAACTTCCTCTGCAGGAGTTTCAAAAAGACAACTTAAATAATCAGCCCACTGTAATACATCCAAGTCTATGGTGGGACTCTGAACCTAGGTCTTCCCCACATGAGGTCAGCTGAATCCAGTAAGCTGTACTGCATCTGTAAACTGGACTACGTACTGGAAACACAATCTCCTTGTAGAAGTAGCTTACGTTGCTATGATTGAGACAACAAACCTCTATATGAATTAGTCAAGCACAAGATAATTTGAGATGCAGTTGGTGTAATCGAAAGATTTCATGCAGAAGATGGTGCTTGATTTGCATCTTAAAGGCAATTTTCGAGATTTGGAATACCTATCCCTGTAGCCCTCTCCTCTCTTTTGTGAGTTCTTTAGGGGAAGGGCCCAGGCCAACCATCCTTCTCTCAGCTTTGCCACTATACCTTACCTGCCTTCTCAACTTGCCTCAGTAGCTGTGCTACACACCTTCCCTATCCATGAGTTTCTTCCAGGATCCTTTTTGGGGAACGACCCAACCTTCATTTCATCTGATCCCCATCCTTCAATCTTCCTACCTACATCCCGCGCGCACTCCCCCCCGACCCGTGCCTATGTCTTGTTTCCTCTCACTAGAACCTAAGATCCTTGAAGTAGGGAACAGTCTGTTTCTTTGGTGATACATTTCCCCAGCATTTACCATAGCATCTTGCACATAATAAAATATTTATTAAGCACCTACTAATTGACACTGAAGCAAAATTTAGGAATGCATGCCAGGCATATATCAAATGGCAGTGCAAAGGCAAAAAAGACTAAAAGTGGAGTGTAGTAAGTGAGAAACAGAGGCCAGTTTGTCATTATTTATTATTGTTGGAGGATTTTGGGAAGGGGCAGTAGCCAATGAGGCTGAAAAGATGGGTTGTATAGGGCTATAAAAGCTAAATGATGGGGTTGCTCTTTTATCAAAGAGCAGGAGTTCTTAAGAGATCTGCTGGTGTTTTAACAATTTCAATATTTTGTTTTGTTTGTAATCTTATATTCTGGATGCATTTAAAAATTTGGTCTGCCCTAAAGGAAAATCCCTTTTTATTTTCAAACTCTTAATTAAAGCTATTAAGCATCTTCCAGAGATTTTTAGAAAACACAAAAAATGATACATACGCATTTTGCCAAGACATTTTTTCTGTAAGCTTTCACACTGTAAAAGGAAATATTTTACATTAACATTTAATACTTCTGGTATAATTGCTAAGTCCACTGAAGTAGATGGTATAGAAAACTTGAACCCAATCCTGAATTGACGTTTGAATGCTCTTTCCATTATTTAAATTTGCCTCTAATTCAATGTAATCATTTTGTTTATTTTAATTGGCAATAAAGTCTTAAGAATATGGAAACTAAGCAACATTTTTGTTCACCTGATCACATAATGATGTTAATGAGACCATGACTTATTGGACACAATTTCTCAATCTCAGAAAATAATTAGTCACAGATTGTAACTTCAAGTGAAAGCCAGGGATTAGGACACACTTTAACTCAAACCATCAAAACTAATGGAAAACCTTTTGGTTTGCTGAAAGGTATTCATTCAATGTTTATTGAATGAATCCCACCCCTCCTACAAGCACATTAGTAGTATTAGCCATTTTAGGCAGCCTGAGTTTTTATTTTAACAAACTACTTTGGAATAAACCATGTTTAAAAAGTACCAACACATAATGATGACATTCTATATCATAAAAAAATGTTTCCTGAAAAATTTGCATGCCACCTTGATTTTTTTTTTTTTTTTAGTGAGGCAATTGGGGTTAAGTGACTTGCCCAGGGTCACACAGCTAGTAAGTGTTAAATGTCTGAGGCCGCATTTGAACTCAGGTACTCCTGACTCCAGGGTGGGTACTCTATCCACTGCGCCACCTAGCTGCCCATCCTTGATTACTTAACAATAAAAAACCAGGCAACTAAGTAATGTAAAACTTATATTCGATATTCTCATTGTGTGTGTGTACACATACCAATAAAAACCTATTTTTGTTCAAATAAGCCCATTAGTTTCAACTCACGTTTCTCTGGCAACGATTTTACTTCCAATAGCTGCCTGAATAGCTATTTCAAATAGTTGTCTAGGAATTGTATCCTTCAGCCGTTCACATATAGTTTTTCCAATAGGATGTGCCTTTTCTCTGAAAAAGTAAGGGCATATCATAACTTTTTTAGAGTTACAGATCGCAAATAAAAGTTTTTGAAATATTTTTTTTAGGCAAAAAGAACAGTAACTGGACATCCACAAGTATTCTCAATATAAAAAGCAACTGTGATTTATTTTTTTATACCTGAATGAGTGTAAAACAAAACTAAAGGGAACCAAGATGGCAGAATAGAGGCTTAGCAATGAACAGATACTTTTCAGATAAAGAAATCAAGCCTATGTGATCAAGTCATGTGAAAAAAAATCCTCTAAATCAAAGTTTCTTAAATTGTGAGTTGCAACCCCATATGGGGCTGTGAAAAATTTGGCAACAGTAAAAGGTTATATACACATTTTATTTTGTTTTTGTTTTTGTGAGGCAATTGGGGTTAAATGACTTGCCCAGGGTCACACAGCTAGTATTAAGTGTCTGAAGCCGGATTTGAACTCAGGTAGGGCCGGTGCTCTATCCACTGTATCACCTAGCTGCCCCTTGTACAGATTTTATATGCTTATATACCTGGGGGTCACATAAAAATTTCTTGGATGAAAAATGGCTGTGAATGAAAGAAGTTCAAGTCCTACTCTAAATTACTGATTTGAAGAAATGCAAATTAAAACAACTTTGAGGTACCATCTACTATCAGATTAGCTAACATTACAGGAAAAGAAAAGGATAAATGCTAGAGGGGATGTGAACAATAGGGATGCTAATGCATCGTTGGTATTGTGAACTGGTCCAATTCTGGAAAACTATTTGGATGCCCAAAGGGCTGTAACACTGCATATTCTTTGGCCTAGCAATATCACTATTAGGTTTATGTCTGACAGATCAAAGAAAAGGGAAAAGGATCTATTTGTGCAAAATTATAGAACAATTTTTTGCTTGCCTTCTCAATGAACAGGGATGGGGTAAGAGAGGAAATTTGGAACTCAAAATTTAAGAAAATACACATTTTAATTCATTTCTAAACTGCTTTAACTACCGTTAGTTTCTCCTCCAAGTTGTTTGGGAAAAGACAGAAAACAAGGGACAGGCAATCAGGAAAGATGTCTAGCAATGTAAAAATGATTGTCCCACCTTGTACCTTGAGCATTCTATGCTCAATTCTGAAGACATTTTAGGGGAACATTAGGTGATTGATAAAGGATCTCAAGATCATGACATTGAAGCTTAGTTGAAGGGACCAGGAGATATTTAGTATACAAGGAAAAAAATAGACATGAGGAAACTAGAAGGGGAATTATACTAGTCATGCTTGGTTCTAAAAGGCAGAAATTGGAAAAATGCAAATTTAGTTTTAAATTTTAGTTTAAAATTTAGTTTGAAAATTTTGGTGCATTGAGAAGGTTTCAGGTTCCTCCTATTGATTAATCATCAGCTGTGTTGTAGAGGGAACTACTGTACAAACTGCCATTTATCATTAAACTAGATAGATGACCTTTGTGATTTTTTTCAATTACACTTCTATGATGTATCTAAACTACAGAATTGAAAAATAATTTTCCTTTGTAGTTATGATTTGAGTAAAACTAAAAACTTTAGAGAAAAAGTGATTTCTTTTAATTAGATAATTGGACCCTATGCAACTTACCTGTGTACAATTGTTACCAACTCTTCCACAGGATTGCCATTTAACAGAATATCCATTTTTACAAGGTCTGCGGTCTGATATCCAGCGTCTTCATAATCAAAACTAATGTTGAAAACAATTACATGGCTAATGAATATTTTTATTTCCCACCAAACAAGAAACAAACAGGAAAATTCAATAGTCAAATATCTGGTTTCATATTAACATATTTAATCTACAGTTACAGACTAGAGGGGTGCCTAAGAAGTACTGGGGCAATAAGTTTTTTTTTTTATGAGACTGCAGTGTTTCTACTGAACTTAAGTCAAAAGTTGTTGCAGGATAAGCTGCAACATTTCATTGTACAGAGGAGGGAACTGAAGGCAAGGTAGTAAGGGGCACAGGTAGGATTTAACTCAGGCCCTTTGACTTCCTTGCTTTGTCTGCTTGCCCTTCTTTGCTACCCCAATAGTGTCATCTCCTTCCATTCACTCTAGTTCTCTTACTGTGAAGGCCATATCAGACATTGGTCCACAGAATTGAAGAGGGAGAGGCTCCATGTTGGAAGAATTGGGGGCTAAATAACCAAATGTCTAAAAGTAGTTTGATACATAGGGCAAAACAAACATCACATGCAACATAAACTTAAAAATGGAATTTCTGACAAAAGCTGTCAGTTCTGGAAGTGTCATGTGAAGAACACAACCATTCTGGAAAAGAGTTTGGAACTATGACAACAGACTAAAATGTCTATACCTCTTCATCCAAAAATTCCATTGCTAAGCGTAGCACATTCTCTTGTTTAGTGAGAGAAAAGCTTCATATACATAAAAATATTTATAATGGCACATTTTACTGTAACCAAGCTGCAACACAATAGAGGCTAAACAAACTGTTACACAAATGCAATGAAATATTACTGTGCTGTAACAAATGTGAATACAGAGGAAGATGGTGTGAGAAAATAATAATGGGTTTTTGGAGGGAACCAGGGACCCCCTTGGAAAGCATAGTTCTTAGAAATTTTAGCTAATCCCTTTTTAGGATCAGCCCAGGAGCCCACAAGGTGGATCAGTAGAAATGCAGATTTGACTAGATGAGATCAGCCACCCCTAGACTTCTGCCTTCAGAGATGGTCTTTTTGCACACTTCCTCATTAAATCATTACATCATTAGGTCATAGGTAAAACCTATTGGTAACACAGGTTTTAAATTCTTCTGAGATGGTCTCATATTCTTTCTAAATTCTATATTTTTAAATTATATCATGCTGATTCTTCCAGGGGCTTTTCAGATGTTTTAAAGTCAGAACCTGCTAGTATATTTATAAATTTTAACTTTCCAATTTTAATTATTTTATTTCTAACTATACTACAAAAATACATTTTCTAATTAAGCCTGGAATCAAGTTAAAATTTTCTAGCTCAAGCTTTTTAAAAAATTACTTGGAAAATATTTAATAACTTTCTAAAAACAAATTGATAGGAAAAAAACTTAAATGTTCTATTTACACATTCTGTTAATACAGACTAGCCTTCAATTGTCTTTGAAGCTATTCTTTTTAGTATAAAACAGTAACAGGCATCTCTAATAAATCTCAAAATTCAACTCATTTGATGTGATGTTTTAGATCTCAAGTATTTTGTTACAAGGAATATCTCAACAAAGGAACCCATAAAGAAATGTAAATACAGAATCCAACAAAGAAAAAAAGGTGAAATAGCAGAGATTTTATAAAAATTGGAGGGAGTGGTCCATAATTATTTACAAGACAGTAATCTCAATCATTTATTAGAAATTAGTAGGGAAGGAGATATTCTGTATAACTTCATTTGTCACTAAACTAAACCCTATTTATCCATCAATTTGTGAGTGGAATTTTGCTTTTTAGATGGAAATTCTCCTAAAATGAATTATACATTCCTCTCACTTCAGAGTGTACAATGAACATACCCTTTTTCTGATATGGGATCATTATTACCATAACCTACAGAATTGATGAGCTGTATGGGACTGCCTGCTGCCTTAATAAAAGACAGCAGTCTTACTTTTGGCTTTTCTGTTTCCTCTGCTGTCAATACTAGAACTTCTTGTCATCTGTGTGCCTGTCTTTTGCTGCTTCTTTTATGCTGTTGACTAAGAAGCCAGATAAACTAAGCCATTTGGTAGAATTGTGGAGAAGGAAAGAGTACAAAGGTTCTGACTGAGGACCTAATATCTTCCTGTAATTATTGTGCATAAATGTTGGTGCACAAACTCTGACACTAATTTTTATAAATCAAAATCTAGATTCTCATCTATATTTCAGACATCTATGACTGACCAACAAGAAACACCTTGGATAAATAAGATGTTATTACACTCCTAAGAGAAAATGTCTAAATTTGTTTTTCAAAAAATACTTACTGCGGCAGCTAGGTGGTACAGTGGATAGAGCACCAGCCCTGGAGTCAGGAGTACCTGAGTTCAAATCCGGCCTCAGACACTTAACACTTACTAGCTGTGTGACCCTGGGCAAGTCACTTAAACCCCAATTGCCTCAATAAAAAAAAATTAAATTAAAAATACTTAAAAAAAATACTTACCTAGCATATCCAGAAGAAAGGGACTTCAAGGAATCATAAAAATCCACCACAATTTCATTCAAAGGGAAGAGGTATTTAAGCATAACTCGATTCTGGTCAATGAACACCATATTTTTTTGAACAGCCCTTCGATTCTAAAAAATATAAAATATAGTATGGTCACAAGCCATTAAATATTAATTACTGAAAAAATAGGTAAATCCCTTGTTTAAATTCCCTTTAAAATTCTAGTTAAAAAAAAAAACTGGTGTGCAAAGAGAAAAATTCTGTTAGCATCTTAATAACTTCAAAAATAGCCATATAGTTCTGATTAAAAGGGGCCTAGGTATGAATAAATCACCTTTTCTTCATAATTCGGTTAAGAATGATGGATTGAATAAGATGATAGAAAAGAAAAAGGACAAATGCTAAAGGGGACATGGAAAAATAGGGACACTAATGCACTGTTGGTGGACTTGTGAATTGGTCCAAAGGAGAACAAGTTAGAAATATACCCAAAGAGCTATAGAATTGTACATACCCATTTACCCGGTGATACCACTACTAGGTTTGTATCTTAAAGAGATCAAAGAAATGAAACCTGTTTGTACAAAAAGTTTTATAGCAGATCTTTTTACGGTGGCAAAGAATTGGAAAGTGAAGGGATGCCCACTGATTGGGAATGACTAAACAAGTTGTGGTGCATGACTAATGGAATACTACTGTGCTATAAGAAATGACAAGCACAATTGGTTTAAGAAAAACCTGGGAAATATTTTATAAACTGATACAAAGTAAATTGAGCAGAACCAGAATGTTGTACACAGTAACAACAATTTTGTAATGATGATCCAACTGTGAAAGACTTAACTACTGTTCAATATAATGATCCAAGCCATTTCCACCTCCAGAGAGAACTAGTAAACTCCAAGTACAGATTTTTTCACTTCATTTTTCTTGGGGTTTTTTGGTGTACTTTCTTTTGAATGTAAATGTTTTACATAACTTCACATATATAATTGATATCATATTGCTTGCCTTCTCAAGGGGTGGAGGAGGGAGTGAATTTGTAACTCAATTATTTTTAAAATGAATGTTAAAAACTTAAAAAAATGTAATTGGGAAATATTTAATGAAATAAAAATATATTGGGCAGCTAGGTGCCGCCGTGGATAAAGCACCAGCCCTGGATTCAGGAGTACCTGAGTTCAAATCCGGCCCCAGACACTTGACACATACTAGCTGTGTGACCCTGGGCCAGTCACTTAACCCCCATTGCCCAGCCAAAAAAACAAACAAAAAAATATATTTAAGAATAATGATAGTTAATTACATAGTGCTTGGAAAGTATGTAAAGTGTTTTACACTTAATGTCACTTTATCTTCCTGGATTCTTATCTTCATTTAGATTCAGAAATAGCTGACAGGGTAAGTGATTTGCCTAGTAACAGAGCTAGTAAAAGTATGAGGGCAAGATTTAAATCTTGTTGTTCCTGATTCCAAGGTCCTAAGATTACATATTTAGAGCTAGAAGGGGCCATAAGCCAATGAGTCCAATCCTCTCACTTTACATTATTAGGAAACTGAGGCAAAGAAGTTAAATTACTTGCTCATGTTTATGCAGGTTTTAAGGTTCTTGTAGGATTCAAATTTAGATTTTTCATGACCTCAAGTCCAGTGCTTTATCCACTATGTCACCTATCTCAGCACTTATCTCAGTATACCACACTAACCAAAATAAAGTTGGGATTTTTCAAGAGGAGCTTTATTAGGAAACTTTGGCAAATGAGGAGAGGGGGGTAGGGAAATATAAACAGCTTTCTGTAAATTAATTTCTAATCTTCTTTTGGCTTTGGTAAGGACTTTAATTTTGTGTGTGTGTGTGTGTGTGTGTGTGTGTGTGTGTGTGTGTATGGTTTTTGGGTTGAGGCAATTGGGGTTAAGTGACTTGCCCAGGGTCAAACAGCTAGTAAGTGCCAATTATCTGTGGCTGGATTTGAACTCAGGTACTCCTGAATCCAGGACTGGTGCTCTGATCCACTGCACCACCTAGCTGCCCCTTTAATTTTTATTTTAATCTTGCTTTAACCCTGTTTGGTCTTTACTCTTCAGTGAAACTCATCTTTACCACAATGCTAAAGTTAATGTCTCGGTTTAGTTTCACCATATTCCATGTGGCTATAAGACCTTGCACTGTAATTTCTAAAATCTATTTTCCCCATTTCTGCTTCTTATAGAAGCCAGAAGTTTACTGTCATTGTTTTCTTCTAATTCTTATATACCCATGTACCTTTCATTAAGTTTCTGGTTTAGGTGTAGGGGATAACATCAGCCTTCAGATCATCTGCAAAATGGAGATAATAGACATCACTTGTACCTACAAAATGATCATGGTCAAGTTACCTGTTCTGCTCAATACTGTAGGGTTTCAGTTTCTCACTCACTGTCATCCCTAGAAGAGTGACTTTACTAAAATCCTATCACTAAAGTAAATACAAGAAAAATATACATGCAGCCATACCAAATAATTGCAGACATTTACAAAGCATTTTAAGGTTTACAAAGAACTTTATATATATAAAATCAGTTGAACTCTACAACTCTGACTTAGATACCACATGTATTACTGATCTCATTTTATAGATGAGGGAGCTTGCACCCAAAAAAGTTAAGTGATTTGCCCAGGATCACACAGCTATTAAGTGTCAAGAGGTAGAATTCAAACCCAGGTCTTCCAAACTCCAAATCCAGTGCTTTCTCCATTATATTATACCACCTGAACAAGAATGGTAATTCTACTAGAAAAAAGTTTCTGATATTTTATGTCACATTTGATGCCAAAGTTTTCAATCATTTAATTTATGAGCAAATATTCTTTGGTACAGCAAATGAAAACATACTTGTTTTGGATGAGCATTCTTTTTAAAATATGAGCATACTTAATATTTAATATAAAACAGTATTCAGGAGTGAAGCAAGAAATTAGTCATAATAAAGAGTTAAGCATTTAATTGTATTATGTGTATACCAGGCAAAGTGTCATTATTTTTCCAGTGTATTTATCCGGTGTTATAATGGTACCCAAAACAACAGGCTCCAAATATTCTGTTACTTTTAATTTATCAGGAAACTGGGAAGGGTTGATGATTGTAATTTCCTTTTCTCTATATTCCTGAAAATGGGGAAAAAAATCGACTGTTAAAAATATTTCCAAAGTAGTCTCATAATTTGATTTATTTCTCAAAATTTCACATTCTTTATTAGAATCAGAAATTACTTGGAACAGAATGAATGCTAGACTTGAATCCTGATCTGCAATTTATTTACTACCTATGTGACCGTGAGCCTATCACTCACTTATCTTTTGCAGGCCACAGTTTTCTCACCTATCAAAGGTAGAGGTTGGTCTAGAGGATCAGTGAGGTCTCTTCCACTTATAAAGCCATGATCCTATGATTCCCGGAGTACTGGCTGTCTGCTTTGCTTTGGTTATTACTCAACACCAAATCCTAAATTTATAATTACTTAATTTGTATTGTAGGTATATATACATGTAACATACAGGCACACATATATACAAACACACACACACACACATATATATGTGTGTATGTGTGTGTATATATATATATATATATACACACACACACACACACACACACACACACACACACACACACACACAATTAGGTTTTTTGGGATGTTTTGTGTTTGTGTATGTGAGGCAATTGGGGTTAAGTGACTTGCCTAGGGTCACACAGCTAGTAAGTGTTAAGTGTCTGAGGCCAGATACAAACACAGGTGACAGTTAGTTTTAAAGTACCAGAAGCTACTCATGCCCTCTATGTATAAAGAATGAAAAGCGAAATATTTATCATGATATAAAATTTATTTGCACCTTACAATAGTCATGCAAATGATTCTCCACCTAATTTAACTTTAAAAGCAAGGCAAATGTGTTTTTTTCCCCTCTCAGTCCAGACATACATTAATTAATGTGGTCTATTTAGATTAAAATCTCTAAATTTCAGTTGCCTCTAAGATAAAATATTAACTGTTTGGTATGCAAAGCCCTTTTACAATCTGGTTTGAGTCTATTTTTTTCAGATTGATTACACTATCCTTATAATGTACTCTACCTCCCCACCAAATTGGGCTATTTGCAGCTCCCAGACATAATATTACATCTCTTATCTCTATTTCTTTGTTGTCCCTATCCCTGGAAGATTCCCCCACATTTTATCTCTTGAACCCTAGCTTTCTTCAGTGATAAGGTTGAATAATACCACGGGCAAGAATCCTCTCCTGATTTCCGTAGTTAAGTATCTCATATCCAAAAGCATCTTTTATTTTTACCTGTATTTACTTTTCCATGAATATGCAGGTACCCCTCTTTAGAATATAGTTCCTTAAAGTTTGGGGTTATAACTGGCCTGTAAGTAGACACTTAATAAATGCTTAATGATGACTGAACATTCTCCACCAATGCAAACAAACAATTTATCTGTGAGAAAGAGGCCTAGCCTCTTTAGAACTTAGTTGAGTCAACCATGGTAATATATTTAGTATATATCACTGAATCCAGGTCTTCCTTACTTGAAGGCCAATCATCTAGCCACTGCTAGCATATTTATGGACTACAAGGTAAAATTTGCTCAAAAGAACGTAAGATTGCAATTCAGAAGGAACTTACTACCTATATTGTTGATTCTAAATTATCATCCTGCCATGTTTTTCACTTTTTACAAAAGCAATAAATCTTGGCAAAAAAAATTATTCTTAAATTTGTATTTCTAATTACTGGTTCCACTTAGAACACACACCATTTTTCTAGGCAAATCTAAATTTTTCTCAGTGAAAGATTTCAATGAAGAATACTTTTATGGAACTATTTTAAAAGTCAGGAAAAGGCTTATATTAAACTGTAAGGAAGAATTCTTGGAACTTTGCTCTTCCATAATTAACAGTAATGTGATAGAGTTCTGTAAAGTAATTGTTCCTATTCTTTATTTTACTGAAAAGGACGACAAAGCTAATTTGTTCTTCATCAGTTACAATTCAAAAATGACTTTACATCTCCAACTATTACAATGAAGACTATATAATTACCTGTCATAGAAGTACTATTACTTTCAATATTATAAATTTTAAGTACCTTTATTAACTTTGCTGATGAAAGAATAGCTTTATAAGGGACAGTAGGTGTAGTCAAAATAACAGAAGTATTATATTCTTGTTCCAACCTTTGATTAAAAACCTCCATATGTAGAAGGCCAAGAAATCCCAACCTGGGAAAAAAAATCAAAAGAAAATTGTCACTCCAATTATATATGCTTTAATGCTTGTTTTGAGTGATATTATTTTAAAACATTTTTTAAAAGCAATCATATATAACTTATCCCACATATCCAATTAATTGCCATATCTTGCAATTTCTTTCTCTACAAAATCTCTTTTGTCTATTCCTTCATCTCCACTCATGGACACCACTTTAGTTTCAGATTCTTTTCACACTCCCTAGACTATTCCAATAGCCTTCTAATTAATCTCTTTACTTCCAGTCTCTTCCCTCTTTAATCCATCATCCACACAGTTATCAGGGATACTCCTAAAGCAAATATGTATCAGCTATCACTCCCCAGACTCAAAAAACTCTAATGGCTCCTTATGACCTAGCATAAAATATAAACTCATTAAAACAATTTTATAACCTGGCTCAAACCCAACTTTCCAGCTTTTTACAAATCATCCTCCTTTATGTATTCTTTGGCACAGCCAAACAGCCTTCTTGTTATTTCTCACACAGGAGAGTTCATTTCCTAACTCCATGCCTTTACAGGTCTGTCAACCATGCGTGAGAGAGAAATGCACTCTTTAAGAATCCCAATTTTTTTCAAAAGGTGAGATGAGAAGCCACATCCTATGGAAGGCTATTTTTGATACTAACCCCTCCCCCAGCTATTAGTAATTCCCCACAAAATTATTTTGTATATTATATGTGTACCTATTGTTTCCTCTTATGGAATATAAATTCCTTAAGGGCACAGTATTGGTTTTTTTGTATTCCTAGTGCTTCTTTTGCACAGCTCAAAGCCCATAGTCAATGATTAATAAATGATGAATTGATTAAAATTCTTAATAAACATAAAAAGTAAAAATTCTGAATCTCACCTCCAACCAGCACCCAAGGCAAGGCTACTATCCCGATGTACTGTCACACTGGAATCATTTAATGTCAGTTTTTCTATAGCACTCTTCAAATTATTATATTCAGACTGATCTACGGGGTACATTCCTGTGTAAATATTTGAAAATACATTTCATTTACCATATCAGTTCATACTAATAGGCTTTTACTACCTCTTAGCCTAAGACATAAATGCTGCATACATTAATTCTATGAATTTATGATTACAACCTTTTCCCCAGTATTTCATGGGACACAAATATTCTTCAATCATTACCTGAAAGTTTGTAAATAAAGGTATGCTAGAATGTCTTCCTAACTCTACTCACTAGCATCCTGCTGATTAACTAATTAGCCTCTTTCCAGCTTGTCACTTTTAGAAAAGGGGACAGTACAGAGTAAATGTCAACTTGCCCAGCTTTGAAATAATAAGTTCTTCACAAGTGACTTCCATTAAATCTTTTATTTAAAGAGAATTACCAAAACAAAGCACGTATGTTCAAGTCTTAAGTAAAAATGTTTTTTTTTCCCTGAAAATACAGATGTGCACAAACACACAAATTCTACATCATGCCTGTGCTTCTTTATTAGCAAAACAAAACAAAAAAAGCAGTAAGCACATATATTTTTTTAATTTTAATTTTTTTTTTTTTTTTGCGGGGCAATGAGGGTTAAGTGACTTGCCCAGGCTCACACAGCTAGTAAGTGTCAAGTATCTGAGGCCAGATTTGAACTCAAGTTCTCCTGAATCCAGGGCCAGTGCTTTATTTATTGCACCACCTAGGTGCCCCCTCCCCCCCAACGCATATTATTCTGATAGCAAGATACTCTGCTTGTTTCTATTATAAGCATTATTTAAATAAAATTATTTGGAGGCATTTTGACTCCAAGTAGCCTTGAAGTCAGGAACACTTGGTTTTTTTTTTTTTTTTTTAACTTTGTTTTTTTTTTTTTAGTGAGGCAATTGGGGTTAAGTGACTTGCCCAGGGTCACACAACTAGTAAGTGTTAAGTGTCTGAGGCCGGATTTGAACTCAGGTACTCCTGACTCCAGGGCCGGTGCTCTATCCGCTGCGCCACCTAGCTGCCCCAGGAACACTTGGTTTTAAGACCAAAGATCTCCGATACCTATCTTTTGGGTGACCTGGTAAATCATTTAACTGATCAGTGCCCCAAGAGCACGATATTCTGATGATGCAGAGTAGTTAAAGTCTTATACTGGTAGAAGGCCTTCCATACTAAGAGTTACCTATACCAATGAAATCACAGTTCTAGACCAAATCAAACTTTTATTACCTAGGGAAGAGTGAGATTAAAATACTATTATAAGGGATTTATCTCCTTAGAACAAGAGCTGAATTAAAATAAGTACCAGCTTTAGCACTTGAGAATATTATTTATTGGGATAATTTAGGTAACACTGATGATGAAAGTTTAAAAACAACTGGATTTAATCCCTTTAAAAACTACTTAAATCTTAAACTATTTCATTAGATAGAATAAAAATCTGTTCAAATAATGGTATTAACTTAAAATGAATAGTTCATATAACTGGATACTATACTTATAGAATTGGTTATAATTATTCTTGCTGCATAATATATAGGGAATAACAAGATTCTGCTCTACTTTTTTGAACTTGTGAACTCCTCACCTGCAAAAACCATTGGTTTCGCTGACTTAAACCCAGGCAAGGGTTCCACAGGTTGTTTATGTAAATATAATGTATCTCCTATTTGAGCTTCAGTGACATCTTTCATCCCAGCAATCAGATAGCCCACCTGTCCTGCATATCTGAATAAAATTAGTATTATGTGGAAAAAATATTGACTGTATATGTTTCAAGTATACCCCAACTCTTACAGCACAATTCTTTACATTTATAACCATTAGCTTATATATCACAGAAAAAAAAATCTTATTTCAAACCCAAACCTTTGTTTTTTAAAAATGATCAATGGCTCAATTCTCAAAGTCCAAAGTAGTTCTGTATGCAAGGTTTATATGAAGGAGGTCTCCAACCAGGCTCTCTTACATCCTATTTTCCTCCACTAATAGAACATTAACATTTAAAAAAAATCCCCTAAGACCAACTTTCTTATCTTTGAATAAGTTATATTGAGAATAATTGCAAAGATGACTTGTGACACTGACCTCTCCCCCTCACCCCAGAATATAAAAATGGAACTCCCATCAAGGCAGAGAAAAAACTCATTATGACTTATTAAATAAATCCTAAGGCACTGACTGAGGCAAGCAGGACTAAGTAATTTTTACAAGTTCAAGTTCTAAGTTCATGATTTGAACCCAGGTGTCCCTGACTCTAAGCCCAAGCATTTGAGCACTTTATCCATCATACTATACTGCTTCTCTGCATTAGGAACTTTTTTCTGCAGGGCAATGAGGGTTAAGCGACTTCACACAGCTAGTAAGTGTCAAGTGTCTGAGGCTGGATTTGAACTCAGAAATGCCAATGACTTGATCAAAAAAGGAAAGGAAAATGGCAAATTCCTAGATAGGTCCTCGGCTTATACTTAAGAAAGAACACTGTAAGGATCCTCAATCATGGAAAATGTGTGTACTTACAATTTTGGAATAAGGAATGGCATTTCTATATATATAGTTAAAATAATATTTTGGGGAAATTATTTGCTATAGAATCAGAATAGCCAAGAAAAGGAATTGAAAGAGATCACCCTTCCACCCCCATCTCAACATTTTTTCATAAAATAAGGAGTTTTTAAAAGATTAAATAATTTTTAAAATACAAAATCCTACTAGAGCCTCAGTCTCTTAATTGCAACTCCATGGTACTCCATTAAGCTGTCTTTAAAATAAGAATTTTTCCAAATATTCCAGCTTAATTAAAAAAATATATTTTAAATGCTCTACCACAAAAATAAATTAATCAACACAGGGCTAAACAATACAAGGTTTTATACTGAAAATCCAGTTATTTTTATATATAAATTATCAAATCTATTTGTAGCACTGGTTACTTACAGTTTCTGAGTTAGCTGTTCATCTGGGCTCAGAATTCCAACTTCATTAACTTCATAAGTCTTCTGTGTATGAGCAGATACAATCTTATCTCCTTTTGAAACAACCCCACCAAACAGAGCTACATTAGCTATCACTCCTCTATATTGGTCAAAGGTGGAATCAAATACTAAAGCCTTCAGTGCATTTTTTCGACTGGCTTTTGGTCTGTGAAACATAAAAAATAAAAACAAAACTCCACTTTGTATATACATACATGTACATGTATAAAAAGATAAAAGGATTGGAAGTAAGATTTCACCAGTATAAGGAACTCTCTCTACCAAGACAGGTTAGTAATTAATCTGTAGCATACTATTAGAGAGGATAAAACAAATACTCACGGAGCTATTCTTTCAATGACAGCTTGAAGAACTCTTTCTACATTTGTTCCCAGTTTAGCAGAAATCTAAAGAAAAGAATATTAAATATAAGACAAAATATCTATGACAGTATGGCTGTTATTGATTGAGTTTTTAATACCTGATAGAGTATACAGCTTATTTGCAAAATCTTATGAAGGAAGATTACAATTAGTATCAGCTCTTTATAGAGAGAAACAGTGGAGAAAAATAAGCTAAATACAATTTGTTCTGAAATGCAATGGATCTAGTTCATCCTAAGCAACATTCAATAATAAAACTTGTATGACAAAAGAAAAGTACAAAGTAATAAAGATTTGTACAATGCAAAATTTTCCCATCAATGGCAGCAACTACCATATTTGGATTCTAACATCAAAGACCCTATTGTGCTATATATGGAGGTAGAAATGGTATTAAAGAAATACTGGAAGAAAAGCTGGATCAGACCAAGTATGCATATGCATGGCAGAAGCCTATGCTAGTGAATGAAAGTGTAAGGGCTTCAAGTCAATCAGTTCTAAAGATCCCTCAAAGAGGGAAAGATGGGGGAAAAACATCATACATTGTGGAGAGGATAACAATCACCAACCCAAATCTTTGTAAGAATAATTTATCCACATATTTAGGCCAGTTTTGAAGCAAAATATAAGTAGACAACTTTCACAAATGATACTATACAAAAGACCTCAATTGTCTAGGCACTTGCGATCTAAAATTACTTCAGAGTTCAACTTAACTATCTACAGGAAAAAAAAAGTGGATGAAGAATACAAATGGTCTATGCTGTGAAAAGCAATTAGATAGGAAGTTTATAGAGCTGGTTCACCTGTACATATAATTTTTTTTAAACAAGTAAGACATTGAAGTAGACCTAGAATTGAACAGGAGTAAGATTGTGGGGGGCAGCTAGGTGGCGCAGTGGATAGAGCACCGGCCCTGGAGTCAGGAGTACCTGAGTTCAAATCCGGCCTCAGACACTTAACACTTACTAGCTGTGTGACCTTGGGCAAGTCACTTAACCCCAATTGCCTCACCAAAAAAAAAAAAGATTGTGCCAAATTACATTTAGGAAATTGGCTAGCACTTTAAATGACCACAAGTTTCTCTCAGAAAGAAAAGCCCGTATTTTAATACCAGTATTTTTCTTGTGATGCTATTATTCTAAAGATCATGAATTCCAGAAGCTCTGACCAATCAAAATTGCAGGTTACTCAAAATGCAAAGGACAAAGTACCATATTACAACTAATGAATTATGCAAATAAAAAGGTGTAAAAGACATAAGAAATGTATAACTGGAAAAGGAAGAATGCCAGTCAACTAACAAGAACAAATGTTAAAAGAGGTATAGATCAAAGGCTGCATTAATACCCAAATGATATAGATTAAGCCCTGAAGCCAGGATTCCCTGAAGAAAATTTACAGGACATAGATAAAAGTTGCATAGTATCAGGTGTGGACTGCTGATGTACACTAATAAAAGCATGAGTCTGCACATCAAAATCACAGATTCTTTTATTAAGTATTCAATTCAATCTTTAAAAGGTTTTTAGATACAAGCCAAATAATCCGGACCAAATCACTAGAAAACATAGCATGGATATGAACACAAAATGTACTTTCCAACATAACTTTGGTTTGAATAAATCTTGACTACAACTCATCATTTTTATTTTTTCCTACATATACATATACATATACATATAGTCACACTTTTTTTCTTTTCAAAGAGTTATAAAATTGTGGATTCCCTATATTTGGACAAATACCTACTTTAACAACTATTCATATTTAATACTTTAAGGCTAACAAATCATTTTCTCCACAACAAATCTATAGGAAAAGTATTATTCTCATTTTTACAGAAGCAGAAATGCTAATAGAGGTTATACAATTGCTACCAGGTCAAACAACATTAACTATTAGTCAAGATTTGAATCCAAATTTTCTGACCAGGTCAAAGTATTCTTTTTACTGTACCAAATCATCAGATAATGGCTTAATAATTTGGTCAAGATAATATGGTAAATCAACAATGGATCAAATCTTGTCTTCAAAAATGTGAATATGCCACTGAATCTATGAAAATACAGCTTATTTTTTTCCTGAAGTCAATGATAATTAAGTTAAAATCAGGCTCAACAGTAGATGTTTTACCTTAATACATTCATCACCAGGAATGTCGAACATCTTTTCAATTTGTTTTTCAACCCTCTCAGGGTCAGCATTCTTTAGATCTATCTGTAAAACATTATTTAATATGCTAAAATGAATGCTTATAGATGTACATTCAACATACATACTTAACAACAATGTGGACTGCATCCTTCTATGCCTAATTATATGCTTTCTTCTTAGGTTGCTATTGCTAAAAAGATTATTTAGTGGACATGGACAGCCTTCAGATAATAAAATGTCTAAATTACAAAATTCCAAATTAATGGAATACAAATGAGGTACTATGTTTTTTAAATTATATTTATTTTTTAATTATCAGACAGAATCTAATTGTCTCACTTCCATCCCCAAGTACTAAATTTTAACAAGCTACAATTTCTTCAAGCCTTGTTCAAAATCTACCTTCTCCGGGAAACCTTCCTTAATTCACAAATGGAACTTTCCTGATATTTCCTGTTATAAACTCTTTTCCCATTTTTCTCTATATTTACTAAATCTTAGCTTTAGTCTGTGTGTACTGTGTAGTCTTTTTTTACATATATTATCCCTCCTCCTGGTATATACATTTTTTTTAAGGGTAGCAAAAATTTCAATAAACATCTGAAGGCAGCTAGGTGGCGCAGTAGATAAAGCACCAGCCCTAGATTCAGGAGGACCTGAGTTCAAATTCAGCCTCAGACACTTGACACTTACTAGCTGTGTATCCATTGGCAAGTCACTTAACCCTCATTGCCCAGCCTGCCTCGCCCCCCCAGATCATAAATAAATAAATAAACAAACATCTGAACATCTATTATATTCCATCACTAAAATGCAAATAGTGTTTCCGGATTATATGAACTATACCTATTCTCCATTCTCCTTTTTAAACTAATCACCCATTCTCTCTCTCTCTCTCTCACATGAGAACAATTTTACATTTTAGATTTATAATGTAAGGAGATTGTAGATTAAAACAAAGCGCTTAAAAGTCTACATTATTTAGTACTTTATTTTCTAATATATGTGTATGGATAACATCTCTTCTAATGCCTAGTTCAAGGAATTCTGTGTGGTTTTTGGTTTTTTTGGTGAGGCAATTGGGGTTAAGTGACTTGCACAAGGTCACACAGCCAGTGTCAAGTGTTTGAGGCCGGATTTGAACTCAGGTCCTCCTGACTCCAGGGCCAGTGCTCTTATCCACTGTGCCACCTAGCTGCCCCTAGTTCGAGGTATTCTACATATATGAGGGGTTGAATGAAAGCATTTTGGTCTTGCCTCTCCTATCAGACAATAAGCTTAATAGCAAGGACACTTCTTTTGTACAATATAATGCCTAGTACAGTACGTCCACCTGGAAGCCAATGCATAAAAACTTGTTAACTGACCATAGGCAATCCACTTTCATTTAAACTATACTCTTTGGGGAGAGGGAGGAAAAGAAACACTTAGAAGGTGTGATACTGGATAATTCATTACTAAAGCTGTCAAACAGTTATTTTTAAAACAAATAAAATTATAGAGTACTCCTTGAAATTACCTTGTTTATAATAGGAATTACTGAGAGTTGGGCTTCAAAGGCAAGAAAGAAATTGGCTACAGTTTGAGCTTGAATACCCTGAAAACATTAAAACAGACAAATTTACAAATAAAGCTTACTATTCACAATAAAACTCAAATCAACATCATTTATGCTCCTTTATAAAAACCTAACGTTTTTGTACAATATTAACACGATCCCCACTTATAAGCATTTTTGTTTTTAGGGGGCTCAAACCAAGACAGAGATGACAGCAAGGAAGAAATGTTTAACAGGTGGTGCTAATCACCACCCCAGGAGATGAGTGGCAGTTAACCAGTTAGACATAAAGATAATGGCTCAAGTAGAAACATGGGAATCTGAACAATCATATTTCAATATAGCAAAAACCTTCCTAATTTTGAGAACTGTCCTTTAAGCTCTCTGGGACTGAGATTCCTACTCTACCAATTAAGAGTTGTACCAGATGACATCTTAAATGTCTTCTTCCACTTCTAAAATTTTACAATTCTAAAAAGCCCAGATGATACTGGTATCTGCTGGAAAATCAAGTATTTAAAAAACAATAACATCACAGACAATTTACTAGATCTGATATTCCTTACCCGCAGAGACCGTGTCTTTGTATCTTCCTCTTTGCTTAGCACAGTGTCTTACAAAAAGATAAATCTTTCCTGATTTTAAGCCCTATGCCACCTAACTGTCCTTAAAAAAAAATCATTTTGGTGTTGTTGAGTTGTCTGACTCCATGTGTCCCCATGGCAAAGATACTGAAGTAATTTGTCATTTGCTTCTCCAGTGTGCCTCCATTTATATATAAGCTAAGGCAAATAGGGGTTAAAGGACTTGCCCAGGGCCACACAGCTAGTGTTTGAGGTTGAATTTGAACTCAGATCTTCCTGTCTCCAGCCCTGATTCTCTAGCCACTGTACCATCTAGTTGCCCATGCTATTTAGTTGACTAGAACTTAAAAAAAAAAGTTATACAGCACTTTAAATTTTGCCAAGTGTTCTACATATACTATTTGAGCCTCACAAACACCAAAAACTCCCCATATTATTATCTACCTTTTTATCAAAGGGGAAACGAAGCTCAGAAAGGTGATTACTTGTCCATGCTCACACAATATCAGAAAAAAGATTTATAACCAAACTGCCTAACTCCAAGTCTAACAATCTCTTCACTATGCCCCCATGCAGTACTTCTCAATCACCCTTCTGGGAAATTAGTTATTTCTTCAAAACATAATATTTTCCCAAATAATGATTTACCACATTTTTTTTCTACTCTGTGATTCTTAATTACCTTGTCCATCATTAAAGTTCTCAAAGTTTGTTTCCAAACTATGCCAGAAATAAATGTCAAATTAGAAACTCTTATGATCTTATAGTCACATCTGAGGTTGAACCAGATTATCACTGAAAATAAGCATGTTACACTGTTAAAAATTCCCTTCCTTCACATTACTTTTTTTTTTTTGATAACTTCTTTTTTTTTTTTTTTTTTAGTGAGGCAATTGGGCTTAAGTGACTTGCCCAGGGTCACACAGCTAGTAACTGTTAAGTGTCTGAGGTCACATTTGAACTCAGGTACTCCTGAATCCAGGGCTGGTGCTCTATCCACTGCGCCACCTAGCTGCCCCTTCACATTACTTTTTAAAACTTATTGAAATAGCAGCTACAAACATCAAAATATGAAGTCTAGGGGCAGTTAGGTGGTGCAGTGGATAAAGTACCGGCCCTAGATTCAGGAGGACCTGAGTTCAAATCTGGCCTCAGACACTTGACATTTACTAGCTGTGTGACCCTGGGCAAGTCACTTAACCCTCATGGTCCTGAAAAAAAAACTAAAAAGTATAAAGTCTAATGTAAACAGAACTAATCTCTTCAGTCACAAAAAAAGAAATGCCTGTTTATAAAGATATTCCAAGTGAAATTTATAATAGAAAAATCATTATTTATTATTAAAAAGTTAAACTAAAGTTTATACCTCATTTGCATCCACTACAAGTAAGACACCTTGACAAGCAGAGAGTGATCTTGACACTTCATAATTAAAATCAACATGACCCTAAGATAAAAAAAAAAGAAACTGAACATAAGATACAACATTACATTCTTACTATGATTTGATCTTAATTATTTCAATTAAACCTGGATTTATTTATTTGTTAATTATTCATGAAATAGTGACATTAAACAGAACAGTAGTAAAACAAAAAGCAGGATTTACAGACAGTAAGTTTAAGGTTAAGTTAGACAATATTACTAACAAACAACCCAGGAATAGTGTTAACGTACTGGTGTATCAATGAGATTTAAAAGGTATAGTTTTCCTTCATAATTATAAAAAAGAGATGCAGTCTGTGCTTTAACAGTGATTCCTCTTTCCCGTTCCACTTGTAGTTTATCAAGTACTTGTTTATTGTGATCAGTTTTGGCAATTGTACCTAGGAACATAATTTTGTGAAAATTTTTATTAGAAGATAACACTTGAGTTTTACAAATTATCTTTGAAGATGCAAAGACATATTCAAATATTTTAAGTTCAATTTCTCCATGATAATAAAATATACAAAGTGAATCTTTTATAAAGATAGTTAATAAACATAGCAAACTCAGCCTTTAAACATTTTGAAAATATACACAGTAATGACTGTGGCTAAGGAATAAAAGCAAAATAATAGCAAGTATGAAAAATCAGTCTATGAATTACCTGATGCCAAATTATTTAACTGTCCCGTGTCCATTCAACAGTAAAAGGAGATTACATACCTGTTAGTTCCAGAAGTCTGTCAGCTAGAGTGCTTTTCCCATGATCCACGTGAGCAATGATGCTAAAATTTCTGATATTTTCAACAGGAAATTTAGACATATCCAGTCTTTCCTATAAAGGCAGAGAAATAGGAAATTCATTAATATTTCATTTAAATGATTTTATTTACTGTATTTCCAGATTAAACCAATCCAAACTACTCTTACTTTCATAGAATCCTTTTTTTCTTTCCCATTAACAAAAAGATAAAGCTACTAGGATTTCTAACAGAATTTATCAATTGTCACAATTAAGGGTAAACATGGAGGTAAAAGTTTCCTTTTCCCGGATTTCCCTCTGCTTACTAGGAGAAATGGAAGTTCTGGGGAAGACACATTTTCATGACTTTTACCTTTAACTTGCCACTTATTTTAATATGTTTGCTGTCATTTAATCTAAGCTTTGACAAATACAAGTTATATCAAAGATAATAAACTTTTTATCTTCATCCAAGTCGATCTTCTTAATATTGAGATGCAAAAATACAAAAGATGCATTACCATTGCACTTTTAATTTTAAATAATTGCTCTCATACGATTAATATGTAGCCCTTTTTTTTGGCCACAAAACCTTGATTTACTTTCCATGAGGATTTTATTCTGAGTCCAAGTTATAGCTAAACCACAGCAATCCTTAAGAAAATCCTTTTTCACGTTACACTCATATCACTACGCGGTGTAGGGAATGTGAATTGAGTGCTGAGTTCAAATCTTGCCTCTGGACAAATTCACTGCACTGCTATGGACTTAAATTTCCTCCTCTACAAAATGTTGGGATTGGGCAAACTGATTCCTAAAAAGTCCCTTTCGGCTCTGAATTTCACGGTCAGTACAACGTTTTGCTAGGAAAGGCTGACTCCCATAGAGCTGCTGAACCCGCTCGGCCCCACGCTCGTCCAACCCAGCCCAGCTGCCCTCGCGTCTGCGCAGCAGTCACCGTCCGGTCCGCGGTGCTATAGGGCCTGGAGTGGGTCACCCAGAAGGCGGGGTCTTTTTCCGGACGCGGAGAGACGGGGGAGCCTCTGCCAGCCAGCGACAGCCGGCCTCGCGAGCCCCCCAGGGCGGCCTGCGCCAGCCAGGCCCAGCGACACCTCGGTCCGGGTCCTACGAGAGCCAACATCGCTCCGGCCGCCTTCGTGCTCCGCTCTCAGGAGGAACAGGGTCCTGGAGCCGCGTCCATCCGCTCCGGCGGTCGCTGTCGGGCTCTCCAACCGGAAGAGCGCCTCGCCCGGACCGTTGACTCTCCTGGCCTGGGCAGCACTTCAGCAGGTCCCGGATTCACGAAGTACAATCTCCCCAATCCTGAACCCGTGCCCGCGGCCTTTTTGAGAGGACGTGACCCCACGCTACATCATCACGCCGCCCTCTGCGAGGGCCCTGACGTCATCGCGCCACACGCCGTCCTCTGAGAGGGTCCTGACGTCACCGAGTCCTCACGCCGCCTCCGTCTTCTGTCCAGAAGAAGCCTATTGGCCCGTGACTTGCGAATCTTACCGTTCCCTTTACTCGCCCGGGGGAGCGGCGAAAGCGGACTGAAGGTTGTCTTCTCACCGCTTGGAACTTGCCTGAAGATCACTCTGTTACCCTCGCTCTCCTCCCTTCTGACCTATAACCGGAGCACAGGCTCCCGTCATCTCCCTGTCCTGGAGAACCCCTTCCCTTAACAATTTGCTGTCTGGATTCTCACCAAAGTTATCAGTGCAGCCTTAAAACCTAATCCAATATACTTTTTTCAGTCCTTTACCTCTGGGCTGCTTTGAATATTTCAAACAAAAAAAGACACACAGGCCAATACACAGACCAATTGGGTAGAAAGTGGAAATTGAAAACATACCTGGAGTCACATTATCTTCTAGGGACCCCAGAAGCCCAGCCACTCAACCAATAGCTGACCAAGAATTCTCAGTACCAACCAAGGTGACAACTGAAGGTGGAAGTACTTAAGGCAGCTCAGTCCACTTCTGGATTGCTAATTGTTGGTAAGCTTTTCCTGAGGATCTTAAATTTGCAGGCAATTTTTGAAACTTCCACCAACTGCTCCTAGTTTAATTCTTAGATAAGAGCTAGGTACACATGTACTTATGTATGCAAGTACATATATGTATTACTTTGCATGTATGCAGAGATGGGGCTTGTTCTACCCTCTTCATAGCTTCTTTATCATTGTCAAGGACACTACCATCCTCCCAGTCATCCACTTTGACAACCTAGGTACCTTCTATTCCTCACTCTCTCTCATCCCTTTAGATCCAGTGAATTGGCAAGTCCTGTTCTCTAACACTACCACCTCCCTGGTGCAGATCCTTATTAAGAGGCATGCAATGTGTAATATAAATAAGATATAAGTATTAATCTCCTTGACACAAAACAAATGCTTAACACAAAAGGTTCTCACAAATGCAGGTTAACAAAAATTTAAACAAACTGTGATAAATATTATTTTATACTCCTAGGAGATTAAAATGTAGAAATCACAACATGAAACAATTTATGAGACTGTTGATTAAGGCCTTACTCTACACTAGCAACCTTGAGGTAAAAATTTTCTGGACAACAAGACCAGGGATTGGGTTGATCCCCCCAGCTGATAGTTATCACCTTGAGCAGAATTGACCCTCTCCCCTCCCCTCCCCCCAGCTCTTGCTAAGATACCAGGAAAATTAAAACGAGGTTGGCTGTTAGATTAGATACATCCAACTCAGAATCTCTGGTCAATTAACAGTCTGTGGATTCCTGTCATTTGCAGTAGTTATGATCTATAAAGTTTCCTCCAACACTGAATTAGCAGATACTGAACCATACCTCCTAGGGGAAATATAGCAGTTAGGTTCCTGCAAGATTTGGGTCACAACATTTATTTTAGCACTTGCCTGAGGCTCTCACAGACAGATAAATGATTTTCCTGTTACTTTTTCTTGATGTACCACGTTGTTGTTTCATTAACTGAACTCATGGCCAACAATGGAGCTTATCTAACACACCTTTTTTTTTTCTCTGTAAGGCACAGCATAGCCTTCTTGAACTTAGGAAGGATAGAGAACACTTCAACACTATGTTTGGGGACCATTTTAAACAGCAAATCACCAACAAAAATCACAAAAATGTGAATGGTGTGACACTAAATAGAGCACAAAAAAAGACAAGTGTAGAATGAGAGCTGAAACAAGAAGAAAATTGCTTTGTTTGACCTCAGGTGGGAATGTGCATATCCCATGACTCAAATTTTTTGCCTCTCTTCAAATGTCCAAAAATGAACAGGAAAATGTCATGAGTTTTTGGGATTACAAATAAATTTTAGTGTAGTAGGTGAATAATGAGGCCTAACTGTATGCAGAAAAGGAAATATGAAGTGGAAAAGGTAACCAGGAGACCCAAGGCCTGGGTTCAACTTAGCTGAGGGCTCACTTAAGCTGCCAGTTGGAAACAGTTGCCATAGGCACTATGTGGCTGGAACAGAGGAAAAGGGAAGCCACCTTCTTGCCCCCCACCCAGAATAGGCTTGAATAGATCTGACATAATTTGCCCCTCCCTAGGAAATGAAGAGAGAACCTAAAGATCCATTGTATTATTATCTCTTTCTGTCCACTGATGGATAAGGGAATGGTTTTGTCATTCCCAAAGCATTGGTGTCCTATAGCATTGAGTCATACTTGGTCAGAAAGAAGAGAGCAGGAACTTTTTCATCTTCATATAATACAACTACTTAACTAGCACAAGTGGTTGCTCAGAAACAGGCAGGGAAGCTCTGGCAATGCCTTGTTACCTAAGTAAATACAAAATTTATACAAAAATAACTGGTAGTGGAGTTAGGCACTAGAAACTGCTATGATTACAAAAGGTCTTAAGGTAGCTGAGCTTTGAAGGAAGCTGGGATTTTGGAGGCAGTGGTCAAGAGGGAGTGTATTCCAGTCTTAGGGGACAGTTTGTCATTCCTTTAGTTACTGATGTCAGTTTAGATTAAATTACAATTTATCTAATAGCAACAGATGTTAGTGTTTTTATTAAAACCAAACTAAATTCCCCTCCTGAAGACAAATTTCATCTCCCTCATCTTACTTATTAAATGTCATTGATTTAGGAATTTAAGAATATCATTGACTTATGAAAGTGACCTTTCTGTGTTCTCCTTTTAGTTTTGCCTTGCTTGGGATTACAAAAGCCAATTGATCTTCAAATTTAAGCTCAAATTTGACTTGTTCACCTAGCCTTTCAAATCATTGCTACTTCTTGATCTTTCAGTGTCCCAACCAAACTCTCTGGCATAAATTTGCATTAATACCTAGAACATAGCTTTGCTGTTTAAATTCTCCTATACATGTAAATCGACATTTCCTAGGATTAAATTCAGTCATTGAGCCCCAAATCTCTTCAAAGAGTTGTGCATCATGACCATGTTTAAGTTTCTGATTGAGGGGTTGCTAGGTGACACAGTGGATAGAGCATTAGCCCTGGAGTCAGGCCTCATATACTTACTAGTTCTGTGACCATGGGAAAATCACATAACCCCCATTGACTCCAAAAAAATTTTCTCATTGATAAACATCAGTACTTTTTTTTAATTGTGAATCGAGTCTGTGAACATGAGTCAATATATCACATACTTGCTCTCTCCTCACCTCCCGTTGATACTTCATTGAAACTTTCTCCTTCATTGGAGAAGTTGAACATCATAGCACAGATCCATAGTGCCCTCTACTACAGTAGGAAGAGAAGCCATTGGATGGAAAATACTTTATTCATTAGAAGAGTTTCAGGAGTAACAGATCTGTATTATAAAGCAGTAATTGTCAAAACAATCTGGTGCTGGCTAAGAAATAGAGAGGTGGATCAATGGAATAGAATAGATACAAATCACACTATGGTAAATGACTATAGTAATCTAGTATATTATAAACCCAAAGATGCAAGCTTTTGGAACAAAAACTCATTATTTGACAAAAACAGCTGGGAAAACTAGAAAACAGTATGGCAGAAATTATATAGACCAACATCTCACACCGTAGACTAACCAGGAGAATGTTGTGCACAGAGACAGCAATATTGTTTGATGAAGAACTGTGAATGACAACTATTCTCAGCAATACAGTGATCCAAGACAATCCCAAAGGACTAATGATGAAGCATACTATTCACTTCCAAAGAAAGAACTGATATTGATTGAACACAGATTGAAGCATGCTATTTTTCACTTTCTTTCATTTTTATGCAAGTTTTTTTGTAAAAATAACTAATCCAGTAATATTTTACATAATTGCACATGTATAACCTATATTTGATTGTTTATTGCCTCAGGGAGGAGTAAGGGGAGGGAGGGAAGGAGGGATAGAATTTGGAGCTCAAAACTTTAATTAAAAATGTTTATTATTTTTAAAAAGAAGAGTTTCAAGTACTTTCATGTATTGAAGTATTATTAGCTTCATGCTTTCATATTTTTACTTGCAAAGGTTTTATAGATATCTCATAAAAACAAATGGAGAGGGGGCAGCTAGGTGGTGCAGTGGATAAAGCACCGGCCCTGGATTCAGGAGGACCTGAGTTCAAATCCAGCCTCAGAAACTTGACACTTACTAGCTCTGTGACCCTGGGCAAGTCAATTAATCCTTATTGTCCTGCAAAAAACAACAACACATAGAGAAATAAAATATTTTAGAAACAACATATAAGCAACTTATTTTTAATGATAGTTGGAGGACATTTTTCCATACTTAAAAAAATAAAAACCCAAACTCCAAAATGTTAATTACTTCCCAAAATGTCTCTATCCATTTCTTGAGACCTATATTTAATGATATTTTAAATATTCTATTCCATCCCATACCACTCTCTTTTCAATACAAGGATCATTTTCTTTATTCCTATTATTGTCACATTAACGCTTTAAAGATCTGTGTGTTCTATGTTTGACATTGTGTGAATATATTCTCCTTACATTTTTTATGCTAGAGTGCTTTTTCTCTTCTTTTTTTTTTTTTTTTGCAGGCAATAGGGGGTTAAGTGACTTGCCCAGGGTCACACAGCTAGTAAGTGTCAAGTGTCTGAGGCCGGATTTGAACTCAGGTACTCCTGAATCCAGGGCCAGTGCTTTGACCACTGTGCCATCTAGCTGCCCCCCCCCCCCCCCCCGCTAGAGTGTTTTGATACAATTTTGAATGACTTTAGCAAAGGACATTAGCCACTTATAAAACATTGGACTCTTTCCTGAATTTCACTTTCCTCTTTCCATAAGCAGCATACCATTTTTTAAAAAAAATTTTCAGCCTTTTGTGATATTCTCTGAAACTCTTCTCATTTCTTATCTAGTCTATAAATCCTTGACTGGCCTTGTTCTTGTTTCTTGGGGAGGGCAAAATAATACTGTAATACTCCTATGCCTTTTCTCCCTATTACCATGGAATGCCCTAGTCAGTGCTTCATTCTATAATGTTTGACAGTTTTATAAATGACCTGGATAGCAGCCTAGGTGGTATACTTTTCAAATTTGTAGATTACAAATAGTCAGGAGGAATAGCTATCATGTCAAATGACAGAATCTAAGAAGACCTTGACAATCTAAAACACTAGGACAGATCTAATAAAATGAAGACTTCTCATTAAGTTGGTAAAGGAATTTCTTCTTATGATGGCAGTGTGAAAGGTCATAGAGGAGTCTGCTTCTTGAGGGCAAGGGATGGATTTGTTTATACTTGGAAGAAACATTATATGTTTTCTTTCTTTTGTTTTTCAGGGCAATGAGGGTTAAGTGATTTGCCTAGGGTCACACAGCTAGTAAGTGTCAAGTGTCTGAGACCAGATTTGAACTCAGGTCCTCATGAATCCAGGGTTGGCGCTTTATCCACTGTGCCACCTAGCTGATGCTGCCTTTTCTTTCTAAAAGTGTCATTGATGCCTTTTGTTTTTATACCATGGTCATTTCTAGATATGTCACCAATTACCCAAAAAGCCTTACCTTACAACAAAGTAAAAAAGCACAACCAATCAACACAGTGACCATGTCTGATGAGCTATGCAACATTCTGCACAACTCTGATGAAATGTGGAAAGTGTCTTCTCATTTTTTTTCCAGGGCTAAACGTGATCATTGCAAATATTCAGCATTTGCCTATGTTCGAGTGTTCATTTTTTCCCTCATATTATAGTCACTGAAAAAAGTCTTAGCTCTGCATCTTTTACTCTGTTTCATGTCTGCCCATGTTTTACAGAATTTCTCATATTTGTCATTTCTTACCATGCAATAATATACATTTATAATCATAAACCCAAATTTGTTTAGCCATTAATTAATCAATAAACACGCACTTTGTTTTGAGATTTTTGACTACCACAAAAAGTGCTATTACTATTTTGGTACATAAGCAGCATTTATTTATGTCTCTGTTTGCTTTAGGGTATAACCAGTAGTGTGATCTCTGGTTCAAAGAATATTGAGTTCAGTGACTTTTCTCATATAATTCCAACTTGCTTTCTAGTGTGGCTAGACAAAATTACATCTCTACCAACAGCATATGTATGTCTCTTTTCTTATTTTTTTCTAGTGTTGACAATTTTCATCTTTTATCATCTCTGCTAATTTGTTGAATGTTTTTTGTTGTTGTTGAGTCTTTTCAGTCATGTCCAACTCTTCATGATCCCATTTGGGGTTTTCTTGGCAGAGATACTATAGTGGTTTTCCATTTCTTTCTCTAGCTCATTTTTTTTTTCCTAGCTCATTTTAAAGATGAGGAACTGAATCAAACAGGGTTAAGTGAGTTGTCCAGGGTCATACAACTAGTAAGTACCTGAGGTTGTATTTGAACACAGGTCCTCCTGACTCTAGGGCTGGCGTTCCATCCACTGTGCCACCTACCTACCCTGTTGAGTGTTAAGTGAAATCTAAAAATTGTAATTTGCATTTCTCTTGCTTTTAGTGATTCTTATCAATCTTTCACATGGTTGTCAATACTTGACCAGTCTTCTTTTGAATACTCTTTGTCATTATTTTTTGACCATTTATATTCTGAGGAATAGCTCTTGGTCATACTTTTTTTTTGGTTATTTTCCTATTTATTTTGGATTTTAGACTTATATCATAGGTATTTAATACAGGATTCTCCTCACTTGACAGTTTACACTAATGCCACCTTCATTAATTTTGTTTATGAAAAAACCTTTAAATTTTATGTAGTAAAATTGTTTATTTTCTATTTTTAGCACCTTTATCCCTTGTTTGGATAAGAATGCTTCCTATAGCCATTACTACTCCAATTTTCTCTAATTTGTTTTTGTTTATAGTTACCTTTTATATTTAAGTTTCATAGCCATTTGGAATTTATAGTGGCTTTTGATATAAAATATTATCTTAACCTAATTTCTGTCAAATAGAAGAAATGTCTTTTCAAAAACATATTTTTTCAGTATATCTCCAGGGACAAATGAAATTACATTTCCATTAAGAAAATCACACAATCACAGAATCTTAAGGATAGAAGATAGTTTATTGGCCATCTAGTCCAGTTGTTGTTTGTCCTTCATTCCCGAAGAGGACTATGGCACAGGGAGGTGATGTCATGACTTGTACTGAATTGAAGTGAGAGAAGGCTGTGCAAAGACACCAATCTCCTCTAGAGCTATCTGGGTCCAGTGGTAGAGTAGATATCAGGATGACTGGAGATAGCCCAGGATATTTAAGTCAATTAGGGTTAAGTGACTTGCCCAGGGTCACACAGCTAGTGCATGTCTGAGGTGAGATTTGAACTCAGGTCCTCCCAACTTCAGGGCTAGTGTTCTATCCACTGTGCCACTTAGATGCTTCTAGCCATCTAGTCCAATCCATATGACAAAGCAGTGGTGTCAAACTCAAATAGAAATGGATCCCTATTGGCCACATCTTGGCTTGGAAAACCACAAATTAACATTATCTATTCTGTATTATATTTTTATTTATTTTATGAAAGATTTCCCAATTATTTTTTAATCTAGTTTGGGAGGCGCTTGTGAATTTTACAAAAAGATTCCCAATTATACTATACTATACCATATCTATACCATACCGTACCATACTGTACCATACCATTTTCTGGCTTCAGTTTCTTCATCTGTAAAGTGAGAATAATAATAGCATCTGCTCAAAGTGTGAGGACAAAATGAAATAATGTATTATTATTGAGACAGCTAGTTGGTACAGTGAATAGAGTGCTGGACTTACAGTCAAGAAGACTTGATTTAAATCTAGCCTTAAATCTACCGTAGCTAGGTGACCCTGGACCAGTCCTTTAAACTCTCCCAGCCTCAGTTTTCTTATCTACAAAATGGGGATAATAGCACCTACTTCACAGGATTGTTTTGAAATCAAATGAGATAATACTTGTAAAGCACTTTGTAAATGTTAAAGTGCTATTTAAATGCTACCTATTTTTGTTCCTACTGCTGTTCTTGTAGTTATTGTTCTTACTATAACTGAACTTTGCACTACTATATCTAACAAATAGTCATATACCTTCTGCTTAGATACCTCCAAAAAGGGGTAATTTACTACTTTCTGAGGCAGCTTATTCCTTTTTTTTGAACAGCTATAAATAATATTAAGGGTTTTTTTGTTTGTTTTTTCTTGACATGAAGCCTACATGTGCCTTTTCATTCAATGTCCCTGGTTCTGTCCTTTGGGGCCAAAGGGCATGTCAAGTTAGGCATCCCAACTTCTAGTTTCTTAATTTTAAATTGATATTAATGAGAGATTATGTTCCCATTTAAAAAAGGGATGGAATTCATAAAAGACCTAGGTGGACTGCCCTTTAACTAAAGTAATTCCTCCACTCTGTTTTTTGGACTGATCATAAAGCTTCTTACTAACAGCTAGAGAACCTAGGAACAAAAGTATAGAATCAGATATGACAGGATGAGCCTTCAGTTTGGTTAGTTTAGCTCTTTCCCTTAGTCATAAAGACCAAATATTCATAAATAATTAGGCCCTGTTTATCACTCATAGCAGGTATACAAATGAAAACTAACCCCTGTTCAGTCTAGGAGGTATACACAAGATAGCCAATCTTTATGTTATTATTATTATTATTATTATTATTATTATTTTGCTTATATCTGTTATTTTACTTTCTTTTGCTCTGAGTATCTTGCCTTCTGATATTAATCAGGCCTATATTCCTTATTAATATTAAAATGCTAATTCTTCCAGTTTTTACAATTAGTTTTAGACTTTTATTAAACACTGAAAAATAGCATTTATGTGTTATGGAAGTACAGCCTTTTGGGATCATCTATTTCTTCTTTATATTTATTTTTTCTTTGGCAGTAGAGGCACTTATTTCTTTATTTCTCTGTTGGTCCCAAAGAAGGAAATACATGCATCTTGAGTAAAGAATGTGAGAAATAAAAACTTTTAAGTTGCATTAGGAACATGAGGGAAATAAACAACTGTCAAAAAAGGCCTAGAGGCCCCACTAGAAAAATCCCCACAGATTGCAGTAGATTTAAGTTTGCAATAAAATGTGTTAGCAGAAAAGGTTGGTGTTTTCAAGTAGCACACTGAGAAGCATTGCATCATAGGTAATAGTCACTCTCTGAGGATTTCTGGTCAGGCCACATAGGTTCTGGGGTTTTTTTGTTTGTTTGTTTTTGGTGAATCCTTACTAGCTTTCTTTTTTAGTGGTTATAGAGACATAAAGTCATAGAATTGTGAAGCTAAGAGAGACCCTTTAGGTCATTTACCCCCACTCCATCATGATGAAGAAACCAAGGCCCAGAGAGGTTGTTTAAAGCCCCAAAGAGAAGAAAAAAAAACCACTAAAGAAATAAAATTTAGAAAAGCTGAAGATTGACAAGAAGCAGTCTAACTTGAAGATTATTGTGACAGTGATTGAGAAAAGATGCAGAGTCAAAAGATGGTCGGCTTAGTGAAGTAACTTGCTCTTCCAATGTCCAGAAGAGTCTAGGTTAGCCTACAAACAACAGACATCCCCAGCTTTCCAAAGCACCAATCTAGTGCTTCTTCTCACCTCTTCCTCTATTACACAGTGTGCTGTTTAGCCTGATCAGGTTATATATTACCAAGGTAGGACTATGCCTGAGAAGTGGCACAAAGGATATCATTAAAAGGATATGTAACTGGAAAAGGAAGTGGGCAGGACCAATAGCAAAAGTAATGGATAGTGGATCAATATACTCCATTGGTAGCCAGTCAGAGGAGGCAGTATGTGCAAATCACTTAACCTTCATCTTAAGGAGGACACCCAGGTCAGCCGTGTCTTCATTCCTCTCCAGGCAGCACTTCTGACTCAGACTTTCCTCTATACTACCCCATACCAATGGGTTTTCAAATTGGGGTAACACTAAAATCTAGATAAATTATATCTACCTTATTCTTCAGTTTACTAAAAAAATCAGGTTAGCTTGGCAGGACCTGTCTTTAATGAAACTATGCTGGCTCTTTGCAATATCTCTTCCTTTTTTTTTTTTTTAAATCTATTTGCTAGCTAGCTAGCTATTTAATGACACATTATAGACTTTCTCCAGGAATCAAAGGCAAGACATGATGGAGACTGCCAGCTCCTCTCATGTCTTCTCAGAGTCCTTTCCTTCAGCAACTTAAAGTGGGGTTAGCTTCCCCCATATTCCCTCCTTTTTTTTTTTTTTTTTTTTTTTTTGGTGAGGCAATTGGGGTTAAGTGACTTGCCCAGGGTCACACAGCTAGTAAGTGTTAAGTGTCTTTGGCCAGATTTGAACTCAGGTCCTCCTGCATCCAGGGCTGGTACTCTATCCATTGTGCCACCTAGCTGCCTCATATTCCCTCTTGAAGCTCAAAGCCTTCATAAGCACCCTGAGTGACTGCAGAGCCCAAAGCTTGAAGAACACTAAAGAATACTATTTCCAAAAGTATCAACTTAGCAAGAGGTCTTTAGTGAAGTCCCACAGAAATCTGTGCTTGTTCTGTGTTATTTAACATTGTAAATGACTTAAATACTATAATAGATGGTATCCAGATGACACAAAGCTATGAGCACTATCCAATGCACTGGGTGACATAATCCAAAAAAATCTAGTTGGGATGATCATTGGGCTGAATTTAATAAAATGAAATTCATTAGGAACAAAAGTACTCTTGAATTTTAAAAAATCAATATAAGTATAAAGAAAGTAAAAATTGTCAGACAGCAACTTATTTTAAAAACAGTCTAAGAGGGGTTTTTTGTTTGTTTTTTAAAAACCTATTTCTGCATTAGTCATATTGTGAAAGAAGAATCAGAGCACAAGGGAAAAACCTCAAAAAAGAAGAAAAAAAAACAGCCCAAAAGTAGAAACAGTATGGTTCAATCTTCATTCAGACTTCATGGTTCTTTTTTCTGGATGTGGAGAACATTTTCTATCGTGAGTTCTTTGAAATTGTTTTGGATCATTGCACTTCTGAGAAGAGCCAAGTCTATCACAGTTGTTAGTCTAAGGAGTTTTAAAGCACTGCAAGCTCAATAGAAATCAGCAGTGTGATTTGGTGGCAAAAGACAAACTAATACATTGAGAAGCATTTTTTAAAAAGTGGCAGAATCACATAGTAGAGGTAGGCTTGAATCTAGGAAGACCTAGGTTCAAGTCATGCCTCTGACACATGGCAGTAACTCACAGCAAATCACTTAACCCCTTGGCACTATGAGCTCTTCTCTGACTGTGAGTTGCAGAGAAGGCCCTGCCCTTCATTGAGAAAGGAAATTTCTTCACGTGAGAATTTCTATAGCAATAAAATCGCATCTAGTACAAAAAAACCCCAAAAGGTTGATAGGGATTAGGCCAGTGACATTGCTGGTTGAGAGAACTCCTACTGGAGAGTCCTTTTACTAATACAGATAATCTCTCTGTACTCTGCCGTAGTCATACTACATCTGGAATATTATGTTCAATTCTGGAGCCACAGTATAGAAAAGACATTGATAAGCTAGAGGGCACACAGAGGAGCTTCACCAGAATGATAAAGGACCAGGAGGAAGATCATTTGAAGAAAATGGAAATGTTTAGCCTGCAAAAGAGAAAACTCGAGAAGAACATGAAAGCTATTTTCAAGTATTTTAAGAACTATCTTATTTAACAAAGATGACACTTATACTGTTTAGTCCCAAAGGGCCAAATCAAGAGAAATGAGTGGAAGTGGCAAAGAAGCACATGTAATCTTTTTTTATGAGGCAATTCTGGTTAAGTTTCTTGCCCAGGGTCACACAGCTAGTAAGTGTCAAGTGTCTGAGTCCGGATTTGAACTCAGGTCTTCCTGAATCCAGGGCCAGTGCTTTATCCACTGTGCCACCTAGCTGCCCCGATTAGTCTTTTTAATATTGTAGCTTTCAAATTGAGAGGCCATGTGACATAGTAGATAGAGAGTTGTCCTTAGATTCAGAAAGACCTAGTTTCATGTCCTGCCTCTGACACATCCTGCTTGTGTGATGCTGAGTAAGTCCCATAACTTCTCATGGACCCAGGCAATTCTCTATGACTATATATTGTAAAGCATTTGCTATGATGCATAGAGGGAGTTTTCTTACCAGGAGTTCACTATTCTAATGAAATCACAGGTCTGGTACCTACATTTATATATAAATATATATATATATATATATATGTGTGTGTGTGTGTGTGTGTGTGTGTATATGTATGTATATATATATATAGTATATATGTGTGTGTATACACACATACACACACAGAGTAATAAAAATTTATTCACATAATAGTCAAGCCATGTTTGAGGTTGCTTCTGCCTGTATGCAATGATATCTTCAGCCTAGCAGAGCAAAGGTCAGAATAAAAAGCAGATAAGAAGCTAGATACTGTGTCTTCCCATTAGTAATTAGTTTTAGCTCCTTCAGGGCAGGGTGTGTTTTTATGTTTTTTTATTTTTTTAAACCCCCCAGTGTTTAGCACAGTCCCTAACACATAATACAGGATTGATTAACTGATTAAATACATTATTACTCTGATACATTTTAAAGATCTTAATCTTCTTGAGTTCAGGAACTTTATCTCTCTCAGTGCTGGAAAGGGATCTTGCTATTATTCAGGCCAAAACTTTCATTTTACAGATGAGGAAACTGAGGCCCACAGAGGGGAGTAATGATTTGCCCTAAATCATATAGGTATTAAGCAAAACTAGGGTTTGAACCCAGATCTTCTCACTCCTTATCTAATGTTCTTTCCACTATACCATACTGCCTCCCCCGAAATGAAGTGAAACAACTAGGAATTGAATGAGAAGATTTGCAGAAAATTCAGGCATTTTATCCATATCTCCATTTATCATCTCCATGATTATGCTCCGGCTGCCTCCCATGCCTAGAATCTACTCCTCTCTCAATTCCACTTTGTTTCAAGATTCAGTTCAAGCACCACATTCTATACAAACTCTTTTCTTATCCCCACAAACTGCTAGTGCCCTCCTGTCTTAAAATATTTTATATTTGTTCATCATATGTGAATATTGACTTACCCTCAAAAGAATGTAAGCTCACTGAGAATAGAAACTGTCTTTGAATCCCAGTGCCCCACATAGTTCCTGGCACATAGCAGGCACTAAATAAACGCCTATTGATTAATTAATTGGTTGAAAAAGACAAGCCTTTGTTTCATGTAAAAGTTTAGAGTTTCTCAAAGTGCTGCACCAAGTTCACAGATGCAATCTAATCTACTCTAATCCTCTAATTTTAGGCCTAATTAATTATCATCCTCTTATTTTTCAAAGACATATGTCCATATGTACCAGATCTTTGGCATGTCCAGAAAACTTTATTTGTCTCAACTTGGTCAAGATACTTCACCTTAGTGTTTTCGATAGAATGAGTGAATTTTACTGAGTCCTTCCTGTGGTCACATCCAACTCTAAATCTGTGATCCTATGAATTTTATAGCATATTCAGAACAGTAGACATGATGTCTAATAACTCACTTGAATATGAATGGAGGGATAAACAGATCACTCTTTGGAGTCCAGGAACCTTTTGTGAGGCCCATCAGCATTTCTAATTCTATTAATATACCCCCACAAAAGCAGTATGGTGCAGAAGATCTCAGACCACTTGACATCAGCATCCTTTGGGCTTAACTGAAATTTAACTGGTATCAAAAAACCTACTTTTCATCCAATGTCTTATAAGCTTTGGGATCATTTGCCATTTCTAATCAGCCTTCCCTCTAGCTGGAAGAGTAGCAGTTTTTGTTGTTGTTGTTTGTTTATTTATTTATTTATGCATTTTTTGAGGCTATTGGGGTTAAGTGACTTGCCCAGGGTCACACAGCTAGTAAGTGTCAAGTGTCTGAGGTCACATTTGAACTCAGGTCCTCCTGAATCCTGGGCCAGTGTTCTATCCACTGGGCCACCTAGCTGCCCCAAGAGTAGGAGTTTTGAAGAAAATCTCCTGGTTTTTTTCCTTCCTTGAAGTCAAGAAAGTTTTGGGGTAAGAGTTATCCAGAAGTTTGGAAAGAAAATAAAATTTCAAATCTTGTTTTGTTTATATGCTGCACTGCTTAGGCTTATATGCTGCACTGCTTAGGTCTATGAATGAATGAAAATATAGACACTGACTGTCATAGAGTTAACAACAGTTTTGTGGTTTTTGTTTTGCTTTTGTTTTTAAAAGATATATTGATACAGGTTCATATCTTGGATTAAATTGAATTTGAAAGGTAAAAATAGTAAGGTCCTGGTTTTATGTATATAAGGAAGAACTACTTTACTCTCTTTTTTATAAATTAGGAATTCGTGTTGTGGCAATTAAATTTTTTAAAAAGTCTCATCTAAGGTCATTTTCCTTGAAGCTATCAACACTGCTTTCACTTGGTGGTCATAATAAAAGTTTTAAATTAAACTCTGAATATCATGCAAAAAACCCCTTAATCAGAACACATACCTATAGGCCATAAAATAACTGTGCTGACAGAGTATTGTCACTGTCATTTATGGGAGAAGAGCATTGGGAAAACTTTTTCCTTTTTGTAACAGAAAAAAAATATATAGTCTATACAATTCCACCTCTTTATAGGTTTAAACCTAAGGGCATTTTAAACAGTAAATTGAGTTAGTATCTTTGCCTGCAGCTCTGTTCTAAACATTTATTGTTATTAGAAACATGTTTCTTTATTGTGAAAATCTGAGGTGGAAGTTTATATAGTAGTTTCTTTCTAATTATTTTTCTGCTTGACAGAAGTATTTACAAGAAAGTCATACATGCATAAAGAAATAGGGACTAGGCCTGCATTGATATAGGAAAATCCCATGATACCAAATGCTCTTTACCCATGCAGGACAACAAGTTTGCTGCAAGTTATAGTCTTAGAGTCACCTAGAACAGGGTTTCTTAAAATTTTTCCACTCACAACACCTTCTCACCTGAGAAATTTTTACTCAGCCCTGGGTATATAGGTATATAGAATAGGTGTGCATAACCTTTTACTGTTGCCAAATGTTTCACAACCCCTATGTTCAGTTACGTGACCCCATATGGGGTCATGACCCCCAATTTAAGAAGCTTTGGACTAGAACACGGAGAGGTTAGGGGACTTGCCCACTATCATACACACAATATGTACCAGAGGCAGGACTCAAACCCAGGTCTTCCTGGCTTCAAAGTCAGATCTCCATGCATTGCATCACACTACATCTGTATATACATACATACATACACACACACACACACACACACACACACACATATATATATATATATATACACAGATGCATATATACATATTAAATTCAATAAACATTTAATAAGAACTTGAAAGGTTTGAGAAACTACATGAAGTATTGGGCATATAAAGGCAAAAACAACAGTTCTTGCCCTCAATAAACTTATAGTCAACAGAAATAGGTAAAATGGATTTTTTTGCAGATCTACCTGGTATTAAAGTACAGATTAGCAAGAAAGAACATGTGTGTTTTCTTTGGGGGAAAGAAAGGTTGACTTTGTATGTATAATTATACCAATCATGCTGTAATTGTCCAAAACATTTTTAGATTTTCTCTTTGTAGTTGTTTAGACAACCATCTAAACCATATCGTATTACTTTACAGTTAAGTTATACTTTTGTTTTATTTAGCTATCTATGTATTAGTTTACTTTACTAAAAATGCTATGCTGTGCCAGAATCAGCAAGATTTTTGCTAGACTTGAATCTGAATAATGATTGGCTGTTGTCCACCATCAATAGATGTGGTTTGCCACATCTGAGGATATCTAAAGACCCTGGGATAGGATTTGAAGGCAAGTCTTTTTTGTTTGGTTGTTTTTGTTTTTGTTTTTGTTTTTGTTTTTGTTTTTGTTTTTGTGGGGCAATGAGGGTTAAGTGATGTTCCCAGGGTCACACAGCTAGTAAGTGTCACGTGTCTGGGGCCAGATTTGAATTCAAGTCTGGAATTTGAACTCAAGTCTGGAATTTGAACTCAATTCAGGAATCCAGGGCTGGTGCCTTATCCACTGCACCACCTAGCTGCCCCCTGAAGTCAAGTCTTAAAGGAGTTTCCCAATATTGGGAGCACTGCCAATGTCATCCCAAAGATTTTATAGACACTCAAGGAAATAGACTTGAAAGAAACACTAGTCATTTCTAGAAACTTGGGTATTTTTGCTTAACATTCCACCATGCAAAATGTTATTTTGCTTATAGTACTTTTTGTTACTTCTAGGAAATATTCCCTGTGAAAATTAATTATGTATATTATAATATATATATGTATATATATATATGTACATAAATTGGAATGATATAATTTCTACTAGAAATGATGCTAAATTCATAGGAACATTTGTTATTAAAATTATAATACTTGTAATAGTAATAGTAATCCACTGCTTTCAGCCCTACATAATAATTTAAAATATTTTTATATTTATGCAGTCATATGGCGAAAGAACATTGACTCTGGAGTCAAAGAACATGGGTTCAAATCACATTTCTGATGCTTATTCTTTATATGACCTTATACAAGTCACTTATCCTCCCTGGCCCTCCATTCCTTTATCTATAGAATAAAGAAATTGGACTTTATGACATCTGAGAGCCCTTCTATCTGAAGATCTATGATTCTGTAAAAGCCTATACAGCCTTTCCTCTTATGGGTGTGACATATAGTTCTAATGTTCATGACTTAAAAGGAGTTGGATAGGCTGTCTTAAAGTCAAACATCAAAATATATTATAATCTAAGACTGCTGTGCTTGGAGTTAGGAAGACCTAGTTTAAAATATCTTCTCTGAGAGGTACTAGTTATATGACTAATTAAATCACTTAAAATCTATGTGCCTCAGATAGCATGTCATAAATGGATGGAAGTCTCTACCCTGATGAAATTTTAGAACCTTTACATATCCAAGTATGTCACTAAATATTGCTACAGAGTATATACTTGTTTTACTATCAAGTCAAAAGGGGAAGATAAAAAGAATGACCTGACCAAAATTGGAAAAGAATTACAATAATATTCTTAATGTGTCAGTTTGTAAAGATTTTTCCATGTTTTAAAAAATTCCTGCCATAGAACTTCTTTTTTTGTTAAAACTTTATAGAAAACAGTATTTTGTGCCCATTATCAGTTAGATGGCTGTGTTAATATTCAGGGCAGCACATTTTCAGACTTGTAAAATAGAAACTACCTGGTCTTTAAAGAGAGAATGAACAGGAATGAAACTTATGTGGAAGTCACAAAATGAGCATTTAGAGAATACTAACCTAAATGCATTAAAAGAAATTCTGGGAAAATTGAATTATATTTATATTGATTTATAGGTTAATAAAAGCAACATCATAGGTAAAATGGAGTCATAGAAATTCATAGAATTTCCATAGAGATTGTGTCTAGATTGTCAAAATGAAGTGACTAATCAGAAAACACCAGCCATAAACCACCCATTTCCTTGGCAATGGAAGTAAAAATTGTGACATATTTTCCCCTTGGTCCACTGGCAATGTTTCAACAACAGAAAACACACTCACACATACATATACACAAAACATCATTCTCTAGTGAGAGTAAATGCCCTGTAGAGTTTCTAGATAGACACGTTAGCTGCTCACAAGAATTTTTTGATCATTTGATTAATTTTGGTCATGTGTGTGGGGACAAGCCCTCTATATAACTTTGAGAGTTCCAGAACCCTATCAATGACTCTTGCTATCATCATATCATAGCATTTAACTATGATGGGAGACCTCAATGTACTTCCTGTAACTGCTTTATCTTTTCTGCTGCATAATGTGGCTGTCAAGTGCCTTTCAGAAAATACTGTGTGACTGAGTAGCACTAATAATATGTCTCAACATTAGTTTTTCCATCACTGAGAATAACAACTATATATATATATATATTCATATTTCCTTTTATTAAGAAATTTTGATTTCCTGCCATGTACTCTGTTGACTAAGAATTGGGTGAATTCATTCTATGTATACTTCCCCGCCCCCCGCCAAGGTTCATATGACTGTAACAATTGCAGTGACACCACCTGCTGGAGAGTTACTATAGGAAAGCTCTGCCAGGAGGAGAAGCCATCTGAGGGCAAGCCATGTGGCTTGGGAGGTCAGTTCCTTACCATCAGGAAGCGATGTTTGCTCGTGGGTACTGTCTATCAAAACTATCAGCCAATTAGCTTGGAGCTGTGTGTGTGTGTGTGGGGGGGGGGGGTTGGGGGGGATGGGGACAGGACGTTCCCAGTTTCACAGGAGGCTTGTGGGATGAAGAAGGGGCGAGGCTTGCTCTCTCGCTCTCCTTTTGTGAGGACCTCAGTGGGGAGAGGAGCTGGAGATGCTGGCTCCCTGAGATAGACAGCTGAATCTAGGGCCTCTTTCTCTCTTCACCAAATTCTTATGCTCCTTAATAAATGCTTAAAAAGTCTAAACTCTTGCTAAAGCTTCTAATTTATTGGCGACCACTCCTTAGATATTTTAGACAGTATAACTAGATAGCAATTTTACGTGACGGAACTGGAGATATTTAGCATAGAGAAGAAAAGACTTAGGAAATTATAACTATGATTTCACTTATTTGAAGAATTGTCATGTGATTAAAGGATTGTTCTGTTTGGCATCACAAGGCAGAATTATAAACAAGGAATAGAAGTTACAGGAAGACTCAATATCAGGAAAAACTTCCTAACAAATAGAAATGTCTGTATGGGAAAGGGCCATCTTAATGAGTAGAGAGTTTTCTATCACTGGAGACCTTTAAACAGAAGCCATATATTTTTATTATAGAAGAGGATTCTTGTTCAGATAGCATTTAGAATTGGGTCTCTTAGGTTCCTTCCAACTTTGATATTCTGTAATTCTGAAGGAAAGAGTTCTAAGAAGTCTCAATTCAAATGTCTTAGATTTATCTCTATGGAGACCTTTAGAAAACATTTTCTGGTAGCAGCTGAATACAATATTCATGGGGACTGGAGAGCTTTCCATGAGAAAATTGGTAATTACATTAATTCTTTGATACATAGAGAAGGCCCAGATGATGTTAACCCAGCTAGGTTAGTTATCTTACAGCATCCTACTCACAGCTTGTTTGTCCTCACCACCACATCTTTGCACATTGGAGTTACCTCCACTTGGAATGCTCAGTCATGTCTTATTCCCTATTAATCTATCAATCTATTCATAGCCCAGCTCAAGGCTTAGCAATGATTTGCTGCTACTTCAAAGGACTCTCCTCATTTTTATGCTATTACTATTAATAATTATTATTTCTTATACTTCCATATGTACTATAATTTTAGAGCTCTTTTCTAACAACTCTCTGATATAGGCAGTTCAAACATTCTTCCCCCTATTTTTTTGGATGAGGAAAATGAGGCTCAGTGGTATGTAATTTAAAATTCTAAATGTGAGTTCTAATCTGTCCCCCCAGTTTTGGGGGGAAACTGACTAAAATCACTGATAGATGAATTTAGGTTTTTTAAGGCTTTATTAAAAGATAGTAAAAGAAAGAGAAAGATTGAGAAGAGATTTCTTATAACCTGTGTGTCAAGATAATGGAATGTGATAGATGAGATTTAGCAGATACTCAGGGGCCCACCTGGAGACTGGTTTAAACTGATTGAATTGGATAAGGTGACTGACTGCTGATTGGATTATTGGCTTACTTCTAGTTTACTGGATTTGTACTTAAGGGTATTTAGGAAGGTGATTGTTCTCAGAAGCTAAGAACTTTGAACTTTACATCAAGACCACCTTCAGGTCCAGTGAACCAATGAATTTGAATGACACTAGCCAATCAGCTTGAAAAACCTCCCATTTCTGGGAGGGGAACAGGAAGGAGGAAAGGGACACTGACTAGAGAGCTGGGCCTCTGGCTGTGAGACATCAGAGTGGTGGCAGAGAACTTCAGAAGTGGGAGATTACGAAGGCTAGGATTGCCAGGTTATAGGAAATCTGTTCTCAATCTTTCTCTTTATTTTACTATTTTTCAATAAACCCTTAAAACCCTAAATTCATTTATCAGTGATTTTAGTCAGTTTCCCCCCAAAACTGGGGGGACAGATTAGAACCCACATTTAGAATTTTAAATTACACACCTGGAAATCCTAGCCTTCCTAAACCTCCCACTTCTGACGTCCTCTGCCACCATGTCAATCTCTCACCCCAAAAGAGCTTAAAGAACTCTCTCGCCAGAGTCCACTTCGTCCTTCATCTTCCCCTCCCAGAAATGGGAGTTTCTTCAAGCTAATTGGCTGTGCTTACAATCTAGTAAGCCAGTCAGCAGTCAGTCACTCTTCTTCAATTCAATCAGTTTAGATCAGTCTTCAGGTTAGCCCCTGAGTATCTGCTAAATCTCATCTATCACATTCCATTATCTTGACACAGTGGTTTTGATTGCATGAATGATTATAAAAAGTGGTAAAGCCAGGATTCAAATCCAGGTCCTCTGGCATCAAAACTGGTGGGTCTTCTTTCCCCCTATATTATGCTGCCTCTGCTCTTTGCATTCTTACCCTCTTGAGAATCGCACCCACTAGGCATTCATTAAATATTTATTGAATGGATCAATAACTTTGCTCCACAATGATTAGGTCCTTATTCTTTGTTCCCTCAGAGATGAATATGCAACTTGTGCTACTTTCTCCTTTGTTTGTCTTTGGTTCCATGTGTTTGTGTTTTTTCCCATGTATCTTTTTATTTTCTTAGTTATATTTCATTTCCCTAAAGGTAAGTACCGCATCTTTTAATTTTTCTATTCCTCACAGCATCTAAACTATCTATATGAAGAGTAGCCCCAATAAATATCTATTGAATGAATGGAAAATCTGTATTCTATGTTCTGAATTCAACATAATTTTTGCCTTGTGTTTTTTCCACCTCAGCATTACCAAAGCAATTAAAAAAACTCATCTAATTTTTTTAACCTGACTATCTAAAATGAGCACCTAATTTAATTCAAGGGCTAATTAACCTTGTACAGCATCTGTGCCCTTTCTCTCTCCCCATCTTGCCCTCCAATCAACATGTCAACCCTTGACTGAAATTTCTACATAATTAGGACAGCCTTCATTTTCTAGTCTAGAATATCCAAGCCTATTGATCAAATGACTACAAATGATGTGGCTGACTAACAACTCCTGGAGCTGCAATTCTTAATATTAGCTATTGAGATGTGAGGTTGATATGGATAACTTCATTGGGAAAGACTAGACTTATTGGGTATTTTCCTCTTATATATAAATGCTGAAGTTGGGATTTCAAATTGTGAATATTTCCAAACATACCACTGTTTCCCTCCTCTAAATGTGCCATTTTGATATACCTTATTTCCTGGAGTAGGCATATAGGCTACCATATGGAAACTATCTTTCCAGAGGAGTATAATCTCTAGATAATGGCTCTTTATGGTTTGCCAAGTGCTTGCCTCATGTTAATTCTGTGAAGTAGAGTATTAGTACCACTCAATCCCCATTCTTGTTTATGAAAGAAGGAAGGAAGCAAGCATTTACTTAGTACCTATTGTGCCAGGTCCTGTGCTAGTAACTACAAATATTACCTCATTTCAGGAGCAGCTAGGTGGCACAGTGAATAAAGCACCAGCCCTGGATTTAGGAGGACCTGAGTTCAAATCTGGCATTAGACACTTGACACTTACTAGCTGTGTGACCCTGGGCAAGTCACTTAACCCCAATTGCCTCACCAAAAAAAAAAAAAAAAGGTAAACTGATCTCTCCAGTGTAACATAACTAGCAGGTATCATCATCCCAGTTCTACTGCTCTATCTGTTCTCTCTTCCAGCCTCCCAATGCCAAAGTAAACATGCTTCTCTGAAACTACTGTCTTCTTTAATCCTTGTCTCCTGCCAATTCAATTGCAATTGCAATTCTAGTTACCAGTTTATGAATCCAGTGTCACACATTTTATTTTATTTGTTATGTAAAAAGTAGCCTTTATTCAGATTGAATGGAAATGGGGATTGCTATACTTTGCAAGATGGAGAAAATAATCTTTTAGAAATATGTAAAGCAAGAATATATTCATAATACTAGCATATAGAACTCTACCACTGATTTCCTATGGACTGTGCAGTATCAGTTTTCCTCATTGTGCTGTTCACAACTTGAAATCCAAAAATACAGAACCAAAGACTAAGCACTTTTACTAAATGTCATACATCAAAGGGCATCAGTTAGAGGACAAAAATGGTTGAAGTCATTATACCTACCTATGTCATCATTCTAAGCTAAAAGGCATCAGGTACTGAGCTCTATTTCTATAAGGCCAACCCTGAAAACCAAGGCATTTGAGATGATCTGTTGAGAACCATGTAATAAAGAAGATCTTTTATTTAAGGAAAAAAAAGCCTGGTGCCAGGAAGCCTTACAGCGTAAGTGAACAGGCACTGAGATTTCACAATTATAGACACACCACTGGGAGAGTTAAAAAAGTACAGCATCAACGTGTGTTCTACTGCAATCATTTGTGCCAGAGTTTCCCAAAATGTACAAAAGACTCCTCTCTTAGAGTTCTATCTGTGCTGCAGCCAGTTTAAGTCCTTGGGTATGATCCACACCTAGACCTTCAAGGTCATTTGGATGAATAAAGAGACCTATATTTAGACTAGGATCTAATTCATGAAGCTGATTTTAATACGGAATGAGATTCTGATAGAATGTTTGGATTTTATTTGGAGTTGAATCAAAACTGGATTCCTGTACTGAATTTCCTGATTTGTTTCTAGATCTTAACCCTGCAACCTCTCTTACCCTTTGTTTTCTTTTGAGTCAGACTTTAGCTTTATGTGTTCCTTCTCTTTGGAATGAAAACAGGGTTGAGCTCTAGATTGGAAATGCTTTTAATCTTCCTTTTTTCTTCTTGCTATTGTTTTCTCATTTGTTGTGCTTTTTGCTTTTTGTACTTATAGAACCCACTCTGTGCTCACTTTCCTCACTTCCATTCCCACAGGCTGGTTGGATCTCGGAAGGCAATGACTATTTCTCCCTTAAGACTTTAAGAGACCCCATCATCCCACCCGCCATGGTGAGATCAGGAACTAAAAGAGGAAGAAGCCCTCCGCCAGCATCCACTTCTTACTTCGTGTTCTCCTCCCAGAAATGGGAGGCTCCTCAAGTTGATTGGCTGGTAGCCTTGATAGATAGTACCCATGAGCAAACGTCACTTCCTGATGCCAAGGAACTTGACCACATGGCTTGCCCTCAGATGCCTTCTCCTCATGGCAGAGCTTTCCTACAACAACTCTCCTGCAGGTGGCGTCATTCCAGTCGCTACAGGTGTTTCCAATGGATGAGTCACTCTCTAGCTTGCCTTGAATAGCTCCTTTCAGAAGATCATGTCTTGACTAACAGCTCATTCTACTGCTGGGCAGGTTAGACCGGATTACTCCTCAAGGCTACCTATTCATCAGATTCAGTTATTGCTGCTACTAACTCTAATAGTCTGTTATTAGCTTAAGTTAGGCTTTTCTGACTTCTGAAGTTCTCAAGGTCATTATCTGGTCCATTGTTTCCAAATACTTATTTACCCAAGATCTCAAAAGAATTATCAAACTAGAATGAAGGGTAGAGGTCCTGGAGCTAGCTCAGTCTGATCTGGTTCCACTTATCTCTTGAGGTGTGTCTGTCCTTTGGTTTAGTTTCTCAAGGAGAAGGTTCCCTGATGTACCCCAGATAACTTCTGGGGTGCTCTGGGCCCATAACAAACACATAGTGGTTTCCAATCTTTTTGAGTATGAGGATCCCTTTTAAATATGAAAAATGTGGACACCTATGTGATAGTAGTGGTACAATTTATTAGTACAATATATTGGTTGTGAAAACACAGAATAACATTCAATTAGGTAGGCAAGCAAGCAATAAATATTTCCTAAGGGCCTAATGCCAGGCAAATTCTATAAGGTGACAAGGTGATATAGGGGATCAAGCATTAGACTTAGAATCCTGAAGACCTGTTTTCAAAGGCTGATTCCAGGCAAGAAATTTGTACTTTCAACCTCATTTTCCTCATCTGTAAACAGGGGATAATAATAACATTTACCTCACATGTTTGTTTGAGGATTAAGTGAGATAATAGACTTGAAGCAGTATATAAAATTTAAAATTTTACATACTATTAGCTACTGTATTAAATGAATTTATTTTGTTAATCACAACAGCATCTACAAAATATGAAAACCTTAACATGTATGTATGACATTTTTGCTTTGAAAAAAAGGTTTGTTTGCTTATTTATTATATTGACTCATGCTGCATATTATTTTAAAGCTATGTAAAGACCACCAGGACACTTGGCCTTCAATATGTATTCATAGAACTCTTTTAGTATTTCTGAAACCTCTCAAGAGTCATAGCCATAGACTTAGAACTTGAAGGTTATTTAATCCAGTTTCCTCATTTTGTAAGGAAACTGAGGAAGCTGAGACCTAGAGAGATTAAACGACCTAAGAAAGGTAATTTAATTTCAAAGTCCCATACATAGCTAGTAAGTGACAGATCATAGTATTCAAATCCAGAAGCTCTGAATCAAAATCCTCCACTGTTTCTATTATGTCATGTTCCTCAGTGTCAGACCCAAGGAGGCCACATATTTGCAAGGGTTCTGAGGAGGGTGTGGGATTGAAATCTTTGCATCAAGCAAGAATAACATTTCACATTAAGAAGTATTCCAAGCCATTCAAAACTTTTACTTTCCTACACTAATTAAAAATCACACCTTAAATCAGATGATCTAAAATGACATAGCCATTGTTATTAAAAATATTAGATTTACTCTCTATCCTTCAATTAAATTTTAAAAAACCCTTAAAATTGAAGTATAGATTCATGAAAATGCATTCTAATTCACATTTTAATACAATATGCATGTATAAGAATAGTTTTAAAACACTCCAGGATATGTATTAATGGTCCATTAATGTACTTCTCAGGAGATGGAAGTCATTTGGACTCCCACATTTCATAGCTTATGGTGCACCTGAGGCTTAGATTAATGTTCCATTATTATATGCCATTTTCTGTCAAGGCAATTCAGCAATTCATTTAATCAGACGCGTTGCTCATGAAGAAGGACAAAGTTGGATGACTATAAAATCACGCCAAGCTGCTTGGGCAGATGATGATTGGAAATATTTAATATTATTAAGGCACACTAACCTGGATAGTGAGGCCCACTGTGAGTTTCTGTGGGCAGCAGGAAGAAGGATCTACAGAATTAAAAACTGCTACTATTCCAGATCACTTTGCCCTTACAAAGACGTAATCTCCTAGAAGGGAGATGAGTGCCAGCAGGCTTTGTTTGGCTTTGCTGTACAAGTTGGAAAGTTTCCTAGGTCGCCACTTCAATAACTTGGGAAGTGCCTGGCACACAGGGATAAACCAGGGATTTTATTAGTATAGAGAACTTATTAGTATGGAGAACTTCTAGGGTACGAAACTTGGACCCATGAAGCTCAGAACCTTTTCTGTACCTTAGAATCTTAGAGGAGTGGCCTGGAGCTCTCAGGGCTTAAGTGTCTTCCCAGGAGCACACAGGAAGTATGTGACAGAAGTGCCCCTATGTTCTCTTGGCTTTGAGGCCAACTCTCTATTTCCTCTGCCATGCTACCTCTCATACATAGAGAATGATAACTATTGATGCCTGCCATGTGTTGCAGGCTCATCATAGGTACCTAACAAGTGCTTGTTGATTAACTACTGGTAAGTTGCTGGAGGGATGGACAAATAAATCCTAAGTTCCATCAAAATATTATCCAAACTAGACAAAGACCTAGTTTGAGTTGGGAATGGTGTGAAAAAGCACAGGAGTCCTTGTCCTATGATAAAAATTTTCCCTCTTTTAGGGTAGAGCTGAAAAATTAACCATATAAATTGTGTTTTACACTTTAAAATATTCTTCTTCTTCTTCTTTACTTTGAACATGCTTTCAAAATCATATTTAAAAACTTTAGGAAGCCCTAGGTTTCAGAACTCTGGTCAGCTTGAAATCTTGCAACATCTGTTACTTTTTTATTTTGTTACTAACCAATTCTGAATAGTCTGCTCTCACTCACTGAATGATCTTACTCAGGTTCAAATGGCTAGAAATAAAGGATCACTTGATCACATTGCTTACATCCAAAGAGAATTGAGTCAGTTTCATAATTTAATGGGAAATAGGCATAAAAATAATTGACTTTTGTGACTCATCTTTTAAAAATAAATACTTGTGCATCCTTGACTACTGGTGAACTATGCAAAGTGTTGTTCCATTCTAGTCATATTGCTATTTGGCTTCTTTCCTTCTTTTTTTTTTTTTTTGGCATGGACTGGTCGTGACAAATTTAGAAAGTTATAAATAGTCCTGGATCCTGTCCCCACCAAGAGAAACTTTTTTGTCCCTCAAGTTGGTTGTATCTATTAGAAGATTTTTCGTCCCCAAGTAATAAAAAGGTATGTGATAATGTAAGAAGTAGATTTAAACATGAATAACACCTATATTAATAACTGTGGTTTGCAAGGGTTTGCATATTCTAAAAAAATTTCTTGACTTCTTTAATGAAATAAGTTCCCACATTTTATAAGAAGGCACTTCAGTGCCTTTGAAAGCTAATGTTATTAAATTTTAAGTTCCCTAAATCACAAACTGTTAAAAGATTTATCACTCTGTTGGTCCTCATTTTTAGTTTACATAATTCATAACTACTTTTATACACATTACTAATGAAAAATCTTGATTTGCTAAAATTAACACATATAAATCTGCTGCACCTAATTTTGAAAAATCTTTTTTCCCCTGTAAGCTAAACAAAATAGATATATGGGACAATTGTTACTTTGAATGTTGCTGATTAATGAAGAAGTTGATTTTCAAGATTGAGGCAGTTTCTAGGATATAATTTGAAATTTGTTAAATGCAGTGCTGTATGGATGACTGTAATTACATAAATTACTCTTAGTGATTTTTAAAATGATCATATCTTATTTAAAATAAAAAAAACAAGGTATTTAAAAGAAATCATTAAAAATGATATTAATGTAGTTTGTTCCAAATTGTAATTAGCTGAGTTCTCCTCATGATCTAGGAGGATTGAAGTATTATACCCCAGGATATAGATGGAAAAGCCACGCAAACCACATTCCTTTCCTCTTCCATTTTGGATTCTGAACTAAGATTGTCCCATTTTCAGGCCGAGCACCACTCATAATCCCAGAGCTTCAGCAGGCAGTGTACTTTTCATACTTTACTTCCAAGAAAATATGGGAAAATGGACATTGGAGGTAGTCTGAGGGGGTGCAGCAGTTATCATTGTGCAAATAGAATTGTTTACTATGATCTTCAAGGCTTGCTTAATGTGGAGGTGGGGTAGGTAACTAGCCACATGTAGGATATCATTTCTAGAGTTTAAAGCCCCATTACCAAAAATAAGTTACCTATCTCCTTGCTAATATGCTGATATTTCTTTATTAGGATACAAAAACAAAATTCTGTAATCAGAGACAAAGTTTAAAAGATAAATATCCTCTGTAAGAGGTAATACATTTCACATTAAGGTAGAAGTGACTAATATTTTCTGGGAACAGATTTTGATAGGGTAGAGAGAACATGACACTGGGAAGAGAGTCAAGGAGTAGGGGAAAGGGACGCTGAGAATCTTATATATACACTTTCCTTCTTTTACAAAGCTGACATCTTGTAAGTGACATTCAAAATGCACCTTTCCAATACCTCTTCCAAAATGCTTATTTTTTCCCAAAACATTACTTATCAGGGGGCAGCTAGGTGGCACAGTGGATAGAGCACCGGCCCTGGATTCAGGAGGACCTGAGTTCAAATGTGACCTCAGACACTTGACACTTAGTAGCTGTGTAACCCTGGGCAAGTCACTTAACCCTCATTGCCCCACCAAAAAAAAAAAAAAGAAAGAAAAAAGAAAAATGAAAAAGTTACTCATCAGCAGTAAGCTAGCCAGTCATGTCACCTAAAATTTTATTTTCCCCCAGACCAAGACCAAGTTTTCCTCATCCTTACTTTTCACTATTAATAAAATCTTTTTGTGTGTGTGTAGTTTTTCAGAATGTCAACAATGGGAGAATTTGACTCAGACTTTTACCAGTCAAATTATACTATTGATAATCAAGAACAAGGTTATGATGCTGCTGATGCTTATGGAAATCCATATGGAATAAGAGAGTAAGTATACTACCTATGTATCAATGGAAGTCCCTTTCACTAAAGAGTTCATGTTTTGATATTATAAAGGCATTTAACTTTGATCAAACATAAGGACCAATTTTAGTCTCTAGAAATGGCAGAAACTTTAGCATTCATCTAATGTTGGGGTTCTTAACCTGAGTTCTGCTAACTTTTTAAAAACTGATAATTACATATGATATAATTGATTTCCTTTTAATCTTCTATATCTTATTGTATGCATTTAAAATATTATTCTGAGAAGGGGTTCATAAGGAGCCCTGGTTTAGTCCAATTTTCTCATTTTAAAAATAATGAAACAGAAGCCCAGAGTGACTTGCCCAGGTCCCATAACAGAAGTAGCAGAGTCAGGATGCAAACTCAAGTGCTGGGAGTGCAGTTTTCTATGATGCCATACACCTTCTAGGTCTCATTTCTCTGAGGGAGTATCTCCATAAAAGAAGAGACATTATTTCTCCACTTTACATAATTATAGGACCCCAAAGTGAATATACTCTTTGGTCTCAGGGATGCTTTAAGCTCTTAAAAACTACTGAGGACTACAAAGAGCTTCTGTTTATATGGGTCATATCTATTAATATTTACTTTATTAGAAATTAATACTGATAAATTAAAAATATTTAATTTGACATACTACACCTAGTAGGTATTAACATATAAACAGCATATTTTTATGAAAAATATATTTCCAAACAAAAAAATGGGAATAGTGACGTTGTTTTATATCATTTCAAATTTTCTTTTATGTATGTATGATTTAATAGAAGACAGCTAGATTCTCATTCCACTTTTGTGGATGCATTATTTTGGTTGAAGTAGGAAGTATGAAGTATGAAGAAAGTCTGACCTCACAAAGATATGTAGTTGGAAAAGGAAGGAACGTTTTAATAGACAAATACCATCTTAGTATTATCATGAAAATAGTATTGATCCCATGAATGCTCTGAAAGTGGGGCACTCCTAGAGTCCAAAGACAACACTTTCAGAACTAATGTGTCAGGAGAACAAAGAGAAATTGTTTTCAATAACAGTTCTCCAGGGACTCTACTGAAACGTCCCATGTAGCCTCTAGGTGTACACTATTTTTTTTGGGGGGGTGAGGCAATTGGGGTTAAGTGACTTGCCCAGGGTCACACAGCTATTAAGTTTCAAGTGTCTGAGGCCAGATTTGAACTCAGGTACTCCTGACTCCAGGGCCGGTGCTCTATCCACTGCACCACCTAGCTGCCCCTAGGTGTACACTATTTAAATGTATACAGCTGACTTCCCTTCATACTGTTTCATTTGAGAACTGAGCATTGGGGCATTAAGTATCTTGAAAGAAGGAGGTTTTACTTTGTTGTATTTGTCCTATTCCTCCAGGAAAGCATTTATCCAAAACTGCCTCATGAATATAGGATGCATAGGATACTATGATTCCAAATTGGTTTTAATTAAATGAAAAATTAGGTACATTATATCAAACTGACAATTATATAGTACTCTATATTTTGCAGAGAATTTTGCAAACATTTCTCATTTAAGTCCCGCAGCACCTCTGCTTTTTGGTCAACTTAATTGCAAAAAAGAAAAAAAAAAGACAAATATGAGGTTAATTAGAGGTAGCTTGCCAATATCTGTTCCACTGGACAAAGAAGTACAAAGAACCTGAAACGAGCCTCATATTTAAATCTCCATAATCTTTCATGCTTTATGAATTCTATAAAAAGAGGAATGGAAAAAGTGGTGAAATATGTAGAAAGCATGGATTAAAACTAATAAATAAGAAGCATGATATTTATATATCATAGAATGCTATAATCAAGAAGAGCGTTTGGGACATGAAAATCACCAAATAACATCTCAAAAATGAAATAGTACATATTTTTATTTATAAAAAAATCAGTTGCTTACTGGTGTGGGAGTCATTTCAGAATCAGTTGTTTTTGTAGAGTCAAATCAAAAACTTATCTGAACGCAGAACAATATCACTTGCAAAAATACAAATGAAAAGTTATAAGATGCTACTCAGGCAACTATAGCTTAACCTATTTAAACAAATTATTGAGGCCAATAAATGGGAAGTGCATAAAAATCCCAAATGAACAGAGACTGACATAATTTCTGAAGGAATTTTAACTGTTATAAATTAGTCAGGAGACAAAAAGAAACTTGAAACAACCTCAGCTAGCCAATGCTAAGGGGTTTTTTTTGCCACTATCTGAAGAGAAATATGTCATTCAAAGTTAACATTGTTTTAAAATGAATACTCTTTTGTAAAACCTAATGAAGGAGGGTGGTAGAGGTTTGTAAGTGGCATCAACTAATTGAAAAAGCAAAAAGGGAGGGAAAACAAGTTTACATAAATCTTGATCAGAAACTCACATAAATGAAATAATTTTGAGAGCATTTAAATATGAAACTGGACAGAGAACAAGGAGTAGACATGAAAAGGAAAAGACTCACAAGGATTTCTATAAGAAACTCTTTTAAAAAAAGCTAATATCATTGATACAAGGGAGTGGACATGATGCTAAAAAGAAAACGTCTTTCAAGTGCTTAGACAGGAAGTCTGGGATGGAAATGTCACAATTTGAAGCCATTGGGGGTAGATTCTTAAGATATTGAAAGGAAGGAGGACATCTAATATATATAGAAAAACCCCAGGCATTTTCATCTCTATAAAATCCTTAAAATGCATACAAATGAAAGATATCCTTGATGAAAGGATAAAAAGGAAACAGGTAAACTTTCATAAATGATAGTCTACATTAGACAAAATCTTTACAGTCACATGATTGAAAGAAAGGTGCAGAAATTATGTGATCCACCTGTGTTTATTTACTTTTTTTCTGTAAAAATTCTTTAGACATGTTGGTGGAATTTAAATATATTATTTAATGTTCAAATTATTCTTAATGTAGCAGATTCTATAGTTAAGTCAAATTTCCCTTTTCTTTCTATAAACAGTTTCGTCTTTCTTTTTCTTTTTCTTTTTGTTTTCTTGTGATGGGCAAACAATCCTTTTAAATTTCAACCAAAATATCTTGAAAAATGATACTTTTCTTCTTAGTCACTCATAAATTTATTTCTCTCAATGAAGCTTTGGAGTATGATGTAAGTCTCTGTGAGTGAACTGAATTTTACTTTTCTCCGTAGAGGTGTCTGCTGAAGTGTGGCATTTTTTAGTCTATCTCTTGACAGACACTTCTGGGAAATTTTCTTAAGTGGTTAACTAAAAATTATTCCCAGAGCTTTCTTTGAATTTTTCAGGTAATCTTATGACTCAGATCATCTATATGATTCCTTTCTTCTGGTTCTATAATCTTGTAACATTTTTAAGCCTTTTGCTAATTGTTGTCTTTTGATTATGTTTTGTGGTATGTTCTGCTTCTTCTGAAAACTTATCTTCCAGTGAGATAATTTCATTTCCATTGATTTAATTCCTTTCTCTTTCTTCAGATATTATGATACTTTCTCTATACTTATGTCTTTTAAAATTTTTTGAACCAATTTCTTTTTTTTTCTGGTGAGAGATCTCATTACAGATGCCAGATACATATTTACTGACGCCAAACGCTCATTAATTTTCTTTAAAAGGTTTATAATCCAATTTTATGTGTCTTGTTTGAACTTTGTTTTTTGGACCATTAATCCATAATATTTATTTGTTGTTTTTGAGGGTTTTTTCCCATCTCCAACTGCATTCTTACTTCTTGGTCTTTTCCTTATCAGAATCTATTTTGATATTTTTTTTGGTTGTTCCCTAACCCTTACCTCTATCCATATTTATTTGTTTTACTTGGGATCAGGTTATTTTTTTTCTTTTATGACCTCTGATTCTGCTAACTTGCCAGAATTCTGGGTATATACTTAAATAGGAGATACTTTGTAGAAGACCATAGTAATCACTATTCTTTATAGCACCAAGAAATACTCTGACTGACCTAAAAAAATTTTTTCATATATGTTTCATAATATATTGAGGAAATTTACCTTACAGATCTAGTTTTATTGTTATAGTAAAATAAATGAATGGGTTACCCAATCACTTTTTCTTTTCAATTTTAGGAGCTTACTGACAGTCATGTAGTAGGCCCCAGAGTAAGGTCTTGATTAGTTCCAGACATTAGAAGACTTTTCCACTCTCCTTGTATCTTTTACATACCAGAGGTGTTTGCCAATAGAATCTCCAGACATGAGAGGAACTGAAACTCTCCAAAGGCTGGCGTAGGCAACTCTATTCCCTCTCATTATTTCCTTGGATTTTTCATTTGCCTTTCTTTGAAGTCTTTGTTCTGATCATTCTAAAAGAATTTCCATTTTTAATAAACAACAAAAGTTTGAATGAAAGAAATAGACTTACCAGAGAATTTCCTGATACTGATTCACAATCCTAGTTATGATAAGTGAATTCAGGAAACTAAAATATAAATAGAAGTTATTGAGGTAACAAGATGGCCAAAAAGCTATTTGTTCTACTTTTATAAATTATGGGAAAACAATATCTTTTGGATTTGCTGTGTGGTTTTAGCAAATAACTTCTTTCTAACTTAGTTTCTTCCTGTAAAGTGAGAATATTTTCCACTTACTTGCTGGTAGAATGTTGAATAGTTAATTCTTTTGTTTGAAATATGCTTTGTACTACTTAGGGCATATATAATACACACAACCTTTATTCCATTTATGTAGAGGTAGCATCATGTGATGAATAGTTAAGAAGATATGAGTTCATATACTTCCCCTGGCACATACTAGCTATGTGATGATGGGCAAGTCACCTGGCTCTGGGAGCCCTTGGCAACTCCCTAAAATTCTAAATTATAGGGAAGGTACAGACTGGCATCTGTGGAAGAAATTTCCACACTGGGAGTTCCCCACATCAAGGAAATCACAGATATGCATTCTACTTGTTAGAAAAAAATGAAAATGTAAGAAAGTACAAATTTAAGTTCAACTTCTGTGTGTAGAATCAATTTGCAGAGAGATACTTAAGAAACTAGAGGAATCAAAGACTAAGACATTTTTGATCATAAGTGAAATGAGTTGTCCAGAAATTAGTGAGCAATACTAAGTGCTTAAGTCTGATGACACTTTTTTTTGCCAGCTCCTTGAGATTAGAGACCATGAATTATGTTTTCTTTTTCTTCGTAAAGCTTCCTCACCCAGCCTCTAGAACAGTGAAATTCATTTAGTATGTGTTCAGTAAAGGGAGGAAAAATATTCATTAAGTATTTACTTTGTTACCAGCACTGTGCTAAATGTTTCCAGTCAAACAATTATCAAATATATGTGAAGTGCCAATTAAAAGTAGGGTACCATATGCAGTGCTTTGGGGGCTGCAAAGAAGTATAATATGCCATTCATTTATTATTTGAATTAATAAATTAATTTCTCATTTTTCAATAACAGAATTTTGCTCTATCAGGCATTAATGAATAAAGAAGTAAGGGAAATTTTCATCTTGAGCCTCATTTATTTAAAAAGCACTTACTGAGTCTCTACCAGGTACAAGGCACTTTACTGGACACTGAAAAGAATAATATTGTAAGGGTTCAGCACTTGTGTGGGTAACTGAGGGGAGATTTGGCATCTCAATTCAGGTGTTTGAGAATATGTGTCAGCGAATGTATCTTTTAGCTAAACTGTAGATTTTAAGTAGATATGACCATTTGTAAAATGATTTACAAACACTCTTTCCTAACCCTGCCCCTCTCCTAAAAAAAATAGACTGCCTCTCTCCAGACAAAAGAAGTTTACCAAAATACCCAAACTTCCGTCTCGGCCTTCTTCCCTTCTCTTCCCCACCTCTATCTCTGCTGATATGTTCCTCCTCTCCCAATATTTTCATAAGATTGTTGGTTATTAATTTCCACAGTTAATCTACACATGAATAAAGTCACAAATAGGGTGAGAATAGAACAGATCTAATTTGGGCAAAGCAAATCTTTATGTTTACAAATGGAAACTTCTTCAGAAAAATACTATGACATCTTTCTAGCCTTGCTATTCCAAGGTGACTCTTCAGGTCATTGCCATCTCAAGGACTGGTTATGGCTGAAAAGACTGCTTTGTAGATTATGTGCAGTGGCTCTTTCTGAAATGAGTGGCATAATTTTGAAACTGCATTTTGATTTTTGCAAGACAGTGTAGTTTAGTGGATAGAAAAGTGCTCTTGGAGCCGGGAAGACCTAGGTTCCGCTCCTGCCCCTGATTCAAATTGTCTGTGTGACCCTGAGCAAGTCACTGAGCCTCTCAGTGCCATAGGCCCTACCTTCTTAAACTGTGGATTGTTACCCCACATATGATTGAGTAACTGAACGTGGGGGTCATGAAAAATTTGGCAACAGTTAAAGGTTATGTATACCTATTTTATATACCTACATACCGAGGGTCATGTAAAAATTTCTTGGGGGAAAAGAAGTCATGAGTGAAAAAAGTTTAAGAAACCCTTCTCTAGGCAATGCTCTAAGTCTATAAGTGACAGAGAAGGTGATAACCTGCATGACTGGAGGGAGGTTTTTTTCACAGCCTTATGAAAATCTGTACTCAAAATGAGCTAGCCCATTTCAAATTGGAGGTAAACTTTAAACATTGTATTTGTATAGTTAGGTACCTATGAAAACCAAATTACATCCAGGAAAATTAGGAGAATTTGGAGAAGAAAAACAAAGCAGATTTCTTTCTTTGCTTTATCATTGTACTAATCTCACAGATGGTTTAATGGCATTATTTTTCATTCCAGACAGCATTCAACAGAGCTGCCCCACTCTGCAGCTTTTGTTCCTCCAGAGATGATTGCATCTTCAGGTTACACCAGACAATTTTTTCAGCCAAATTATAATTCGGATTATTACTCACAGCCGGCTTATGCAGACAGTTTTGATGAAGAGCCACCTTTGCTAGAAGATAAGTTAAGCAAATGTTATTAATATACTTTGCATTTTAGAGAACAATGGAAATAATCAGCATTTAATGACTACCATCAGTATGCTGTGTCCTGAGCTTTATGTATGATTCTTCTATGGAGATGGGCCTACAAATTTTGTTGAAAGCGGCAGCAGACTAAATGAATGTCTTCATGGGGAATGTGAGCAGCACCTATTTAGATAATATTTCCAAGTGATAGTTATTCATTAGAATTTTTTAAAAAAAAGCTACTATTAAATATCTCTTTTCTTTCTACAGCTAGAATCTCTCCTGTATCAAACAATTGAATACATTAGTCAGTCAGTTGTGGTTATGACCTCTCTTTTCTCCCCAAATTTAGCACTGATTAAGCAACAACTATGTCCTGAAAGGCATAATTTTAAAGTTGAAAAAATTATCCTAGATAATAAAGTATTTCAGAACAATATATTTTGCCCATCAATTGGGAAATGGCTAAACAAATTGTGGGAGGAAATTATGATGAAACACTATTGTGAGATAAGCAATTATGAGCAGGATGCTATCAGAGAAACTTGGAAAGACTTACATGAGCTGATGCAAAGTGAAATGTACCATATACAAAGTAACAGCAATATTTTAAGATGATTAGCTGTGAATGACTTTGCTGTTTTCAGCAATACAGTGATCCAAGATAACTCTGAAGGACTTATAAAAAATGTAGTCCATCTCCAGAGAAAGAACTGATAGTAACTGAATACAGATTGAAGTATAATTTTTTTTAGTTCCTTTTCATAAAGTCTTTTTTGTCTGTTTTCTTTCACAACCTGACTAATGTGGAAATATTTTGCATGACTCTATATGTATAACTTATATTGAATTGCTTGTGATCTTAAGGGGGGGTGGGGAGGGAGGGAGGGAGGAAGATAATTTGGAACACAAAGTTTTAAAATATCGACATTAAAATAGTTTTTATATGTAATTTGGGAAAATAATATTCTAAATAAAATAAATTAAGACACACACACAAACCCTAATATATTTTGCCAACTAGGATTACATAGACTCTGAAAATCCTAAGTAGAAAGGACTTTTGAAGTTACTGGTCCAATCACCTAATTGAATCATGAATCTTCATGTGCAACTTTGTGTGAGTGTGAATGTGTGCTTTCATGTTCTGTTGTAGGAAAGAGGTTTTCTGTTATTTTGCGGTCATAGAGATACCTTTACCCTGCCCTCCTTTTCAGAACTCTAATGGCAACTTTTCGCTCAGCGACATGGCTGGTAGGGGAGAATAATAAGATTTTTGGTCTCAAGGGAAGTTCATTTTTAGGAAATTTTGGAACAAAATCAGGTGACCTCCTAAGTTCTCAGGGTTCCCTTGGGCTTTTCACCAGTAGGGATGGCAGAACCTGGGCATATTGTCAACACCAAAGAAATACGAAAAATGCCAAGTATTTAGATAAAGGAGGGATGCTACTAGTCTAACTACAATTCAGTTCACAGAATTAGACTGTTCCCATGTCAGTGCTTTCTGATATCAAGAGGAATAGGAAAAAACTCCAACAATTTGCGGAAAAAAAAAAAGGATACAGAAAACATTTTGCTTCATTGTGGTCGTAACCTATCTTTCCTCCCCAGATTTATGCAATCTGGTTTTTAATGAAGAAATTTCATAGGTGAATGCATCTTTGCTTGACCCTTAAGAAACAAGAAGGATATCTGTACCTTTAAGACCCCTTCAAGGCCTACTTTCGAGTTATAGAGTGGGAGATGAGGTGGATGAGTAATAGTGAGTAGGATTGTGGCTGTGGGTTCTTGGCAGATGGCTTAGTGTAGGACGGCAGGAGAGGGAGACAGAGTCTAAGGCATGATTTCAAATAGCAACATGTTTATATATCTACCTCCCCATATCTCTCCCCCATACTTGTCACTTATCTCCTTCCTCCCTTAGCTGTAAGATTTCCTTACTCAAAATTATGTTTAACCAGTTACAACCCTTCTGAAACTAATATCTTGAAAACGTTGCTGACTCAGAGTTGGTAAGGATCTCTGAGGTCACCTAGTCTAATCCATATCTGAAAAGGTATCTATTCTTCAACATTTCCATCAAATGCTCATCTGTGCTTTATTTGAAAACCTCAAGTAATGAGGAAATAGCTACCTCGAAGGGTGGCCTCCTCCACTTTTGGTTGTTAATTGTTAGGAAATATTTCCTATATTTAGCCTACCATATTTAGCACAGTTCTTGGCACATAATAGGCTTGTTGACCCACTAAATACATTTGTTCCCATTACTTCTAGTTTAGCGGGTAGGGGTAAATCTAACCCTTCTTTTCCATAACACTCTTTCAAGTATTTGAGATCTATCATATGTCCCCTAAGTCTTATCTTCTTGGATATAGATCTCTAGTTCTCTCAAACCATCCTCATGCGATATGAACTTCAGACTCTTCAGTATTCTAATGAACTTTTCCTAGCTACACTCTCCAATTTATTAGTGTCCTTCCTACAGTGTGGTTTCTGGAACTGAGCACAGTACTCCAGATATAGTCTGACCAGGACTGAGTACAGTGAGACTGCAGCCTTCCTAGTCTTGTCTGCTATGCCATTTCTACTCTTTCAAAACTCACATGGTTTGTGATCCCTTGGATTTTTCCTTCCTGTGATGCAGATCATAATCCATCCTTGCCAGCTTCTTTAGAACTGTTGTTCATGTCTTCCCAAAAGTTTGTGCAAAGCTCCTTCAAAGACTCCCAAATGGTCCCAAGAACAAAGGACCTTACTTTTCATACCAATACTCTATTTGTGTTGTTACATAGCTGTGAAACACATAATACAATAATCAAGCAAATGACTTAGGTGATGATATATCTCCTTGTTTTATGCCTTTCTTTATGTTTATGATCAGAGGACTGTTGAACTGGGTTATCTCTATTGTTATGTTTAAGGAATCTTGGTAGTGCTCTCAATTTACTATTTTTTATTTATTTAGAATTTTTATTTTCCTAAATTACATGTAAAAACAAACTTTAACATCATTTTTTTTTTTTTGGTGAGGCAATTGGGGTTAAATGACTTGCCCAGAGTCACACAGCTAATAAATGTTAAGTGTCTGAGGCCAGATTTGAACTCAGGTACTCCTGACTCCAGGGCCAGTGCTCTATCCTAACATCAATTTTTTAAAAACGTTGCAATCATTGGGGCGGCTAGGTGGCGCAGGGGATAAAGCACTGGCCCTGGATTCAGGAGTACCTGAGTTCAAATCCAGCCTCAGACACTTGACACTTACTATCTGTGTGACCCTTGGCAAGTCACTTAACCCCCATTGCTCTGCAAAAAACAAAAACAAAAAAAATGTTGCATTCAGGGGGCAGCTAGGTGGTGCAGTGGATAAAGCACTGGTCCTAGATTCAGGGGGACCTGAGTTCAAATCCAGATTCAGACACTTGACACTTACTAGCTGTGTGACCCTGGGCAAGTCACTTAACCCTCCCTGAACCACCAAAAAGAAAAAGAAAAAAAGAAACATGTAGCTTGTGAATAAACTGAAAATAAAATTTAAAAAACAAACAAAAAACATTGCATTCCAAATTCTCTTCCTCTATCCTTCTGCATTAAGAACTCAAGAAATTCAATATAAGTTATACATGTGTAGTCATGCAAAACATTTCCACATTAATCAGATTGTGAAAGAAAACAGACAAAAGCAAAACTTCAGATAAAGGAACTAACAAAAAATTATGCTTCAATCTATATTCAGATACCATCAGTTCTTTCTCTGTAGATGGATTGCATTTTTCATAAGTCCTTCAGTGTTGCCTTAGATCATTGTATTGATGAAAACAACTATGTCATTCACAGAAGATCATCTTATAATATTGCTGTTATTTGTATAAAGTACATTTCACTTTGCATCAGCTCATGTAAGTCTTTCCAGGTTTTTCTGATAGCATCCTGCTCATCATTTACTTTAAAGAGAGATTTTCTTACAATAAATCCATGAGGTTGATAATTGCAACACCAGTAATAGATAACATTTATATAGTACCTTATACCTGACAAAGAATTTTTTTCACAATAGGCCAGCAAAGTAAGTACCATATGTTTTACCATCATCATCAATCCACCTCTTCATCAATCAGTTCTTATCAATCAATCCTCATCTTCATTCAATCATCAATCAATAAATTAATCATCATCATCTTACATTGCTCTGTCTCTGCTTCAAAACTTTTTTCTTTCTTTTTAAAAAAATTTTTTGTGGGGCAATGAGGGTTCAGTGACTTTCCTAGGGTCACATAGCTAGTAAGTGTTGTGTATGAGTCTGGATTTGAACTCAGGTCCTCCTGAATGCAGGGCCAGTGCTTTGTCCACTGTGTCACCTAACTGCTCCCTTCAAAATTGTTTTCACAGTTATTATTGCTGTGTTACTCTCCATCCTATTCCCTCCCCATGAAATTTACTCTATTTTCTATCATCTTTCACCCTTTTAACCTGTATATTAAGGAAACAATCAATATAGGAGAAAATAAAGTTTTTAATTGGGGCAGAGAAGCTATAGCTCCTGGAATCACAAAGCAAGAAGCTAGGAATACCCAAAGATGAGAACAGAGGACAGGGTTTTTATGGGGTAACAGAACAGAAGGGAACCAAAAGATTGCTCCAGAGTCATATACAACTACTTAATGTAAATGAACCTTTAACAAAAGAAACAATAGAACTGCTCTTAAGTTAAGTATAGAAGCTACTAACAATAAATAGAAACTACTTAATGTAGGTGGAACCTTTTACATAATAACAAAGTCCAGATGGGAAACCATTGGGATGGGATAGTTTGATCCATAAGTCGATCAAGAGTCTGGAATTGACAAAGATTGTTTGGCCCCAGTTAATTCATTTGCCTGGGAAGGGGGAATGGGTGGGGATCAGTCAGTTATCAGTAAATTTGTAGTTATCAACCCTATCCCTCCACAAAAGTGTTTTTCTTCTGACTGTCCCCTCCCCCAATCTTCCCTCCCTTCTTTCACCCCTCCCCCCTTATCCCCTTCCCGTCCTACTTTCCTGCAAGGTTAGATAGATTACTCTACCCAATTGAGTGTCTATGTTATTCCCTCTTTGAGGCAATTCTGATGAGAGTAAGGCTCACTCACTCCCTGTTCCCCCCCCCCCATCTTTTCCTCTACTCCACAAGCTTTTTCTTGCTTCTCTTATGTAAAATACTTTATCCCATTTCACCTCTACCTTTTCCTTTCTCCCAGTGCATTCCTTTCTCACCCCTTAATTTTAATTTTTAAAAGATATTATTCCTTCATATTCAACTCACACCTGTGCCCTCTGTCTATATGCTAAAGTTCTTAAAAGTTACAAGTATCATCTTCATGTAGGAAGGTAAACAGTTTAGCCTTTTAATATTCCTCATGATTTCTTTTTCCTTTTGATCTTTTTATGCTTCTCTTAGGTCTTGTATTTGAAAGTCAAATTTTCTTTTCAGCTCAGGTCTTTTCATTAAGAATACTAGAAAGTCCTCTATTTTACTGAATTCCCATTTTCCCCTGAAAGATTATATTCAGTTTTCCTGGGTAGGTGATTCTTGGTTGTAATCCCAGTTCCTTTTCCCTCTGGAATATCATATTCCAAGCCCTCTGATCCTTTAATGTAGAAGCTACTAGATCTTGTGTTATCCTGACTGTGGCTCTACCATACTTGAATTGTTTCTTTCTGGCTGCTTGTAATATTTTCTCCTTGACCTGGGAGTTCTGGAATTTGGCTATAATATTCCTGGAGGTTTTCATTTTGGGATCTCTTTCAGGAGGTGATACTTGGATTCTTTCAATTTCTATTTTACCTTCCAGAATATTAAGGCAATTTTCCCTGAGAGTTTATTGGAAGATAATGTCTAAGCTCTTATTTTGATCATGACTTTCAGGTAGTCCAATTATTTTCAGATTATCTCTCCTGAATCTATTTTCCAGGTCAGCTGTTTTTCCAAGGAGATATTGCATATTACCCTCTATTTTTTTCATTCTTTTGGTTTTGCTTTATTATGTCTTGATTTCTCATAAAGTTATTAGCTTCTATTTGCTCAATTATAATTATTAAGCAATTATTTTCTTCAGAAAGCTTTTGTATCTCCTTTTCCAGTTGGTTTTTCAAGGTGTTGACTTTTTTTTCATGAATTTCCTGCATCACTCTCATTTCTCTTTCCATTTTTTACTCTACCTCTTTTATGCTATCTTCAAAGTCCTTTTTGGGCTCTTCCATGGCCTGAGACCAATTCATATATTTCTTGGAAACTTTGGATGTAGGAGTTGTGACTTTGTTATCTTCTTCTGATGGTGTATTTTGATCTTCCACATTTTTTTCTAGCTGCTCATTTTGCCAACCTGTTTCTTGACTTTTAAGTCCTTAAAGTGGGGCACTGCTTCCAAGACACACTGTCCAAAGCTTCAAGGGGTCCCAGGTGGTACAGTTTTAAGGAGAGGCACGTTCTACACTCCCCTGGCCTGTGCTCTGGTCTGTAAGTAACCACAGGCCTGCTTGCTTTTTTTTTTTTTTTTTAAAGTGAGGCAATTGGGGTTAAGTGACTTGCCTAGGGGGTCACACAGCTAGTAAGTGTGTAAAGTGTTTGACGCCGGATTTGAACTCAGGTACTCCTGACTCCAGGGCCAGTGCTTTATCCACTGCGCCACCTAGCTGCCCCCTTGCTTGCTTTTTAACCCAGGAACAGAATTCTCTTTCACTGTGGTTGCAAGCTCTGGCATGCTTGTGCCCCTCCCCCACCTGGGCCTCCACTCAAGACTGCTTCCTGGTTCTGAGCACGGGCAACACAACAGAGTTCTGCCTCAGCCCCGGCAGAGACCCCTGCAATCTCCCCCTGGTCAAGCACCTGACCCCTCACTGGTCCGTGAGCTGAATTCCAGAAGTAGCCACTGCATCAGCTGATTCAAAGGTTCTGGAGGTCTGATTCTCTGGGGCTGGGGCTAGGTCTACATAGTGCATCCCAGACCTGTACTCCACTCCACCCTGGTACAACAGACCTTTCCTGCCAACCTTCTAAGCCATCTTTGTGGATTCTGCTACTCTAGGAATTGTCTTATGGCATCATTTGAATGGATTTCAAGAGATATGGGGGAGAGCTCTGAAGAGTCACTGCCTTTCTTCCACCATCTTGGCTCTGCCCAGTTTATTATTATTATTATTATTATTATTATTATTATTATTATTATTATTATTATTATTATTATTTTGCAGGGCAATGAGGGTTAAGTGACTCACCCAGGATCACCAATTTACTCTTTAAAAACATTTGTTTTCTTGAGGTAGCTAGGTGGTACAGTGGGCCTGAAGTCAAGAAGTCCTAAGTTAAAATTCAGCCTTTGGCACTGACTAGCTGGGTGACCTTGAGTAAGTCACTTAATCTTTGTCTGTTTCAGTCTCCTAAACTATAAAATGATAATAATAATAGCACCTACCTCTTAGGGTTGAGGATAAAATGAGAACATTTATAAAGAGCTTAGTACAGTGCCTAGCACATAGCAGGCACTATATAAATGTTACCTCCTTCAAACTGTTCTAGGTGACTCTTGTCCACAATCAGTTCATCTGAGCTTCTCATTAGTTTAATGCCACCAGCTATAACATGCTTCCTCCAGTTTGGGTAAAATTATGAAGGACAGAGACTCATTTTGTTTGACAGAGTCTGAAAATGCACGATAAGCTGATAAAATGGCATTTTATTCCTTTTTTTTTTTTTCTTAAGGAAAAGTCATTGTGGTATTTAAAAATAGGGGACTGTAAAATGTATATACTTGTCAATCAGACCACTATCTGAGAAATATGTTTGTTTATTCTGGAAATGGTTTATGATATGAAACAGTTAACTTTGGAAAAGAATAACTTTTTGCTACTTGATAATGCAACATCAACATGTTAACAAATGAATCTTGAGATAATAATCCTTACCTGTCAGACCAGAATATACAGTAGAACTTAATATTTTATATTTCTAACATAGGCTAGTTTTTATAGTTGAAAGGCCAGGGCCACAATTTACATAGAAAATAAAGATATTAATTCATTTTTATAGCACATCTATCATACACTTTACTACCACTAGATGACAGCAAAGCAATAAATTTTGCATTCACATTTCATGGCAATTTCCTCTTCTATTCTAATTTTGCATAATAAGATATTGTGTTGGGGTCCCTATAATTAATAAAAACTTACCATGATCTCCTTTGCATATTTGGTAATAAATTTGGAAGCAAAAATCAAGTTGGCTTACTTCAGCAAAAAACAAAAACAAAACCCAAAACACCATTGAAACCCCAGTTCTTATAAAAGGCTTTTGAGTCTTGATTGGGCTTTATTGGTCAAAACCAAAAGTTGGGCAGAAATTAATTGTGCCATTTAACAAGTGGTTTGAAATAATTATAACATTCCAAAAATACATTTTGTCTAGGTTATTTAAAGGACAATTATGCTTTTTTTTTTGAGAAGAGGTGGCCATTGCATTCATTTACTTCATTCTTTTAATATGCATTCATGTAGCACCTTACTGCCTGAGAGGCCCTATCCTCAGTGCTTTGGAGTAAAACAAAGTTAATTTATCATATTAAGCAATGAAAACATGTGGTTAATGAAAGCCAGTTTACAACAAAACTGCCAAGTTTGGAAATGATAAATTCCTTAGGTAGAATTAAATGGTAAAGCCTATTAATTCTTGAAATAAAAAGTTGAATGAGATAGTTCATGCTGATTTAAGTGTGATAGATTGCTCCTATTTACCAAAGTGTTTATACATTAAGAAATATATAAATATGAATCAGGTGAGCAAATAATTTATTCAATTTTATTCTTATTTTCAAGATAAAAATATTTAAAATTTACTTTATGAATAAAATTAACAAGCTCTTTAGCTGCCCAGGGACATAAGTCCTTATGCATATAGAAGAATGGAAATTTCATTCAGGTTTTCTAATTTTGCTGATTAATTCCCAGAGAAAGAAATGTTTGGTCACTGCTCTAAGCAATATTATTCATCTCTCATCCACATTGGCCAGTAAAAGGCTATTCTATATTCTGGGCATAGAATTTAGGTTTTAGGGATTTGTGGGTATGAACGAATATGGAAGAATTAAGAGTAGGTTTCTGCTCTTTACCAAACTTTTAAACAGTTCTCCATGACTCTGTGAAGTCATAGATAGAGCTATTTTTCCTATGCAGAAATAATTTATTCCCAGGACCAGAGAACTATTGTTTCAGAGGCTCCTAAGGCACAAAAAGACTTGGGTTCACTTTGAGGGATTTTTCCATTTCTTTTGATTCATGTTTCTTTCTTTCTTTCTTTTTTTTGTGGGGCAATGGGGGTTAAGTGACTTGCCCAGGGTCACACAGCTAGTAAGTGTCAAGTGTCTGAGGCTGGATTTGAACTCAGGTACTCCTGAATCCAGGGCAGGTGCTTTATCCACTGTGCCACCTAGCCGCCCTCGATTCATGTTTCTTGACTTAGGAAACCTTCTAAAATCTATTCCTGGTATCCCCCACTATGTTGAGAACAACTTCCCATATGTAAGCATAGTTCAAAGTATTATAGATTGAAAGTTTTATATAAAAAAAAAACAACAAAGACAACAAATTAGATCCTATTGAATAAATTATAATTAATCCCAAAAAGGAGGTCTTTGATTGAGTTCTTTCCCCCTATATCCTGACTTCCCCTCTTGTTCTCTACAGGTGGGTAGGGAGACTTCAATAACAACAACAATAACAATAATAATAATTAACATTTTAATAATTTTAACATTTGCAAAGCACTTTATAAACATGATCACATTTGATCCTCATACCATACCTTTGAGGTAGGTGCTGTCCTTGTTTTACATATGAGAAGACTGAGTCTGAGAGAAATTAATTGGTTTACTCAGGGTGAAATAGCTGCTACTAAATGTCTAAAGTGGGCAGTAGATAGAGTATTTGGCCTAAAGGAAATGGTAAACTGTTCCAGTACCTTTGTCAAGAAAAGCCCAAATGGGATAATGAAGAGTAGGACACAACTGAAAATGACTGAACAAGAAGTATCTAAAGCAGTATTGGAAGCCAGGCCTTCCTGACCCCAAGTCTAGCCTTGTATCAACTTAGACACTTTCTCTTTACTTTTATAGAGTTTTTCAGGCCAATTGAGGAAACACTAATTTGAGCTGGGAAAAAACAAAAACAAAAACTTTAGGAATGATCTTATATTTAACTTCCTCTTTGAACAGTTGGGGAAAAGGAAGCTGAGATAAACTAATTTGTCCAAGGTCACACAGGTTAAGAATCATTGATCTAGAACTGAACTTCTTCAAACCTTAAGCTACATTGCAAAAGTCTGCAAAATAGCTTCTGGTGGGCCTTGGTTAGCTGTGCATTTGTCAGAGGTCATGATCTGGTTGTGACAAGAGCCCAATTTGTTTAAATGGGTTGTCAATGACCACTTTACTTTGAGTAAAAAAAAAAACAATCACTCTATTTCTTCTGCAGAGCTTGGAATACATTTTGTTCACATTTGGCAACTCCATATGAGATTGCATAACTGAGTGTGGGGGTTGCAAAATATTTGGCAAAAGTAAAAGGTTACATATACCTATTTTATATACCTGTGTGCTTGGGATTGCATAAAAATTTCTTGGGTGAAAAGGAGTTGTGAGTGGTAAAAGTTTAAGAAGCCCTGTTCTAGATGAAGAAACTGATGCCAGAGAGATTAATTGATTTACTCAAGGAAATATAGGCAGTAGGAATTAGAGGTGGGAATTGAACCCAGAATCTCTATCTTTCGGACCACAATGGCTTTTTTGTTATACTACCACACCATGCTTTTAGAAGGCGGTAGAGCCAAACTTCAAACCCAAGTCCTCTGACTTCAAATTAAGTATTATTTCCATTGTACCATGTACCATGCTTTTCTCACAACCACCCTCTGAAGCTGATGGGTAAATATTTTTATCTCCACTGTAGAAAGAAAGAAACTGAGGCCCAGAAAGTTTGTATGACTTGTTCACGATCCATACATCTAGTATGTGGCAAAACTGAGACTCAAACAGGTCAAACTCAAAGTGCATTAATTTTTAGTTATGCCATGCTGCCTCAACCAAAGGAAGAACACACCAACTAACAGGCAAATGCCTGTTCTTGGGTTGCTGCAGTGGGGGTGGTGAAGTTCATGGTACCTCTGTAGCCCTGTATGATGCAGGATAAATGGGGGGATCCATAAGGGTCAGAGAAGAGCTAGATACTGCAGCAACTGTCTTATCCAGGTTGGAACTGCTCTCTTTGAGCTGAGCAAGGGGAATGGGGCATGGAGCAACAGGCTCTTTTGTTTGCCAGTTTCTTTGCTAGGTCTCCTGAGGTTCTTTGTCTTATAGTGGCACTATGGCTTCCTTACAGGTAGAGGGGCAAAACATTCAGTGCTGTCCTTGTCTTACTGTTCCCACCATTATCCTCTGTCTGTCTCTCTCCTTTTTGTCTCCTTTACCTCCTTTCAGTCTCCACCAGTTATGAACTACTTCCTCTGGCTGTTTTTTCTCTTTCCTCCTCCATACACTCCCCCAGATTGCTGTCATTCTCTTAAATTAGCAGAGGGGGAAAGGAGTAAGAAAGGAAGTTTCCAAAATGTATTGCATTGAGAGTTGTACTAATGCCAAATATACTCCCTTCTACCCCCAAATTCAATCATTATAGATAATACATTCTTTAAATAAATATGGATTAATTTTTTTAAAATAACTTCTGAGAAAACCATTCCTTCTGTGCCTCCCAGGTAGAATTCACTATATTCATGAAATATTTTTTTCTTAATTCAACTTCCTCATTATTCTAATTTTACTTTCAGCTGAGTGACTGGCTACTTTCTAAGTGCTGGAGCTATGTTCCCTTCCTTTCTTGAAGTTTTTCTGACCTTACAGTTCCCTAAATATTCCTCTTAAAATATTATTTTATGTGATTGGAAAAAAAGTGACTGGTATATAGAACACATTTATTCTGTGTTCAGTGTACATATTTTAATGTATTTACTTTTTTTTTTTTAGTGAGGCAGTTGGGGTTAAGTGACTTGCCCAGAGTCACACAACTAGTAAGTGTTAAGTGTCTGGGGCCAGATTTGAACTCAGGTACTCCTGACTCCAGAGCCGGTGCTCTATCCACTGTGCCACCTAGCTGCCCCTGTATTAACTTTTAACATAGGAACAGTACCATGTAGTAACAGGTTCCATGAAGGAATCTAATCTAATCCTATTAAAACAATAATAACAACAAAATATTTTGGAGAATAGACTCTATAAAACCTGTAAAAAAAATCATAGCAAAGTAAACCCAGGGTCACTAAGCTGTACTGATTTTAGCACTATCTAAGAACCCTTGCTTTCCCTTGGCCAATAAATCAAGGGGGAAATCTGTTTTGTCTCTGGAATTTCATCTGCACAGAGTCAACCACGAATGTGCATTGACCTTATATAATCATTCATACAAGCTATGATCGTTTTGATTTGGTGGGAGGACCCATCTTGTTTCTTCTTGTTTATTTTTCAGTTGGTTAGCATAAGAACTATACTTCTCATCAGGAAGAGGAAAATTTAAAAGACAATCTTACATCCTTTCTGGATTGTCACCTTCAGTTTGGCAATTGCTGCTAATTAAAAAAAAAAATCATTCAATGTTGCAGATAAGAAAGATTTTGGAAGTACTAGCAATTTAAATCTCTGAAAAGGAAACATTAACATGAGCAGTAGGAGAGTCTTTTTGGTTGACTAGCTAAAATTTTATTTAGGAGAAGATAAGAAGTATTTCTCAATTTGCAAGTAGAATATAAGCTTGGATGCCTTGCAAAGGCCTGCCAAGTAGCTTCAGGTGGGCCTTAGTTCACTATGCATTTGTCAGAGGTCATGATCTGGATATGACAAGAGCCCAATTTTGTTTAAATGGGTTGTCAATGACTTCTATTGACTTCAAATTAAAAAGAAATTGTTCTATTTCTTCTGCAGAACTTGGAATAAATTTTGATCACATTTGGCAAAAAACGATGACAGTGTTAAATCCTTTGAAACCAGCAGATGGCAGCATTATGAATGAAACTGACCTCACAGGCCCCATGCTTTTCTGCATAGCCCTGGGAGCAACCCTCCTTCTGGTAAAGTATGCAATCAGAAGACTTTGACGCTCTTATTTAAGAGGAAAAAAAAAGTCAAATTCTAGATTAGGAAGGAAGTATTGACTTATTATGGTGAAGAGCATTCACTTGAGTTTTCTTTTAGTGACAGCACAAGATTTAATCAAAGCATAATACCCATGTGAAACTACCTTCATGGGTAGCACATAGTTAAGTCATTAATTTAAATGGCGTTGTAAAAGTACAAAGTGGTCAAAACTATATTAAAGGGAATTATAATCAATGCCTTCTAGTTCATTTCTTTATTACAAAAAGGTAGAGTATAGGTAGAAAAGAAGAGCACCATATATATAGATCAAAATACAGGGCTTGAATGAAAAAAAAAAAACATGTTGTAGAGATTTCACATGATCTATTTATGGGGAACTGTTTTTCTGGTTATTTTAGTTCTTCATTCACAGGGAATTAATTTTCACAGGGAATTTTTCTTCTGGTTATCTTATTTCTTTCCTTTTTTTTTTTGAGGGGCAATGGGGGTTAAGTGACTTGCCCTGGGTCACACAGCTAGTATGTGTCAAGTGTCTGAATCCGGATTTGAATTCAGGTCCTCCTGAATCCAGGGCCGGTGCTTTATCTACTGCACCACCTAGCTGCCCCTCTTTTCTTTTTAAAGTAATAACTTGACCAGGATTTCATTTTGCTTTGTGTGCTGTCTATAGTGAGATTTTCTTTTATTCTCCTTGTGTCAATTAGTTGTTGTATTGAGACTCATCAAATGGATAATGAAAAAAACTATAAATGTTTGTATTCATTTATAAGACTGTAATGAAGAGTTTCATCTTTTGAAAAATGCATCAGGTAAAAAAGGGAAAGAAATAAAACCCTGGAAAAATGAGGTGAGAAAAGTTGCATCTGGAAATAAGTTCAAATAGAGAGGAGGATAATAAGTCTGGATTTGTGATTTAATGTCCTTGACCAAATTCCATGGTGATATGTAAAGATCTTAATACCAATTCAAAGAGAATATTGTTTACAATGAAGTTCATTTGGGAAAAAAATAAAGATCTGTGGGGTTTTGAGTTTATTCAAGCTCAAAATGAGTCAATATTGTGATGACAAGTCAAGAGACTTAATACAACACTAGGCTTCCTTAGGTGAATTATGGTATGATTAGGGATGTGGGAGCACCAATATACTTTACCCTGATCAGCTCAATCTTGTAGTAGTGTGTCTGGTTCCAAATAACACATTTTAGAAAGGACATTGATAAACTGGAAGGTGTAAAAGAGGAGGCAAAGAAGGATAGTAAGAGGTCTCAAGTTCATGGTATACATTGATTGGTTGAAAGAACTGGAGATGTTTTCTCTGAAGAAGAGGAGACTTTGGCTTCTTCCTCTAAGAGGGCAGAAATAAGACCAATGAGAGGAAATTTCTTTCTTTTCTTTTTTTTTTTTTGTGGGGCAATGAGGGTTAAGTGACTTGCCCAGGGTCACACAGCTAGTAAGTGTCAAGTGTTTGAGGCTGGATTTGAACTCAGGTCCTCCTGAATCCCAGGCCAGTGCTTTATCTACTGCACCACCTAGCTGCTCCCAAATGAGGAGAAATTTCAGAGAAACATAGTTAGGCTTGAGATAAAGACAGAGTTGACCAAAAGTGGAATCAGTTGCCTCTGGTGGTAGGACATATGTGCTCTTTGGAAGTCTTTGTGCAAAATTTGGAACAGAGGGTATTTTTTAAGGTATTGATTGAACTGGATGGCCTAAGAGTTCCCTAACAACTCTAAGATTCTGTACTCCAGTCCTCTAATTTTCATATGAGCAACCTGAGGTCCGCAAAGGTAAAGTGACTTACTTGCTGAAGGTTGAATTGCTACCAAGTTTCAGAGAAAGAACTAGAACTTAAGTATCTTTTCTCCTTGGCTTGTACTCTTACACAATACTTGGCTTAAAACTGAAGGTATAAAAATTCTGAATCTCAAACAGACAGCTCCATTAATGCAGAACTATAGAGAAACAAAGCAAACTGATAAAGGAAATTTAGAAACCAAGAAAAATCCTCAATGAATTAGCAAGTTTCTTCCCATTCAAATAAAAACCTAAATTCCCAAATGAAAGATCTACTTTGCAAATGGTTATCTAACTAAAGATATTTTAAAATGTTCATTTCATAAGTTTAGTCAGCCTAGTGTTATATATCAATCGCATAGTAATTTTTTTTAGTAAAAACCATATCATATCCATTTGAACTAATTGCATTTAGTGATACCATCTTATTTTTTCCTCTCTACAGAAGCAGATGTAAATTCCCTGTAAATCAAACACTATATCAAGTAGAGTTTTAATTTAGCTGCTGACCTCCCTTCTTCTGTCTTTGTCATAGTAATTTGATAATCTTAGATTAAGCTGCTAAGGAAGGCTATGTCAATTAATCAAATAGTCAGAAACAATCAATTTAATATATTAACTAATCTTCCCCCCCCAAGTCATTTGTAATATTGCAATTGTTGGTTTTTATGTTGAGAATATAATCTTCCTCTTTCAAGGGCAGAATGAATTCCATTAAATATATTTTGAACTCATAATGGTACTTTCTGATTTTTGAAAGTTCTCTGCTTTTAAATAAGGAGTTAGAATGGTACAGCGGTGAAAAGATTAACTAATTAATTAATAAGAATAAGGACATTGGGTTCTAATCCTGGGTGTCATTTTCAGCATCTGCAAAGTAGAATCAGACTAAGTATTTCAATTCAATATTCAATAAATATTTCAATTAAAGTATTTTATGAAATATTACTTGATCAACTATATTTTCTGAATCTTTTCATACTGAGTATTAAATCTGATTATCTTAAATTTGATTCAAATTAATATTGGGTTGTTATTTCTACACTTTAACAGATATACAATCTCAACCCACTTTTGGATGTTTTCTCAACCTTTGTGATTATTTTTAATGTTTGTCCCTAAACTGTCCACAGAAAATCTAACAAACATACTATCCTCCTCTCTTAACATTGTGTGGATGGATACCATTGGAGAACACAGACTGTCCATCTCTGTAGCTACATAACCTTACCACTTTTCCCCCCTCTGATCATATATATCACTTTGCCTTTAAGTCATCTTGTAAGCTACTTGTCTTGTACAATTCTTTACTGTTGAGTTATCATGGCCTACTCATGTCTACCATGTATCTTTTTAGAGCACTTAGCTTGAATTCTTTAGAGATTGTTGTAATCCATCATTTACAATCATTGAATCTTCACCAGAAGAATATGGGTATTGAAAAGATAGGTTTAAAGCAATTATGGGGGCCATGAAGAATTTTACTGTAGATCATGAAATGTGTGCTTTGTTTCTGCTCCATAACACTAGAGTATGTCTAAAGTGTAAGCTGGAGAAAAAGTGAGAGGTCTTGAAAAGTGTTTGTCATTCAAGTTAACAAGGAGAATGAAATGTCCTTGTAAGAATGAATGAGATGATTCATAGAGAAAATAAAGAAGACAGTGATATAAAAAAGCTGAAGGGAATTCTTACCTGTATCAGGCAGGCAGAGAGGGCCAAAGAATATGATACCGAATAGGAAGGGAAGAAGAAGAGCCCATGACTATTTGGACTTATAGAACAGGAATGAACCCCTTCCTGAAAAGGAGGAAGTTGGGCCATTACTGGAGGAAGCATCTTTTTGTGCTCCAATAAATAACTATGAGGATCTCCAGGAGACATTAATGTTCAGAGAAAGAAGAGTAGTGAGTTGATACTATGGCAGCTATTTGATGACCTACGATAAACTACAGAGAACTCTTTTTTTATCTGTTACACGTATTTGGGATGTGATGGTGATATTGGTGGGGTGGCTTCCAAGAATTGTCAAAACTTATGATAACTTTTCTTTCTAGCAAGGTTTCTATAAATCAATTGTGGGTATAAATGGCACCAGAAGAAAGAAACTAATAAGTGTTATTTAAAATGTGAATTCTGGACAAAATCAACAACCACAGGGAAAAAAAAACCTTGAAAGTGTCAGGGGTAGAAATGACATTTTCATTGTTATCAGTGGTTGAAATGAGGGGATTTAAAAAAAGGCAAATTGGAAAGAAGATATTTTTGTGTGGGATTCAAATTTTTAGACAATGACTGAAAATTTAGAAATGATGGGCATCTTGTATTACATCTAATAAGACTCAGCAAATATATTTGCCAGAGTCTTATGAGTCAAATCAAGAGGACTATAAATTAAAAGGAAAGGGGATATAAAACTGCCCATATAGCTTGTACAAACCTATATACATTTATATTGAATCTACCATTCTATTTGTATGTATATATAGACATATAACATATACATATACATATATCTTTATCTATCTATGAGAAACTTGTAATTAACAGAAGACAATATCCAAGTAATAAAACTCATGGTATCAGATGAGCAATTCATTGATAATAAGTGTGAGCTAAAGATCCTAATGTAAAGAGTTAAATTTGACCTCATAGGTATTACAGAAAATGATGGCAGGTAGCTCAGGACTGGAATTTAGCTCTGTATAAATACCTTATTCAAAAGGAACAGATTAGATAAAATTCAAGAGGTTTGTAGGATAGGATTAATATTAATAACATATGATATAAGAAAATCCAGGGAAACATGGGATAAAGCACAGTGGAGATCACTTCAGTGAGAATCCAGGAAAATAAAAAGCAAAGTGATGCTGTCGGAGGTCTATACTACAGACCACCTAGAGAAAAAGAATTGGATGAGGAGGTTGGGAACATCACAAACTTCGTAGAGAGGCATGACATTGTAGTGACAGGTACTTCAATAATCCGGACATCCTGCTGGTGCTCTTTCTCTATTGAAATCAAAAGACAATAAATTTGTGAGTTGCAACTATTATTATTCCATATTTTGAAAGGTTGAGTGATAAACAAGGGGAACTGCCAGTTGGAACTGATTCTGAAGGAAAAGGAACAACTGATTTCTGCACTATAACTATCCATTAAAGTTTATGATAGAGAGGAAAGTCATGTATAGTCCAGAGTCATGTGCATTCTAGATTTTGGCAGAGCTGATTTTAGAGGCTTCAGAAAAAAAATCAATAGCATTTAATAGATTAATATTTTGAAAAGGAAGTCTTTCCAACAGGTATGGGAAGATGACAAGAATGAAATTCTGAAAACATAAGCAGATATGTTTCTGATGAATGGAAAAATGGGAGTTGCCTAAAGATATTGATGTGGTTATACAGGAAACTCATTGATGGACATATTTAAAACAGATACATATAGAATATGGGAGCATAGAATGAATACTGAAGATTAACATAGCCCTGTAAAGGCTGGTATAGAGTGTTAGCGCCTAGAAAGAGCTAACAGTGTCAATGAATACAGATAAACACAACATTGTTTGAAATTTGTTGGTTTCTAATGGATAATCAAAGAATGGTTTTGTTCAGTGCTCAGGTAGATAGAATATTGGTAATGGTGGTGAGGGTGGTAGGAAAGATGGGCTCCTTTTCCACAATGATTTCTCCTCTCAGTGATAGCTGTAGCTGTTGGGCTAGAAGCAGGGAGGCACTACTATTCCCAAGACTCTTGGGTTTAGGGTCTTGGTCTGTCTTTATGAGGGTATGGGGAGGTGCTGGTCAAGGTGGTGGTGGTGACTTGACCTGCCTTGCACTGACCCCCTGTCCTTACCTCAAGGGGTCTTGCTGCTTTCTTTGGCAGCTGGAGAGGATGGCTGACCCCTTCTTCACAGAAATTGTTTCTCTAGATGATGACTGTGGGGGATGGGCTAAAATTGGGAGTGTTGCCACTCCCAGGTTTCTGTAGTCCTGATAAGTGAAATGACAGTTATGCAGCATCTAGCTACCCTCAATAAATCCACACCAGCAGGCTTATATTAATTATATCCTAAAGAGCTGAATGAAATACCAAAAATGATGGCTGAGCTGCTGTTAGTGCTTTCTGAAAGATATTAGAGAATGAGGAGGATGTTGCAGGGTTAAAAAAAGTACAAATATTTTCCCTATTTTTTTGGTGGGGCAATGAGGGTTAAGTGACTTGCCCAGGGTCACACAGCTAGTAAGTGTCAAGTGTCTGAGGCTGGATTTGAACTCAGGTCCTCCTGAAGCTAGGGCTGGTGCTTTATCCACTGCGCCACCTAGTTGCCCCTCACTATTTTTTTTTAAAGGAACGAGGATGGAGATTGCTAAGTATTGTCCAGAAAGCTGGACTTTTATTCATGGCAATATTCTATAGCACATTCTTAAGGAGGTAGCAGTTGAGTACTTAAAAAGGGAAGCAGTAATCACTAAAAGCTTGCATAGCTTCATCAAGAACAGGTCATGACAGACTAACCTCATTTATTTCATAACAGGGTTAATAGACTTTTACATCAAGGGAATGCTATACACATAATATATTTAAATTTTAGCAAAGCATTTGACAAAGCTTCCCATGGTGATAAAAATGGGTAGATGTGGGCTAGATGACTTGGCACTAATTTAGTTATTTCCTCTGGTAGTCCATAGAGGGCAAAACTAGGTCTATGTCAAGTTGGAGGGAGAATTCTAGTATGTGCTCTAGGAATATATCTTTGGAGCTCTCCTGTTTAACCTTTTAAACAATGACTTGGATGAAAACACAAAGGGCACACTTTTTAGATGGCAGAAGATAAAACTTGGAAGAATAACTAACAGATTTGCTGACAGAAGCTGGATCTAAAAATATCATGAGAGGAAAGAACAATGAGATGAAGTAAGACAGAATTTAAAGGGTATAAATTTAAGTTTATATTCTTAGGGTAATGCTATTTAGGGCTACTTTAATAGAGTGATGGTGGTTAGGGTTCTGATGTGGTCTATACTTCCTATACCATGTTTCAGCAGAGGCACATAGCAGTTGACTCATGTCCAAAAGAGGGTAACCAGGATGGAAAACAATTCATACAAGGATGAGCTGAAGGAACTGAAGATGTTGAGCTTGAAGAAGACTCATGAGGGTTATGATTGTTGTTTTCAACTATTTGAAAGACTGTCATGTGAAAGAGGGATTAAGACTCTACTTGGCCCCAGAGAACAGACCCAAGAACAGTGATTAGAAATAGCAGTGAGATATATTTAGGCTTGATTTAAGGAAAAAATATCATAAGAACAACCAGAAATGGAATAGGTTGTTTCAGAAGGTATAGTGTGTTCCACTCCCCTGGAGGCCTTCCAGCAAAGACTAGATGACCACTCATTGTTCATATTGTAGAAAGTAAGCTACAGGTTGAACTGTATGGTTTTTGAGGATTTTCTCAGCTCTTAGGTTCTATAAAAACAGAAACCAATTACTTTGGTCACTTTTATATCATAAACACTAATGATTTCTGATCACATTTGAAGAAAAGAAGTCCTCTGGGGCAGCTAGGTGGCACAGTAAATAAAGCACTGGCCCTGGATTCAGGAGGACCTGAGTTCAAATCCAGCCTCAGACACTTGACACTTACTAGCTGTATGACTCTGAGCAAGTCACTTAACCTTCGTTGCCCTGCAAAAAAAAAAAAGAGGTCCTCACAAAACCCGTACTTCATTGAAGTATTTTGCAATGCTCCAGTAACTCAACAGTGTTTTGTGCTTCAGCAAACCCCTCCCAACCATAGTCCCAAAAGGCTAAGCCGAAAAATGTGCAATATTTTGTAAATAATGCTTTTTCCAGTAGCTGAATTCCCTATATTCCCCAAGGATAGTCCTGCAGGAACAAGAGCCAGCAGTGATCCAGCTTTGAAATATCCTTCCCCTTCATTGCCATCTGAATTTCCTCTTGGTGGATTGTGTTTGCTTATGTAATTAAGTTGTGATATTCCCATTTCTTTCAGGCGGGAAAAGTTCAATTTGGCTACGTGTATGGCATGAGTGCAATTGGATGCCTTGGGATTCATGCTTTACTGAACTTGATGAGCACTTCAGGAGTGTCATATGGATGTGTGGCGAGCGTGCTGGGTTACTGTCTGCTCCCCATGGTCATCCTGTCCAGCTGTGCCATATTCTTCTCACTGCAGTAAGTACCTATGTGTGTTAATTGACCCCACAAGCACAATCTCAGCTAAGACAGTGGCATACCAGAGCAGCTGTTTCCTGTTTCTGAACATTTTAGTTGTGGGATTGGTAGGACTATGGTTATTAAGAAGGTTCAAAAAGAGGGAAAAGTAGGTCAGTGTTGGTCTCAGGTGCATTATCCAATTCTGTAACTTTTTTTAAAATTCCAGTTTTTCTTTAAACCGGGAACCTTTTAAGCTGTCATTCTGTAAGCTACTGGTTCTTAATGTGAACTGGTGCCTTGGGTAGTATGATGACTACAAACAAAACATTCACTTGTTTGATTTTTTAAAAATAAGAGTTCTGTGAACATTGACAAATTGTCTGGGCTCCCAGGCAATTTTACTACCCGAGAGAAGAGCAACTCTGATCTATCTCAGCACGACTTCTTGCAGTAAAGAGTTCCCAGTAACACTGAAGGGGACATTGTGACTTTGTGATAAATACACTGTGGGATAGATATGCTTTGTCAACTATAAAGAATGATATAAATGGAAGGTGTTATTATTAGCACAGAGGGAGATTTTGGCTCAATATAAGGAGAAAGTCTTACTCTAATGTCTCATCATGAATAGAGGTGACCATAGGTTGTGAGAGATAGTGAGGCATAGTGCGTCTTGTCTTGGATTTAGAAGACTTGGTTCCAATACTGCATCAGATATTTACTACTAGGATCCTTGGCAATACACTTAAACTCTCTGAGCCTCCATTTCTAAATTTGTAACAATGGGACTATCAATAACACCTACAATATCAGGGTGCTCTTAAGGCTCCTAAGATAAATTTTTCAGACATAGCAACTCTCAAAAACTGTCATAGAAGGCACATTAGCTGTATTGGTTGAGGGAGTGGACACACTAGCAAAATCAGATCCCTGAAGTTTTGAAACGGGAAGCTATAATTTTTAAAATAATGAAATTCATTTTCATCTTTATCACTAAGGCCTTCATATTTGCAATTCTGAAGCACTTAACAGCAGTGTAGGTATTATATCAAGCCACTTTCAACATTCTCCCAGCCCATGAATATGCCAGTACCACTTTGTCCTCTTCCACCTTCCCAAATCCAAAGCTATGCAGGAAGAAAGTCATCCTAGAAGCAGGTATTTTCCCTATGTCAATGGGCAGAGTCAATGTTGACATTCCTTTCCATTGGGATCTCAGAGTAACCTGGAAAAGGGCAAAAGAAAGAACAAAAGTCTGGGAATCTCATCACTTTTGCCTTTAAAAGTCTTCTCACATATCATGGATAACAATGTTTTAAGTAAGATTAGATTAGTTGGGAACAATCCTAGTTAATCTGTTGTGGAATGAACATTCAAGAATGAGAATCCATGGTCACTTTGTCACTTTTTGTATACAACTTAAAGTGTGTGTGTGTGCACGTGTGTTTGTGTGCACATGTGTTTGTGTATGTGAGGAGGTGGGGAGGAGAGGTAATTCCTCAGATATCAGCATCAAGGGCTTTATTCCTGCCTGAGCCCACTGCAGTGAAAAAAGAGTGGGTTAGATGGTTGGTTGCCCTAAAAGCCAACTTGATTTGTAATGCATTTACATGAACCCAAGCATGCTAATGGAAAGAAGCTATTCTATGATATATTATGCCCTTTAAAAAGTTGGTCCAATTTTTTCTTGTTTAGAAAAGAGATTAACAGTAGAGTAAGAAGAAACTTTTAAAATCTAGTCTAGGAGTTCTCAACCTTTTTGTGTTACAGATTCCTTTGGCAGTCTAGTGCTCAATACTACTGTGGTTTGTTGTCTACATTCATAATTGAAGGTAATACTAAATTTCAGCTAGAGGTTAGTAAGAAGAAAGATGTATTTTTTTATCTCAGTTCATGAACTCTCTGAAATTTATCCATTCACCTCAAGTTAAGAACTCCTGGCATAGTCCAAACCACTAATTTTTTAGATGAAGAAACTAAGGACTAGAGAGGTGGAGGAATTGACCAGAATCTCTTAATGGGTAGACCTTTAGGGATATCTTAGCAACACTGTCATTAATTTATTTTAATTTAAAAATGTTTTATTTGCTGTTTTTTTTTAAACCTAAGACTTTTCCTGCAATTTCCACCTCTTAATACTGACTCCTTAGGGAGCAGCTAGGTGGCACAGTGGATTCAGGAGGACCTGAGTTCAAATCTGGCCTCAGATACTTGACACTTACTAGCTGTGTGACCCTGGGCAAGTCACTTAACCCTCATTGCCCCCCCCCCCTCCGCCCCATACTGACTCCTCCCTTGTAACAAGGAAAAAACATTTAAGCAAAACCTGACACCAGGATGGGACCAAGACTGATAAATAAGATATAGCAAATTTCTTTCTCTTTGGTTTCCCCTCTTTCTACTAAGAAGAGGGAGTAATGTTTCAGGATCAGTTCTCAGGGACTAAGTAGGCATTATAATTAATCCACATTCAACTTCTTTTTAGTGTTGCTTTTATTTGCATTATTGTAGTCATTGTATGTATTGACAAAACTCTTTTTAAAGGGCATTTGTTCTAATATTTGATTATAATTTTCAGTGAAGTTGAGATTTAAGCCAAGAATATCAAAAGGCATAAATAGTTGTGAAATGTCAGTAGATTTTTGAAGTATCAGAGTTTAGGATAGCAATCTTGCCTTTTGTAAGTTATTATAATTTAGTGTTTTGCTCATTAGGTGTTAGTGGTTAAATTGTGAATGACTATAATGAAACAACAAAAAATTATAGTCCCTAAGACCATTGAACTAGAAATACTTTCAAGTGCCCTGATTATATTAACTACACTAAATAATCAGGTATCTTTTTATAATTTCATTTAGAATATCAGTAAAATAAATTACTATAGAAATTATTCCTAATTGATGTGTATTGAACCAACATGTACTATTTGTTGCAGTACTTTAAAATGTGCTTGATGGGCACAGGGTCCAAGAACATATTTATTTAAGCAGTGTTTTACAATAGATTACCCAGGATGCTTATTCTGGCATAGAAATAGAGGGCAGCTCTGCTGCTCCCACATGCTAACTAACATTCCTAGCCACCTCTTCATATCTTCAGAAAACCAAGAGAGACAGAAGGCAATAGTGAATGAATGACAGAGTCAATGATTCTATCAACTTGCATTTATTAACTCTGCTAGACACTGGGGACACACCCTACACTCACGGAGCTTATGTTCTACCAGAAAGGCAAGATGTATGAGCCCCCTCCTCCCTCTACCCACCTTTCAACACCACACAGCTTATTGATTGTGTGACCTTGGAGCAAGTCGCCTTGTCATTTTGGAGTTTCAAATTCTCATCTATAAAAAAACCACTTTAATACTTTCTTTTAAAGGCCCATGTTTTAATTGGTGTAGATGCTCCTTTCCCTCATGTAGATCAAAACCACTCTATAACTTAGTAGGTGCTTTTGAAGAGTAAAAGAGTAAAAAGAGTAAAAAGAAAAAAAGTTAATCACCCTGTAACCATCCTGACTTTTTAAACTTAGTTTTTTCAAACATAATTAAGGTGGTCCTTCGATAGGAGGCAAATAGTTCTTATAATCAGGTTGATACTTTCCACCATGGTCAGTGCAAGAGTTGCTACCTTGTTGGCATAGTGTTTAAGAACCCAGGGTCACTTTTACCCTATATTGAGACATTGGAATAGGAATATAACAGGACTTCTATGAAATAAGGATAATAATTCAATTCAACTCAGCAAACTTGTGTTAAATGTTTTCTATGGGCAAGAGACATAGTGTGGAGTGAATAGAGAGCTGGTCCCAGAGTCAGATAGACTTGGATACAAATTCTACCTTTGCCATATACTGGTTGTGTCATCCTGGGCAAGTCACCTTAGCTCTCAGTGGTCAACTTTCTAAAGCTATAAAGTTTTAGGACACATTATCATATGAATCAGTGAAGGATTTTCTTCACCAGGAATTTTATACTACACCAATGAAATTAAAGGTCTGAAACCCACCTTCCCCAAAATGTCCAAGGCACTGTATTGAGCATAGGAGACAAAACAAAAACAGTCACGACCATCAAGGAGCTAATATTCTATCATAATAACAGCCTGAATCCTGGAGCACCTGACATCTTGCAGGCCCTTCCAGTGATAAGATTTATGATTCTGAAGAATATACTTTTTTCAGGCTACAAAGGAAACTCTTCCTCCGTCTACCTCATCCCTAAATTTTCTAGAGTAACCAGGGATTAGGGTCTTGTTGTTACCAGAATACTGCCTTGCTGCCACCACATATGGTCTCCTCTCTGTACAATATTTGACCATGCTTTTCATGGAATCCTAGATTGTTGGAGCTACCAGAGTATTTGGATACCACATAGTTTCTCCTCCTTCTTTTACATATGAGAAATTGGATGCTCTAAGAGGCAAAATTACCCATTTAAAGTCATTAATGGTAGGACTGCTCTGGTAATTGAGTACAAAATTAGGTTTGGAGTAGGTAACTATAATGACAGAGCTGGGGCATAATTCAGCAGAATCTTTGGAGCTTCTTTCCCTTATTGCAACCATTCTCCCCCTCCCAAACTTTATACTCATATTTGCATATACCAGCAATATACTAATGAAAAAGTTAAGAGTTAAGCCATTCTCTCCATTTTCAAGGTAGCAAAACATTCAGCCTCAATTTTAGAGGGAGGAAATTGGGATTGTAAAGAGAGAATTAGGGCCAATATCTTAACTGCCTCAATAGATATCATAGTAAGGTACTTCAAGTGATAAGATGTGGAAACTTAAAAGCAGCAGGATGAGAAGGGCTTCAGGAGCATTCTCCTATTTCCAGGGGATTTTAAATTTTTTCCCAAAATCTAAGGCTTATAACTGGATTTAGTAAGATTCTTGGCTCTGAATTTGTGACTTCTTTTCATCTTTTTTTTTATTTTGCAGGGCAATGAGGGTTAAGTGACTTGCCCAGGGTCACACAGCTAGTAAAGTGTTTGAGGTCAGATTTGAACTCAGGTCCTCCTGAATCCAGGGCTAGTGTATTATCCACTGTGCCACCTAGCTTCCCCTTCTTTTCATCTTAATGTGCATAAATAACACAATTTTCTTACTTCTAGGGGAACCATTGGGACTGTAGCAGCTCTAATCATCATTGGATGGTGTAGTCTATCTGCAGCCAAAATCTTCAGTTCAGCACTGACTATGGAAGGACAGCAACTGCTAGTTGCTTACCCTTGTGCCTTACTTTATGGACTTTTTGCCCTCTTGACTGTTTTCTAATGTATTTTGAATAGTCTTTTTGTGTGTTCTTTGTTTGCATGTCTAGTTAATTTAGAAAGGGATTAAGTTACCTTTACCTCTGAATTAGTAAATTGAGAAACAAAACGACACTTAATGATGGTATAGTGTAGAAGCTTCTCTGGCTTGAAAGATATTTTTGCTTTCCTGCTTGTGAAATAAGATCTAAAATAAAGCTAATGGAAAATAAAATAATTACTTTCAAAGAGTCTTTCCCCCAATAACTCTTAAACTGGAGATATAGGAACAGTTATACCTTGCTTGACTCACTAGAAATATTCATGAAGAGTTGTGTGATAGGTAAAATCATATGTACTATGGGAATTTGCTTCTTAAAAGTGACCTATGGAAAACTAATTGAGAAACTAAAGAAATGCTCAGTAGTATATGGTCACTCCTTAATCCAATGTGATTTTAAAAAAATGTCTTCTTTATACTGGTAGGTGTAAAGTACAGGTATTATAGATGCATATAGAGGATTGGATGACAATAGACATCAAGTAGAACACACACAATTTTTCTCCACTATAAAGAGAAAAAAAGTAGAACATCTCTATGAATTTAGATGCTTACCCATTATTTCTATGTATACTTTCCTTATGCCTCAAAGAGAATTGAGCTGCTGGATGAAGCTTTGTGAAGAATCTATGGAAAAACTCAGACAAGTATTGCAAAGGATTAGAAAGTGGATCTGGGTTGCAGTCTGCATCGAAAGAGGAAATACTCATATTGATGAGATTGCAAGTTCACTGAAATAGCAAATCATAATTAATTAGAATCTTTACTTGTTAGGCTTTCTATATGAAAAGGGCACTAAATTAATTAATAATTCAAAGAAAAAATTGTTCAGCATAAAATGTTAGACTAAATATATAATATGTCTCTGTGTATATATGTATATGTACACACACACACATATACACATATATACACTTTAAAAATTTTTTCTCTTATGTTTCTTCTTTCCTCTTTGGTGGATCAGTCCTTTGGAGGCCATCATCTTGAGGCCTAGTAAATTGATTGTACTTTTTCTCCTGTTGATTGCTTTAAGTCCAAGAATTGTTTTGAAGATGGGGGGAGAAGTTGGTAGATACAGCAAGTTCTTTAAAAGGAGCAGTTTAAAAAGTCTTTTTAAGAAATTTGTTTAGGGTTTGAAAGTGAAAGAACCCACATATCAAGCAAAAATCAGATAACTTTTGAAACTTAGAAAACTTCACTGAAGTCATTAAGAAAGTGTCTATATAAAAGTGAGCTTTTTTAAAAAGCTATTTAAAGATAGGTAAGAGATTTTATTCCTGAATGTGTTTTTCTAAATAAAAAAGCTCAGATTGTGTCTTCATAAATTCAAAAAAGTAAACATCTCAACTTTAGCATTTTTATTTTTTAAACAAGCTTTTAATGATATATTTGTGTTGTTTAAAAATCTAAATGTAAGTTCTAATCTGTCCCCCCAGTTGTAGGGGGAAACTGGCTAAAATCACTGATAAATTCAGCAAGAGTTTAGGCTTTTAAGGGTTTATTAAAAAGATATATTATAGGGGCAGCTAGGTGGCACAATGGATAGAGTACCGGCCCTAGAGTCAGGAGTACCTGGGTTCAAATCCGGCCTCAGACACTTAACACTTACTAGCTGTGTGACCCTGGGCAAATCACTTAACCCCAATTGCCTCACTAAAAAAAAAAAAAAAAGATATATTATAAGATAGTGAAGAGAGAGAAAGATTGAGAACAGATTACTTATAGCATGGAAAATCCTAGCTTTCCTAACAGCCCATGTAAAGTCCTGCCACCAAGCCGATGTCTCGAACCAAAAAAGCAAGCTCCAGTCTGCCAGCCCCTTCCCCCCTTCCTACTTCCTGTCCTCCTCCCCGAAATAGGAGAATCTTCAAGTTGATTGTTTAAGAGCAGTCTCCTGTTGATGTCAAAGTCCATAGCCTCTGAGAACACACTTTCCTCAGGGTTGGCCACTGTGATCTCAATTTAATCAACCTTAACTAGGTTTATCTTCTGAGAACACCACCCTACTCAGGGCTGGCCAGGTATGGTCCCAATTTAATCATCACAAGTAGGTACTTAGTCTCTCAGTCTCACCCAATTCAATCAATTCCAAATCAAACTTCAGGTGGGGGCTCCTGGGTGTCTGCCAAATTCCATTGTTTTATCATATATTTTATCACCTTAATTTCTCCCTTTCCCTCTCTTCCCTCCCAGAAAGCTATCCCTTGTAATGAAACATTTAAAAAGAAAAAAAGAAGAGGAAAAGATCAGAGTCTATAAATATATTTAAAAATCTGAAAATATATACGTCACCATTTCTGCAAATAAATGGGGGAAGTATCTTCTCATATCTCTTCCTTGAGGACTATGTTTGGTCTTTGTAATTCTACAAAATTCATTTTTATTATTTCTTTTGTGGTTGTTCTTAACATTTACATGTTGTTATAACTGTGTTTTTCTGACTTTGCTCATTTCACATTTTATGTGTTCATTAAGTCTTTCCATGTTTCTCTGTATTCATCTTATTAATTTTTTTCTTATAGCACAGTAATATTCTATTACATTCATACACTACAATTTGATTAATCATTCCCAATTGATGGATCTCACTTTGTTCCACTTTTTTTTAACAACAAAAGCACTACTATAAATACTTTTGGTGTATATTGAGCCTTACATTTTCTTGATGACCTCCTTGGGGCATATGCCTGGCAGGGTAATCCCTAGGTCAAAGGGTATAGATATCTTAGCTACTGTATTTGTTCAATTCTAAATTGCTTTCCAGAATTATTGTACTAATTCATAGTCCATGATTAGAGTGTAATATTTCTAGAACCCTTCCAGAACATGAATTTTTCCATCTTTTTTCATTTTTGCCAGCTAACTATATATGAAGTGAGACCTCAAAGATCTTTTGATTTGTACTTTTATTACTATTAGGCATTCTATCATATGTTTATTTGTTTTGTTTTGTTTTATTTTTTAGTGAGACAATTGGGTTTAAGTGACTTGCCCAGGGTCACACAGCTAGTAAGTGTTAAATGTCTGAGGCCAGATTTGAACTCAGGTACTCCTGACTCCAGGGCCAGTGCTCTTTCCACTGCGCCACCTAGCTGCCCCTATCATATGTTTATTAAGTTTTCAATTCTTTTGAGAACTTAGTTCATATTTGTTGATTATCTGTTGAGGAATGGCCTTTGGTTAAATATTTCTTTTAGTTGTTTATATGTCTGGGGATACTAAACCTTTATCTTAGATACTTAACATAAAGATTTTTTTCTAGTCAACCACTTCCTTTCTTATGCTTGATGTATTAATTTTCTTGGTGCAAAAACTTTTTAAAAATTTTACATAATCAAAATTATCTTATATCTTTTGGAATTGTCTCTCTCCATTGTTTAGGTATTTATTTCCTTTCTACTGCTCTGAAGGGTATGCTTCTATTCTAATTTATTATTGTTTGATCTTTAATATTCAAGTCATGTTTACATTCTAAAATTATTATAAAATATGGTGAAGTTGGTCTAAACCTAATTTTTGCTAGACTGTTTCTCACTTTTCCCAGCAGTTATTATCAGATATGGAGTACAGATAATTTATGTCTTTGGGTTTATTAAACATTAGGTTATTGAGTTACCGTATTTATAATTCTTACCTATCTAGTTTGTTCCCAGTAATCAACCTATTTTTTTTAACCATTACCAAATAGTTTGGATGATTTCTGCTTTATAATATTCTTTGAGTTTTGGAAATACTACCTTTCTATTATTTCTCTTGATATTTTATGTTTTTTTTCTCCAAATGAATTTTGCTATTTTTAAAAATCTAGCTCTGTAAGCTAGCTTGTGAGCTTGATTGGTTTAGCACTGAATGTGTAATTGATTTTGGTATATTGTAATTTTTATTATATTTACACAGCCCAGTCATGAGCAGTGAATCACTGGTATAACATTAACTAGGTGAGTTACAACTTCTCTGGGCCCCAGTTTCCTCATATATAAAGTTAAATAGTTGGATTAGATAATCTTTCAAGGTCCCTTCCAGCTCTAAAATGATATTAAATTTTGTCTGCATAATAAATTAGATGTATATTTTACCATTATAGATAGATCTCTGGTCCACTGCAAAATGATATCTTTTCCAGGAGAGTTAAGGGAGCCATTAGGTATAAACATTTTGTATCCTGATTTCCTGGTCCCAGTGTGGACCAAAAGGTAACCGTTATTTCTTCTTGAACTTAGTATTTAAAGAATCTACTCAGCTGGTACAAATAAACTGTACAACTTTAGGAAAATATGGAACACAGCTCCACCATCATTCAACTTCCCCTACTGTCCACAATGCAGTTTCTAAGCTCTGAAGTAATACAAACACATGAACCTAGATCCCACATAGATATCCAGAAGATGCTCCATACTCATTAGAAGGAAAACTGAAGGAGAAAATCCAGATGCTCTAATTCAGTGGAGCACTGGCTACATGAGTTCTCTCAGTTCTTGTCTGGTCTCTCTACTGTCTCACCACACACACTTTGCTTTTCACTCTGTGTGTGTGTGTGTGCGCGCGCGCACGCGCGCGCGTGCGTGCACTTGCACATGCACACATGCACATATGCATGTCAGGTTGTTTAAAGATGCACCAGCTTTGTTTCCTGACTTTGACTCCCATAAATATTCTGGCTAACTGCAGGCCTGCATGAAAGCACTGACATTCCCCAGCTGTTCCCTGCAGGCTCAGGAAGTTTTTGTCCTGGGAGTCCAGTACTTGCCATCCCATCTGTGCTCTCTGAAGCTTGCAAGCTATGTTCTGTGCTACTTGCTGATATAGAGAACTTCCTTATGTCTATATCTGATTTCGACTCAGATTTACTTCTCCACCAGACCAATGCCTGACATGACTAATCCGTTTGATCTCCAGGACCAAAGAGATGGTGATGGTATAGAAAAAGAAAACCATTTTAAAGCATGACTTTTCTAACATTTAGAGAAGGGCGTAGGATTGACCTCTGATTATAGTAAGTTCAACAGTGTCAAGTTTAGTTAGCACATAGATGGAAGCTCTATGAAGTCCAGGGCTGTCCAAAATTTCTTGCATTTTTAACACTCTATTTGGATCTAATTCTTGTCCTTACTCTTTTGTTCTTTTCAATCAGTGAGCAATGCCTACATTGTGCTAGCTACTGAGGGAGATACTACAACAAATAAGAAATAATTCCTAATGAATGCTTAGATTTACAAAGGGTTTTCCTTATATCCTATAAGGTGGGTTGGATAAGCATGAATATCACCACAGCAGAGAATAATGGAATTCAGAGAAGTTAAATAACTTGTCCAGAGTAAGATAGCTTTTAAGTATTAGAGCCAGAACTTAAACTTGAATCTTCTCATAAAAAATTGAGGACTTTTTTGCTTCCATGGTGTGTGTGTGTGTGTGTGTGTGTGTGTGTGTATTTCTTTGCTTTTAACTGGTGTGTATTTGTGTTTAGTAGTATGAGTTTTGTGACAAAAGATGAAAAATAACAAGTTTGGAAGTATTTCTGTCTGGCTTAATCAAGTTTTGCTTGACCCCTCCCCCCAAGTGCTTTCAGCCTCTATTATCTGAGCTTGAGAAATTGTTTTTTTTTTTCCTATTTCTACTTTGCTAGTAGAATAAAAAATACACATTACATGCAGAAGGTAGCTAGTCATTTGTAAGCAAGAGACTATCTACGTTTGATTGGGGACGTGTGCTAGAAATAGAAGATTTGAATTGCTTGGGTCCTATTCACAATGGCCTATTCCTAAGGCTGCAGCATTCTTTATGGTACTCAAAGACACAATCTTTTCCATTTTACTTTACCCCCAGGTTAGGAATGTCAATTTAAAAAAAAAATAGAAAATTTCCAGTTCCCTTTTTTTCTTAGGCCATCACCACTACAAATACCACCTGTTTCTTGACAGACACAAAGGGTCCCTATTTTCTAAGCCACTTTTCATTCATGAATTGAGGAATCATTTTCTGAAGGTTCCTTATTCTTATCAGTGTCAACCAGGCCATGTCAGAGGAAAACCTTGAGGGTGGCAGCCAATCATTTACTGTTTCAGTAAACAATCAAGACGATTTATTTTCCATTACTCTAAGGTCAATCTAGAGTAATAAGTCCATAGCTGACACCAGGCCCTTAGGATGATCTTAAGGGAAAGATCAACATATTTATGGTTTTCTTTTTCTTCTTTTGGTCCTGCTCTATGCTTTTCTCTGTGTTGGAAACTATTAGTATGGGAATTTTCTCAGTTGCTGGAGATTGGCAAATCACTCTGTAATTTTAGTCTTAGAGTTGCCTGGGGGCACTCAGAAGTTAAAAATCAATCAATCAACAAGTATTTATTAAGTACTTCCTGTGTGCTAAGCAGGAACATACAAAGGCAAAAAGACATTCCCTACCCTCAGAAGGTTTACAATCAAATGGGGAAGCAACATGCAAACAACTATGGGTTTAGGAGGTATACATGGTATATTGAAATGTGAAGAAATTTCAGAGGAAAGACCATAGCAGTAGAGGAATGGAAGGAGTAGCAAAGCCCTCTTGTGGAAAATGGGATTAAAAATGAGTCTTGGGGCAGCTAGGTGGTGCAGTGGCTAAAACATCTGCCCTGGATTTAGGAGGACCTGAATTCAAATCTGACCTCAAACACTTGACACTTACTAGCTGTGTGACCTTGGGCAAGTCACTTAACTCTCATTACCTTACCCCCCCCCAAAAAAAAAAATTTAGTCTTGAAGGAAGCCAGGAAAGCTAGGAGGCAGAGGTTCAGGAGAATATTCTAGGCATGAGAGACAGATAAGGAATATTCATGGAATGGTAAGTGGAGCAACACATGTGAGGAACAGCAAAGAGGTTAATGTCCATGGTCACACAGATAATATGTTTCATAGGCAGGTCTTGAATTACAGTCTTCCTGACTTCAAAGTCAACTTTCTGTTTACTGTGTCACACTACCTCTTTTGTTGGTAATTTCATGAACATTTTTCATCACATTGTTGACAATTTGACCTAAAATAAAATTATGTGAAAAGGATTTTTGGGTCAAAACCAGTGGTTTTATCAGTATAGGAAATTTCTGCTATGGAAATTCCCTTCATCAATGCAGATAGATCATCAGCTATTTGATAACTTACACTGTTAGTTGCCTGGGATAACTGAGAACTTATGAGAGTCCTATTAAATAACTAGATGACCTTCTATGTCCTTTTTAACTCTGAGATTCTGTAGCATATACACACATATATACCTTAGCTTGCATACATACATACCCACACATATATAATATATGTATATATTTACATATATTTATATACACATTTATATGTATACATATATACATGCACATGTGCACACACACACATATATATATATATAAATAAATACACATATATGTAGAAAAACCAGGTCTGATTATATGTTGTATCTTCATTTAATTTACCATACTCCATATTATAACTACATAAGTACACATTTTATTTTCCTTACTAGATTTCTTGAGGGCTATAACTTTCTCTTTTTCAATTATATGTGAATAATGGCATATGACACTCAGTAACTATACATTAAGTAAAATGTTTGATGAATGAATAAATGAATTCCCACAATAAAAAAAAAGTCATTGACTCCATTATCAGTCTGGGAGATAAGGTAAAAAATGTGAAAGGAGCTTCATTATCAAGCACGCTTAATACACAAGTCAGATATTAGCTAAAAAAATTCAGAACTCTCAGGCCCTTAAAATTAGAGGGAGATGAGTATAGTATAATAGAAACTGTAATGAATGAGAAGTCAGAAGTTCTGGAAGCAACTAGTTGGCACAGTGGATAGCATTCTGGGCCTTAAGTAAGGAGAACTAAGTTCCAATCTTGTCTCAAGACACATGGTAGCTGGATTACCCTAGGTAAGGCACTTAACCTCAGTGTGCTTCAGTTTCCTCCTCTGTAAAATGGGGATCATTATATCACCAGCTTCCAGAGTTGGTGCCTGGCACATAGTAGGCTCTTAATAAATGCTTATTTCTTTCCTGTCTAGTTCATTTCATGGCTTCGCAACTCCTGGTTATGGTGAGGGCAAGCCACTTCCTTTCTCTGGTCCTCAGTTTCTTTGTCTGTGAAATTGTGCAATATAATCTCCAGAGTCCCCTCCAGCTGCAATATTCTGTGTTTCTGTAAGAAGAATAACTGGACTTGGTTGACAGTGGTAGTTCTGTAGAATGGAACATCATAAAAATATCATCAGGATAAATATGAGTGATATTCTTGAATAAGGCATGGCTAGTTTTGCTGTATGTAATGTAGCATGGCTAAATACTGAATCCACACAATACCATTTGCCTTCTACTACATCCGAATATGGCAAACCCAGCATTGAAAATCGACTGCCAAAGCCCAAAGTGAATATAATCTCTTAAGCCCTAGCAGGGTACCATGCATGAATCACTGTGGCTTCTTTCGTCTTGGCATTGAACCTTTGGAGACTGATTAGAAACAGTATAAGATGGTTGGGACTATGGTAGTGAGTGAGGGTACTGAGTCATGGGAGAGGAAAGGCAGTATGTGCTGCAGCATGTGCTAAATGTTTCATAGAATCCAAAGTAGCAGTAGAAGGGAATGATAAAAAGCACATGTCAATGAAGGGAGTCAGTTGCCCAAACAGTACTCTCACCACAGGAGTGAAAAGTTCAGACAGAATTTCAATTGCTTCCTGAAACGCAGCTGCAGTGGGAGCATCTCAATCAACACCGCAATTTGTTGACTCTTTTAAAAAAAATAATGTTTCTTATTTAATAAAAAAAAAGTGGGGGCAGTTGAGAGAAATGGACACCTGGAAACTCAGATTCAAAGGCTTTTTCTATTGAGCAGGCAAGGATGAGACAAGAAAAGTACAGATTACAGCAAGATGGTTGGTAATCAAGTGAAAAAGTCAATGTTGGCACTGATGTTGGAGCTCTGGGTGCTCAGATTTTCATCGGAGAGTTTTATCTGACTCCAGAGGGGCTCAAATTGGGCATTAGTGTTTTTCCTCCTGATATTTTGCCTCCTCCCATGTAAATTGCTGAAGCTAAGTGCAAAGTCACACAAATGCAAAGAAAACTTCCTTAAACCAAAAGATTCATTACTGCTTTGACTTGGATACTCTGTTCAACAGTGTAGGTTGTTTAAGGAGTTTGTGGGGTAGGTAGAAACATTCATTATCTATATAAATCCTTGGATGCAGAGAGCACTCCATTGCTGGGTCCATACTTAAAACCTTTCCGGCTTGGAAGGATGTAGCTGTTCTCTGGTTGCCATAGACTTGAAGAGCCCAGTGAGGAGGTAGTACATAAGATAAAGCCTATGCAAAGTCATAGAGATGGTAGATGGAATATAATGTATGAGAAACAACAAGTAGCAGTTTGGTTTGACTGAAAAATGAGTAATGGGGAATAATATATGACAAGCTTAGGAAGGTATGTTGGTGTCAAATTTGAAGGGCTTAAAACAAAACAGAGGATGTTTTATTTTATCCTAGAGCCACTGAAACAGAGAACCATTGGAATTTTTTGTGCAGGGGAGTAACATGGTCAGATCTGTGTTTTCAGATGATCACTTTTGGGCAATAGTATGAAGGATGGATTAGAGACAATTGAAACTTGAAGCAGAAATAGAAGGCTGTTGTAATAGTCTGGGAAAGAGGTGATGAGGGTCTGTCTGACCCAGAATGTGGGCTATCTGAGTGGAAAGAAGGGTATACACACACACACACACACACACACACACACACACACACACACACACACACACACACACACACATATATATATATATATATATAAGAAATGTTTCAATGGTAGAATTAATAAGACTTGGCAATTGGTTGGGTTTGGTGGGTGAAGAAGAGTAAAGAGTCCTGGATACATAGCCCTTGGTAGTTTAGCTGATTTTTGCATACAAAATATCCTCCATAATGTTTATTGGATGACTGAATTTGACAGTTTCAGCCCCTGACCTTTGGAAGCTTGCAAATGATACAGACTGAACAAATATAAACAAAAAAGTCACCATACTGGATTATTGATCCATTTAGTCTTATATTCTATCTTTGGCAGTAGTACCAAGGGACATCAACCTCAAAAGCAGGACTGTTCTTAAAGTAGCCATTTCCTTTTATAATATAGCCTTCATATACACAGTAATTCTGCCATTTTGGTGACATTATTTAAGAATTTATATCTCTGAAAATCACCTAAACCAAATATCATTTTTCACTAGGGCCATTTATCACTTTTTAAAAACTAGATAGCAAATGTGAATGAGTACCTCCTTCCCTTTCAGGAGCATTTACAAGCACTGATTGCTAGATCTCAGACCTGTTATTTTCATTGCCCACATGATCTCTTTGCCCTATCAAATAGCAATTTATATTTATTTGTCACTTTCCTACTCACAAAAAGCAGCCTTCTCAACAAACCTGCAAGGAAGAGTATGGTTATTAGTATCTGCAATGTACATTTAACCCTCAAGTGATGTTACTAAACACTAACCTGAAACATTATCCAATTTCTCTCTCTCTCTGCCTCTGTCTCGTTGTCTCTTTCTCATCCATAACCATGTTATTATTTCTACTATTCTTACCACTACTTCTAGTATAGATCCTTATTATCACCTTCCTGGTCTAAAGCCACAGACTCCTAACTGGTCCTCTGACTGCAGCCTCAACTTTCAACAAATAGATCCTTCACACTGCTGGCATATTAATTTTCTTTATGGATATATCTAGTCATTCAACAATTTAAATCAGGAAATATTTTTTAAGCACTTACTATTACAAGGCACTCTCCTGGACATTGAGGATAAAAATAAAAAATAAAAAAAATGAAACTATCTATATCCTCATGGACCCAGTGGTGAGCAGAGGATAAAATATGAATGTAGGTAAGTATATTTCAGGGTAGAAGGTAAGTTCAGTCCTTTTTACATTCTGAAGGAGTACTGGGGTGCTGTAAAATCCTCTAAACTGTAGAATCCTGGGTCAAAGCCATGGTTACTTTATCTTAGTTATGAGCCTAAATATCATGGAAAAGATTCTCCAGCAGGGATCACAATTTTTACATCAGCAAAATCACAGCGAATCAGTAGGTGTGGGAAGTAGGAGTTTTTTAGCCATAACATAGAGGGAAATTGCAATTCATTGGAGGAGGGGGTTGAGTTGCAGGCTCCTCTTAGAGCAGGAATTCTCAACCTTTGTGTCGTGGACCCCTTTGGCAGTCTGACAAAGCCTATGCACTGTTCAAAGTGATGTCTGTTGTTTACCTACATAATGGGAAATTATGCTAAATTTCAGTTAGAGGTTAATGAAAAAAAGGTTAATCCCCATCTAAGATCACAGATCCACAGACTCTCCCAAGACAAGAAGCATTGTGGTAGAAAGTATAAATTCCTTGAGGGAAATATTATTTCACATTTCTTGCTATTCTTAGGGTCTAGCACAGTGTAGGTATTTGACAAATGCTTGTTGATTGATTGATTCCATTCTTCTACATCATAATCCTTATAAGGGTCTGGTGCCAAAGTTAGATGCCTGCTGTGGCAAAGGCAATCCCTAGATTGTGGTAGCATGTAGCAGAACAACCTTGTCTATTCTACCCCTTCTTCCTCCCAATCACATCTCTCATTAGCATTGTGACCTGCCTAGAAAAATGGTCATGATAATGGTGTCAGGAAAAGGTCTAATCTCCTTGGGCAGTTGACTTCACCTTTCTGAAGATCATATTGGCCACCTGGAGGAGTGTGTAGTGAGGAGGCCTTTAATCCCAATCTTTATTAGTGGGTACCTTGGTAATCAGGTCCTGGGGACCAACTAAACTCATACCCTGTACTTTCCTCCTTGCTTTCTTGCCTTACTTTTTGAAGGAGCACCCTCTCATGCCCCCTCCCATCTGGTATTTACCTCCCATCTGCCCACAACTGTCTACCTTTCTGTAAAGTGTAGGATATAGAGAATTAGAAGAAATCTTCCTTCTGTTAAAAGACTTGGAGCTACCAAATTAAGAAAGAAATCTTCATAATTACAGAATATGCCTTTTAAAAACATATGTAAATGGTATAGAAACAAGTGTTTTTCATTGAAACCCGTACTGTAATGCCCCACTTGATGCATTTACCTTTGGTAATAGTCCATATGCTGAAACTTTCTCTCTGCCTCTACCTTATACCCCCTCAAATCTTACTTGTCTTGTTTCCTACCCGAGGGATTTATTTCTAACCTAAGTGACTATTAGCTAATCTGATTAATTAATCCAAGTTAAAGTGTTAATAAATACTAATGATTAGTGGGTCACCTCTCTTAGGTAACATTTGCATTTTGGGGGGGGCAAATATCTGGAAACATAATTCCATAATAAAGAAGAGTGGCTCTAATATTAGAGTTTTCAGACATTGTGCCAGGTTGATGAGGATAATATTTGGGGGGCATATGAGGCTTCTATTCTCACCCAAATCACACCATGTAGGTAGTCACCAATGAATATAAACTAGGAAACTTTCTTTTGAGAAAGTAATTTTGGTTACCTTAAATTTAAAGTAACCCTCCTCTCCTCACAACTAGAAGGATACAATTTGTTAAGCACTTTTATTTCAGCCGTTGTCCCCAACATAGAAGTCTGTTCTGAAAATATTTGGACAGTCATGTCAGAGAGGCTAGCTTTCCATGCAGGAGCAAGATACTTAGAACTCCCCAGGTTCCCTTCCCTCTGGTCTCACAGGAGAACAATGAACCTGGTAGTCCAGCAATTACTTATATGACATGACATTTTTAGGATTTGTTTTTTTGGGGGGGAACAAAAACAACACTTTTAGGCTTTTATTTCATAACATTCATAACATCTGATCATATCACACTTCTACTCCAAACTCCTCATTACTCCTTACTGACTGACAAATAAATTAAAAACTCTCAACTTGACATTCAAGGTCTCTACAATATTGTAGACTTTATTTTTCCAAACTATGCTACAACTATTCCCCTCCATATGCACTAAGCTATGGTTAAACAAGGCTTTCCCCATACCTGGGATATATGGGAAATCCTGCTTTCACCTCCTGCCCATTTTTTGGTAATTATTACATTTTTTTTTCAGTTTGTGTCTAAGATGTGGTGAGTGAATGAATTTGAAGCATGGCAAGGGGATCACTTGAAGTGTTTACATTTGCTCACTGAACAATCAAGGTAATCTCCACAGTGGAGTTTCATTATGAATCCATTAATAAGGTAGGGGGATTAGGAAGCAAATGAGGTCTCTTAGCAAAGGTGATTATTCCAGGTGTGCATGAGACAGCAGTAGGGCAAATAATATGTTCTAGGATGTTGGTAGTGTGTGGAAGTATATTAAAAATAAAACCCAAAGCCCTCCTTTTTAGTTTTTCTAGACTATTCAGAAATAGTATTTTTAGGGGCAGCTAGGTGGCACAGTGGATAGAGCACCAGCCCTGGAGTCAGGAGTACCTGAGTTCAAATCCAGCCTCAGACACTTAACACTTACTAGCTGTGTGACCCTGGGCAAGTCGCTTAACCCCAACTGCCTCACTAAAAAACCCAAAAAACAAAACAAAACAAAAAACAAAACAGAAATAGTATTTTTAAAAATAAGGCTAAAATCCTCTTTAGCCTTTTTCCTTAGGAAAGTAGAAAGAACAAAGACTAAGATCTTCCTTTGAAATGAAGTGATGGTAATTACCAAACTTTACTCTTTTTTTTTTTTTTTGCGGGGGGCAATGGGGGTTAAGTGACTTGCCCAGGGTCACACAGCTAGTAAGTGTCAAGTGTCTGAGGCCGGATTTGAACCCGGGTACTCCTGAATCCAAGGCCGGTGCTTTATCCATTGCGCCACCTAGCTGCCCCCAAACTTTACTCTTTTTTAGATAGAAACACTTGCCTTTTTACCGGAGAAGTGATTTCATGACCTGCTTGGGGACAATGGCTTGTCTTAAAATTCATGATTAAGATACTGAATACAGAAAGGAATTCTTAAGGGGAAATGATCCAAACTGAGTAGTGACTATTCTGGAATGTTAACACAAAAGTATGTTTTCCAATTATATAATATTTTCTTTGTTCAAGATTTCTATAAATGTTACATTAAATTGTCTTAGGATAGAGAACCATCTTAGAGGACTTGAGGGACTAGAGCAGTTTGGCTATATCACTTTCCAAGTTAGGTAATGCTAAAGTTAATAAAATTATTGCTGTCACACAAGCCTAAATCAGAGTAGAGTACTAGTAATATTATTTTCCTTCAATAGAGATCTAGATGAAGTCACCTTAATTTTTATCCCCTTTTGTCGTAGGGAGTCCAGTTAGAATTAAAGTGGTCTTTTATTTGGCACTAGAGAAAGTGACTGAAGGGTAAGTCAAAGACTTTATCCCTGGGGAGGAGGGCTCAGAAACATTCTCCTCCCAGATCAGAAGAAAGCAAAAGCTTCTATAGAGGATAGATGGGGTAACCGCCTGAAACTAGAAAGTTCCTTTTTGGGGTGGGGTGGGGAAAGCTTGGATGTTACTCATATTCCTGAGAGCCAGGGGGATTTTATATTTGGAGTGGTGGTCCTGGACTCTGGGGTTATCTGTCTCCTACCTCTGGTCTGGTAGCAGGTGAATTTCCTGCTATAGAATTTTATCTCCCTTTTCTTCTTAGGTGTGTCTGTCCTGATATCTAGCTGACCAATCTAAACTTTAATAGTCCCTTGATTCCTCAATATGTCTGTCCTGTTATCTGGTCACCTTTGGTTTTGCTTCTCAAAGGAGAAACTCCTGATTTATCCTAAGCCCATGTCACTTTTGATCTCACGGAGCAATTTATTTTTAACTCTCTCCTGAATTTAGCATAAAGTGGTTTTTTAAACTATTTGGATATGTATGAGATCTATTTACTTGACTATCATTTCTTTGAGGACAAGGACTCTAGGCTGACAGTGGCATTCTTGTTCAAGTACAAGTTGGATGACATGACTTCTGAGACCCTTTCCAACGTTGACATTTTGTGATTCTGTAATCCAATCTTGCCTAAACTTTCTAGCTCCCTGAGTGCCTAGCACAGTACTCAACACAGAATTTATATTCAGTAATGCTTGTTGAATTGAATTAAACATTGCCTTTAGTATAATTTGAAATATGCTTAAAACCCAAGAATGATTTTCAAATATCTCTGTGCCTAGAATTTCTACAAAGGAGGCATTGGCATTGGCAACATTTCTCATGTGGTTTTTAATGAAAAAAAATTAAAAGTGGTCTTCTTGGTTCAGCCAGTCATTAATCACCAGAATGATAACTTGAAAGTAAATGAACAGATGTTATAATTTCTTCTCCTTCAGGAGCTAGCTCATCATAAAGGTACCATAGGAAAATTAGTCATGTCTAGACAATTTTTAATGGGGGAGGATAATAATAATTATGAATGAAATTAAAGCATTTTATTTCTAGTAGAGTCTAATATTCAGAGACTTTGGGGTTTTGCCTGGCAAAATGATATTCATCAAAACAAAATCAGTCTGTGAGTTTATTTTTTAGTTCCATAATATTAACATACTGATAATTTACTTGGGGGAAAAAGGGAAAAATGTGTATTGAGCAGAATTTGCCACACAGTACTAGACATTCTCATAACTAACTATTTACCCAAGATGCACAATGAAGCTTGAATTTAAAGTTTCTTCTGGGGGCTGAGATCAGCTACCATTAAACAAACAACTCTCTAAATAAACAACACCCACCCACCCCCAAGTTAGAGATTGGACAGTAACGCTCATTTCTAGGTTGGAGGCTACTGGGAAAATAAGTCCCTTGAACAGCATTTCTTTTTTAGTCTTCCCTTTTCCTTACTCTCTTCCTTCTATCCCAAATCCATTGTCACTCTTGTCTCCAGTGCTCCAAAGATCTTTATATACAGGGATTCAAAATGCCTTCCTAAAGCAGCTGCAAGCAGCAGCTAATGTTATGTTCCTGGATGGGTTAGAAATAGCCTCCTCTGCCTTGCCTACATCCCTGCTGCAGCTGTATTGTTCCTAACAGTATTTTCCTAATTCTTATTTAATGTGTATGTGAAGTAGATCTCAAGGGCCTGTTTAAAGGAACTTCAGGGAAAGCTCCCTTTTTGGACAAGTTCTAAAACTTGGAATGAAAAACTGAATTGAGTGAAGAAGTTGATCTGTTGCTGTGCTTGAGGAAAAAGTATGAGGGTGAGTCATAGTTTAAATTTAGACAGAGCTCAGTATCTGTGGTTTTCCCCCACTGAACTTGTAAACTTGGGAGCTTGAATTACTACCAGGATTTACTCAATTTCCTTTGGAGTCATCATTAATGATCTGGGAACAATATTATGGAAACTTTCTTGTACTATGGTAGTCAGTATTTTAAAAAAAAATTATCTGATGCATATTAGTTTATTATGCTATCAATGAGACAAAGATTCTACATTCAGTCTCCATGTGAGTTTGAATAGTTCTTCCAGGGTTGCCTATTGTACCTTTATCCCTAGCCAGCCCTCTCACAAACTTGTATGCATGCTGTGAGTCACAAGTGGGATAGATGGATCAATGTAAACCCACTACTATAAACTAAAAAAGTGTATGCCCTACTGATCATGGGCATAAAGAATAATAGCATATACATGCAAAAATGAGTCTACTGACCCATGGCATCCTTGTTTTCATAAAACAGTATCATCATCAAACTGTCAGTTAAACAGTCTGAGCCTAGAACAGTCCTGAGCATTGTGATGGAACCAAAAAGTAAGACATTTCCCATCCATAAAGTGTTTATAACCTAGCTATTATGTTGCTACATATACATGTAACATCAAATCCTAAAGAGAGGTGTATTAAGTATAATAGCTGTTAATTTGTATTATACCCATATAACATATCTTTGCAATTTACAAAATATCATACATACATTATTGGGATAATAATGTCACCTACCATAGGGAGTTGTTGTGAGGTTATAATGAGAGAATTTATATAGAAGTGGTATCATTAGCTTAATTTTAGACATGAGAGAACTGGGGCCAAGAAAGTTTGAGTGACTTGACCAAGTCTCCATTGGTATCAAGTAGCAGAACTGAGATTTGAACCCAGAACTTTTGACTCCAAATACAGTACTCTTTCCACAACATGACAGCTTATGATAGTGATGAGAAATGATAATCATAAAATAACTCACATATATCACACTTTGAAGTTTACAAAGAGCACAGAACTTGTAATCATAGGACCTGAGCTAGGATTCTGGTTCTGCCACTAACTACTTTTTTTTTTTATCTTGGGCAAGTCACTTAATTAGCCTGGGTCTCAGTTTCCTTCTCTGTAAAATGAGGGCATTGGACTAGATAGCTACTAAATACTCTTCCAGTCCTAGATCCTATAAATTGCAAAGTAGTATTAAGTATCAGTATCATTTTGCAAATGAGGAAACTGAGGATTAGAGACACTAAGTGACTTGCCTGCATAAAAGGTCACAGTCCCTTTCTTGATAGGAGATAAAAAGAAAGACAACTTCATATTTCTTTCAAGATAGAAGATCTATTTAACTGGCCTGATCAATGTGTTCAATGGATTGCACTGAATAAGTGCTGTAGGGAGTGTAACACTCCAACAAGACCTTCACATTATGAGCAATCTAGTTGGGCTGGATAATAAGTGGTTGTCTGGAGAATTATTGACATATTGTTATTTCAGGGAGAAGGACCTGAAGAATCAGAAAGGTTAGAGGCAGAGCCCATCTTTAAACCCCCAGGAAAGGAAAGCTTTGGTAATTTGATACCCGTGAAGATTCGAGAACAAACTGTCAAACAATCAATTCAGTAATCACCAAGGAGAGCAATTAACATGATTTGTGAGAATAGGGAACTCTTCCAAACAACCTTCATTCTCTTCTCTGACACAGTACCATGTCATAGAGATAAGAAGAGCAAATAGAAGATGTAATCTAGTGGGACTTCAGTAATACTTTTGGTCCTGCCTCATAAATTGGGAAGCAATTGTGTGAAACAGTAATATTCTTCTTATTCTTATCTTTAATTTTTCCATATAAAAAAACAATTATAGAAATGTATGAGAGGGTGCTTGGAACACTTTAGATGTATTTAGATATTTAGATTATTTTGCTCTGAACATAAAATAAGTTTATATCTCTTTTTATTTTATATCCTATCATCCAGCTTATGTTACCAATTAATGTATTTATAAAATATAAAGAACCTTTCAACATTCTAGTCTTATGTGGTTGGGTCATTTTCTTGTAGCTTTTAAAAAAGAAAGGCAACTGATGTTCTCAGAAATGATAATGGTATGTGAGATAAAAGACATATTAATCCATGCAGATAATTTGCTTTGTATCATAATCTCTCATATTTTGACAAAGCAGGCTTTGCTTTTGGGTGGATATTTCTGGTTCCATTGTTTCATTATGTAAAATTTTGTAGCCATTCTGAATAAAGTAATTATAAAGTTCTTTCTTTAAAGTTGGACATGGGTTGTTGCTGAGCACATAATGCTATTCTAATGATTGATTTTGAGTATTAAATGAAGCCATCTTTAAGTTTAATTACTTTGGGGCTTTACCTTCTCTAGTTTAAAAAATGTACCTTTTGATTTAGACACAAAGGGTGATTCCATAGGCAAATTAGGAAAGGAAGTAATAGTTTACCTAGCAGATCTATGGAGAGGGTAATAATTTATGATCAAACAAGAGATGGAGAATATAATGAAATGCAAAATGGATAATTTTGATTACATTCAATATAAAAAAAAGACTTTTTAAAGTGAGGCAATTGGGGCTAAGTAACTTGCCCAGGGTCACACAGCTAGTAAGTGTTAAGTGTCTGAGGCTGGATTTCAAGTCAGGTCCTCCTGACTCCAGGGCTGGTGCTCTATCCACTGCACCACCTAGCTGCCCTGATTACATTAAATTAAAAAGTTTTTTCCACAAATCAAACAAATGCAACCAAGATTTGAAGGCAAGCTGAAAGCTGGGAAACAATTTTTACAGCCAGTGTTTCTGATAAAGGCCTTATTTCTCTGATATATGGTGAACTGAATCAAATTTATAAGAATACAATTCATTCTCCAACTGAGAAATGGTCAAAAAATTAAAATAGGCAGTTCTCAGATGAAGGAATTAAAGCTATCTATAGTCATTTGAAAAAAAAAATGTTCTAAATCACAACCAACTAGAGAAATGCAAATTAAAACAACTCTGAGGTACCACCTGACACCTATCAGATTGACTAATATGACAAAAAAAGGGAAATGTTGGATTTTGGAAGGGATGTAGGAAAACTTGGACATTAATGCATTGTTGGTAGAATTGTTAACTGATTCAACCATTCTGGAGAGGAATTTGGAACTATGCTCAAAGGGCTATAAAAATGTGCATACTCTTTGACCAAACAGTACAACTACTAGGTCTGTATCCAAAGGGATCATAAAAAAAGGGAAAAGAACCCACATGTACAAACATATTTATAGCATCTCTTTTTGTTCTGGCAAAGAATTGGACATTGAGGAGAAGCCTATCAATGGGGGAATGGCTGAACAAGTTATGGTATATGAATGTAATGGAATACTATTGTGCTGTAGGAAATGATGAGCAGGCAGATTTCAGAAAAACCTGGAAAGACTTACATGAACTGATGTTGAGTGAAGTGAGCAGAAGCAACATACAATACCAGCAATATTGTGTGATAATCAACTGTGATAAACTTAGCTTTTCCCAGCAATACAATGAACCAAGACAATTCCAAAAGACCCATGATAGAAAATGCTATCCACACCCAGAGAAAGAGCTACGGAGTCTGAATGCAAATCAAGGCATTCTATTTTCTTTTCTTTCTTTTTTTTTGTTTTTTAGAATAAGATGGTAGTTTATTTAGAGGAAGGGGAAGGGAAGGGAAACCATGAAAGTCCTTGGAGTTCTCATGGGGAAAAAGGCATGGCACAGAGAGAGTGGCTCTGAGATACCAATCTCCTTGAACAGGATACTGGCAGGTACTTTTATAGAGGACTGATGGGGTTGACCATCTGACTGGAAAGTTCCTTTAGTGAGGGAAGACCATCCCCCACTGGTGGTGGCTGGGGGAATTGGGTGAGGGGTGGCTGCAGATCTCTCACAAGCCATCTCCTCAGGACACAAAAGAATCAGCCACACCTAATCTTATCTCCCCAAGGTTGAGGGAGACTAGAATAAAGGGTGGGGGTCCTAGAGCTAGCTCAGTTCTATCTGGTTCCACTTATTTCTTTAGGTGTGTCTGTCCTTTGGATTAGTTTCTCAAGGAGAAGTTTCTTTGATGTGCCCCAGAGAACTTCTGGGGTGCCCTGAGCCCATAACATTCCCCACTTCACTATATATAAGGAAAGGGGATGAAGATTCTTCTGAAACTGCTTCATGCTGAGTGGGGGTCGAAGAAATCATGGTGCAGGGGAGGGGGAGGGGAGAAGTGGAGAAGGCCTGGTTCCAAGTGTGAAGAGCTATGAGGTCACGAGGGTGAGTGGAGACAACATAGGCACAGTGGGTATCTGCCATGAATCCTTGAGCCCTAGATGGAACAGACAAAGATTTTATCTTTTTTTTTTTTTTTTGTGGTTCAATGAGGGTTAAGTGACTTGCCCAAGGTCACACAACTAGTAAGTGTCAAGTGTCTGAGGCCAGATTTGAACTCAGGTCCTCCTGAATCCAGGGCTGGTGCTTTATCCACTGTGCCACCTAGCTGCCCCTAAACAAAGATTTTAAAAGAAACCAGGGCAAAAAAATGAAAAATGGTTTATAATATAAGGAGTAAAAAAGTGTTGCTGCTTTTTTTTCCCCAGTGGAAGCTGGAAAGGCTGAATGCAAGACAGGGCATGGCCTGCCTTAAAAGAGTTAAGTAATCAGATCAAAGCTTAGTTCTGTGAAAGACAGTGTCTATCTACATTTTAGGGTCCTTTCCCCGATCCCCGCAACTTTGTGCCTTGACTGAATGCTAGGACCTGAACAAGAGAGTAAGACAGTGGTCACCCCTGAATTATCCCTAGACTTGCCTCCTACCTCCAGCTTGGCCATGGGCTTAGCCCTGGAGATGTCAGTGACAAGGGGCTGCACTGGGTGACAAAGAAGTAGGAGAACTGGCCTCACCTTCATGGGGTGTCCCCCACTCCTGTGTGTGTCCCAGTTTACTGCAGCTGCCAGAATCTTGGCCACCCAGAGATCTGCTGGTAGCAGATGTGATGGCTACTGCTATTAGTGAGGCTTGGTCTATGGAGCAGGCACAAGTCATCTTTTCTCTCTCTTTGGCTACCGCAAGGTCCCTGTTATCAAAAATCCAGAAACATGGAGTCCAAGGGTCCGAGCATGGTTCGGACGTCTAGCTGAGCTTTTGGTGAGGGACGGAGGCTGCCCGTCCACTGTCACATGCAAAAGCTGACTGTCTCTACCTCTCTGTGACTCAAACGGGAGGTTGAGTCAGGTGGGAGAGGGAGAAAGGAAACCCAGAAGGGAGGTTCCCACCCCCCAGGTTTCGTGTACCAAGGAAAGAGGGAATTTCCCATACCCTTCAAAATTTGGGCACCAAAAATGTCATGGGGAAAATAGGGTAAGGGGTAAGGGAAAGGGGTTAGGTGTTTGGGATAGGGGTAGGGGTTTGGGGTCCTTAGGAATTCATCTTTAAAGAATTACATCATCTTGCACACAAAAGCAATTAGAATAAGATGGTAGTTTATTTAGAGGAAGGGGAAGGGAAGGGAAACCATGAAAGAAGTCCTTGGACCCTCTTGCACACAAAAGCAGTTAGAATAAGATGTTAGTTTATTTCAGGGCTGAGGAAGGGAAAAGGAAGGGAAGGGAAACCATGAAAGTCCTTGGACTTCTCATGGGGAGAAAGGCATGGCACAGAGAGTGGCTGTAAGATACCAATCTGCAAGGCATGCAATTTTCACTTTTTTGGTTTTTTTTCTCTCTTGTGGTTTTTCCCTTTTGTTTTCATTTTTCTTTCACAACATACTAATATAGAAATTTGCTTAACATGATTGTATATATATAACCTATATCAGATTGCTTGTTTTGTTGGGGAGGGGAGAGGGAAGGGAAAGAGGGAGAAAAATTTGGAATTCAAAACCTTAGAAAAATGAATGTTGAAAACTCTTTACATGTAATTGGAGAAAAATAAAATACCATTAAGAAAAAAATATACCTTTGTGTCCTTGGTCTTTTCAGTAATTTTGTGAGATGACAGTGTTTTGTACTGCCAGGCTTGCACTTTAAAGGTTTATTATTCAAGAATGAATTAATGCTTCATGGTATCAAGTGGGTAACCAATTTTTTTTCTAGTATGTAACCAATGATTCTTTTCCATGATGTGATACATTTATGTGAAGATTTATCTGTTGTCACTGTCTGTAGATATTTGTATAACTTAGTCAAAATATCATTTAGCTATTTAGCTCCATTAAACATTTGTTCCTCATATTCTGAAAAAAGCTTTTGGTAATTTAGTGCAAAATTCTGATTTAGTAAAATAAAGTATCTAATATGTTAAAATGCAAATCATTCTAATGCAAATATCCTCTGGGTTTTCAATCAGTTCTTCCCTTCCAAATATTGTCTAATACTAGTTATTTCATGAGCATATAGATTCCAAAATTTTAAGCTGTCAACCTTTCCCATGACTATTTCTAATTATTATTATTTTTCCATATATCTTATACATAGAGAATGTATGTGATAAAAGGCTTGAATGATATATACACATGCTTTTCCATATTGTTCTGGCATAATAACTTTAATGAGAAGACACATGAATATTAGGCTTCCATGGTTCTTCAGTAGGTAAGTCTTTTATTCAGTCTTCCTTTGGGTCAAAAGTCTGATTTAGCACCATAAAGAAGCTCACAAAATATTCTATGATCTAGAGTTTTAAGATCTCCTTTCCTTGAAAAGTACCTCATAGTATCTACTAATATTTTATTCATTGGCTCTCCAAAATAAATTACTCTGATAATTCTTAGAATGGCCTATAAGTAGGTGCATGGTGTTTCATCCAAAAGCTCTTCACTACTGTTTCAAGTGATAAAATTCTGTCACATGGTACATTTTTCCAAGTCATTTTCATCATTGAGAAACTTAACATGATCATTCAGTTATGTAGGCTATTAGGTGAGTGAATACAATATTTATTGACCATCATCAATGGCAAGGCATTATTACTTCTATTATGTATGAATTGAATGACCTTGATGAATGTAATTATCAGGAGGAAATACTTCTTTTGTTTGAATCTCATGCAAGACATCTTAGGCCATGATGAACAGATATTGTGAATATTCATTTACCTGTTTAGCACATTGCTGGAAGTTATTACTTAGTAGGTTGTTGAACAAAAGGACATTTGTAATTGTGCCTGTCTTGTAATCTTGGATAATTTTGATATGAGACATCATGCTGAAGGAGAGACTTCAAGTGTGAATTTGGCTCTGCAGAATCAAATACTTTCTTAAAATTTGCAAAAAAAAAATAATAATAGCAAGATCTTGTATTATTTACATCTTATTGTCTGTAGAACTATAAAGATGTGGTCCACTCTAAAAATCATCTGTGAAACTTAGGAGGTTCCCTTCTCAAGTTTTCATCAAGGAAGTCTTTGATGCATGCATAGAGCTTTCTTATAAATATTTATATTTTATATAGAAATGAGAGTGTATATGGTTCATTTCCTTCAGTAGTGAGAAAATTCATTGTCAACTTGTCTGGGGAGAACTTTCAAACATGCATTTTGATCCAATGTGTCTTGAAGTGTATAACATATTATTAAGAGGAAGAATTTAACCTCAATTTGTCTATACATGAACCTCAGAATAACTAGGATGGGATAGTGACAGCATCTTCTTTAGTACAGTTTACAAATAGGTGCATTATGTTTCATCCAAAAGCTGCTCACCACTATATCCAATGGCAGAATATGAGATGGTTTTTCTTCTCTCCCTTTCTACTATTATTTTCTTTAGTGACTTCAACATCCAAGTCTATAGTAACCCATGCAATAATCTTCAACCCTTCACAGTAATTCGTTATTATTCCATTCCAGGTACATATGAGAGGTCATGCCTTCTTCCAAGATTGCATGGCCTAGATATTTACAGGACATAGTACCTCCACGTGTATCATTGTCAATATGTAGACAGTCAAGGATATATGTCCACCATATCAGGAGAGAGTATAAGGACACACAAAGTATCCTTCATGCAATAGCAACCACATTCTTCCCTCTTCCCCTTATGAAGAGAGACATTGAATGGTGTTAGCACAGAAACACATGCTAGATACTAATTGAAATTATGTTGGGAGTAGTCCCAGCTTTTAAAGAGCAGAAAATTTTAGGCTCCAACAAGCGACTTATTTCCCTTTCCTAGAAGATGTACCAATAGAGCCTAAAAGTTAATGATTCTATTTTTCCCGAAATCTTCAACATAAATTATTCTTTTGAAATTTGCTTTGAATGGTGGATAAATGTAAATTGTTGTAAGTATTATTTAAAGTTTAGTGACCATGTAGCAGGATCTGTAAAAATCCAGATTCTTTCTTTATAAGAACACATATTAAACAGCAAAGACATCTGCACTCAGTTAAGTAAGTATTAACAACTCTTCACTGAAGCTTTAGCCAGTTTGTAGAAACATAGATATGTTCCTCAAGGAACAGTAAAGATCTGGAACTTCCTCTGTTGCTTTTATCAAGAATGTCTTTTAGGGAGAGATGGAGACATTTTTGACAATCATTGTTAAGACCACTATGGTTTCATCGTAATAATGAATGTACATACATAGAGCCCACATTCCCTTGGGAATGAAGACCATCAGGGGCCAAGATAAAAGGCCTAAAGATTTTCACATTCCTTTGTACTTGATATAGACATGATCCTTGCCTTCATTATACATGGATATATCATTACGCTGCATCACAAAGGACACATGAATGTTTTGGGTCATAATTGAAAGTTGGCAGAATCTTTGGTCAAAGCATATGACACAGTTGAGAAGTGAGGGAATACTAATGTATGACTCCACTTATCCTATCATTAATTGAGGCTGTAAACATGACTCAAGCTATGTTTACTTGAACTGTATCTTGATATGTATTATTATTAATGTCACAAATAAATCATACATTTACATGGGGCTTTAAAGTTTGCAAAGTGCTTTATCCCTTAAATTAGATATTATATATGGGGACAGCTAGGTGGCTTAGTGGATAAAGCACCCACCCTGGATTCAGGAGGACCTGAGTTCAGATCTGGACTCAGACACTTGACACTTACTAGCTGTTTGTCCCTGGGCAAGTCACTTAACCCTCATTGCCCTGAAAAAAAAAAAGATATTATAGAAAAACAGTTAGGTCAAAGAGATCTGGGACTTAATCCTGACTTAAAAGCTATGTGCCCATGGGTGGTATGGTACACTGGAAATATTTCTGGCACTTCCTGTCACTGCTTCATTGGCTAAATATCAGAAGTGGAATAACTTTTCCCAGTAGGGACGTAGTAAGGAAAAGGAAGGGAGCAGTTAGCAGAGAAGTGGCTTTATGTGGTACAGATGGCTTTTGTAGGCACTAAGAACATCAAGGTCTTCAGTTCAAGTTCAGAGTTGCCTTAATCATATGGATTTCTGCATTCTTGTGCCTCTCTGCTCAGTTTCTATAAGTGTGAACCCACTCTCTACCATGGATACCATATGAATAGTTGGGAGAGTATGACCAAGATTTACAAGTAGACAATGATATTTTAATTACTCAGGCTTTTGCTTTCTATTAAACAACTGTGACATTTGATTAAACCTTATTGTTTAGTAAATATTTTGTAATTATATCATAGTGAATGATTTTGCGTAACAGGGAATATACTAATTAGGCCTTAGAAAATACAATATTGAGTAATAGGAGTTTGTTCCCTTCAAATCAAGGTTACACTTAGAATCATAAGAGATAGATTTGAGGTATAGCCAATTGTCAGTAGCCTCCCTTTCTGGGAATCCCAGCCCTATCAGCTTGAGTTCAGATTGGGATGAATGATCTAGGTCAGAGTAGTTTATAGTACCATACCTATGCAACATATAAAATGGAAATAATAGGTAGTACCTACTCTGTCTTATGAGGCTCAAATGAGAAGTTATAAAATGCTTTGCAAACTTTAAAGCACTATGTAAATATCAGTACTATTACTATTGATTTGCCATGTTCCTCTCTCAGCAGCTTGTGTCTCCTCCATAGAATGTAAGCTCCCTGGGGACAAGAACTGTTTCTTATTTTGGTCTTTTTATCCTCAGCATTGAAGAAAATGATTGAAACATAGTAGTTGCTTAATAAATGCTTGTACAAACTGTAGAAATAAAACAAATGTAGCCAAGATCAGAAGGAAAGCAGAAAATTATGAAAAACTTTTTAGACAGTTTATCAGATAAAGGTCTCATATCTAAAATATATAAAAAACTTTGCCAAATTTATAAGAATACAAGTCATTCCCCAATTGATAAATATGATATATTTATGAACAGACAGTTTTCCAATGAAGAAATCAATACAATTTATAGTCATATGGAAGGATATTAACAGGCAGTTTTCCAATGAAGAAATAAAAATAATTTATAGTAATGTGAAAAATGTTCTAAATCACTATTGATTAGAGAAATAGAAGTTAAAACAACCTTGATATATCATTTTATACCTATCAGATTGGCTAAAATGATTGAGGGGGAAAGCAACAAATATTGGAGGCGATGTGGAAAAATTGGGACACTGATTCCTTGTTGGCAGAATTGTAAACTGATCCAGCTATTTTTAGAGTGATGTAGAATTTTGCCCACAGAGTTATTAAACTACCTATACCCTGGGCAGAGCCAAGATGGTGGAGGAAAAGCAGTAAACACTCAGACTTACTGACAAAATTACTCCAAAAAACTCCAAACACAGCCAGAAAACAATTCCTGGAGCAGAAGAACCCATAAAAGGATGGCTGAGATTATTTTCCAGCCAGACACCTTGGAAGTTCAGCAGAAAGGGGAGCCAGGCTGGGAGTGGAGTCCAGCCCCATGATCTCACCAACAAAGATACAGCCCCAGACAGGATGACCCAGAGAAACCTACCCCCAAGTCTCCAAATCAGAAGCAGGAGGTGTATGCAGGAGCTAAGGCAGATTTGGATGTCCTACTCCAGCAGGGAACCAGGAAGAAACTTTGAGCAGTGGTGGCCTAGGTGGGGGAGGGGTGCAGGCTCCTCAGAGCTAACAACGCAGCACATAAAGTTTTGCTGCCTGGCTGATTGGCAAGTTGGCCTGGGGTTATCTACAGACCAGACAAAGGGCCAGGTGAGTGAAGAAACTGCCCCTCATTAAATCATAACACCTGGGACACCCTGAAGCTTGGGATACTATCTCCTGGAAGCAGGACCTCACACTAAGAAGGAGTTAAAAGTCAAGTGAATTATCAAGCAGAACTGCCCTGATGCTCTAGAACCAGAGGGTAAAATATTCATTGAAAGAATCCAACAATCACCTCCTGAAAGAGATCCAAAAATGAAAACTCCAAAGAATATTGTAGCCAAATTCCAGAATTATCAGATGGAGAAAATACTACAAGCAGACAGAAAGAAACAATTTAGCTACTCCTTTTTTTTTGGTGGGGCAATGGGGGTTAAGTGACTTGCCCAGGGCCACCCAGCTAGTAAGTATCAAGTGTCTGAGGCCAGATTTGAACTCAGGTACTCCTGAATCCAGGCCTGGTGCTTTATCCACTGTACCACCTAACTGCCCCCAGAAAGAAACAATTTAAATATCATGAAGTCACAGTCAGGATTACACAGGTCCTGGAAGCTTCAACATTAGGGGATTGGACGGCTTGGAATATGATACTCGGAAAGGCAAAGGAGCTTGGATTGCAACCAAGACTCAACTGCCCAGCAAAATTGAACATGATATCTCAGGGGAAAAGATGGGCATTCAATGACATAGGGGACTCTCAAACTTTCCTGATGAAAAGGCCAGAACTGAACAGAAAATTATTCAAATATAAAACTCAAGAGAAGCATAAAAAGGTAAACAGAAAAAAAAAAACATGTTATTCAATAAAGTTAAACTGTTTACATCCTTATACAGGAAGATAATACATCTAACTCTTGAGAACTATATATCCATTAGGGCAGATATAAGAAGTATACATAGAGGGTATGGGTATAAGTTGACTTTGATGTGACGATATAAAAAATGAAAGGGCAAAAAGGATTGTACAGGGAGAAGAGGAAAGTGTAGCCAGCAAAGGGTAAATTATATCACATGAAGAGGTGCAAAAGACCTATTACAGTACAGAGAAAAAAGGGAGGGGGTGAAATTGTTTGAACCTTATTATTACTGGATTTGGCTCAAAAGTGGAATAACATACACAATCATTTGGATAAAGAAATTTACCTTACCCTATAGGTTACCAGAAGGGTAAGGGGGGAAAAGGGGGAAGGACCTGATGGAAGGGAGGGCAGATTGAAGGAGGCAGTGATCAGAAGAAAAACACTGGGGAAGAGAAACAGGGTGAAAGGAGAGAGAAAAGTATAAACAAGGGGAAAAATAGGATGGAGGAAAATACACAGTTCGTTATCATAGCTGTGAATGTGAATGGGATGGACTTTCCTGTAAAACTGAAGCAGATAAAAGAGTGGATTAAAAAGCAGAATCCTGCAATGTGTTGTTTACAAGAAACACATTTGAAGCAGAGAGATATACACGGAGTAAAGGTAAAGCAGAGTAAAGGAGCAGAATATATTATTCTTCAGCTGAAGTAAAAGAAAAAAGCAGGGGTAGCAATTCTGATCTCAGACATTCCATTTAAAATAACTGTAAACAATATGAAATATTTGGGAATCTATCTGCCAAGACAAACCCAGAAACTATATGTACACATTTACAAATCACTTTTCACACAAAGTCACATCTAAACAATTACAATAATATCAGTTTCTTATGGGGAGGCTGAGCTAATATAATAAAAATTGATAATTCTACTTAAATTAATTTACTTATTCAGTGCCATAGCAATCAAACTATCCCAAAATTATTTTATAGAGCTAGAAAAAATAACAAATTCATCTGGAAGAACAAAAGGTCAAGAATATCAAGGGAATTAATAAAAAATGCAAAGGAAGGTGATTTAAGCACACCATATCTAAAACTGTATTATCAAGTAGCAGTCATCAAAGCTATTTGATACTGGTTAATAAATAGAGTGGTGGATCAGTGAAATAGGTTAGGCACATGAGACACAGTAGTAAATGACCATAGCAATCTACTGTTCAATAAACCCAGAGACTCCAGCTTCTGGGATAAGAACACATATTTGACAAAAAACTGCTGGGAAAACTTGAAAATAGTATGGCAGAAAGTAGGCATAGACCAAAATTTTACACCATATACCAAAATAAAGTCAAAATGGGGACATGGTTTAGACATAAAGGTGATGCCCTAGACAAATTAGGAGAAGAAGGTATTCTCCTAGAATACCTAGAAGGTTTACCTAGCAGATCTATGGCGAGGGGAAGAATTTTTGACTAAACAAATATTATGAAATGAAAAATGGACCATTTTTATAACATTAAATTTAAAAGTTTTTGTACAAACAGAAGCAATGCAGCCAAAATTAGAAGGGAAGAAGAAAGCTGGGCAACAATTTTTACAGCCAGCATTTCTGATAAAGGCCTCATTTCTAAAATGTATAGAGAACTGAATTAAAGTTATAAGAATACATGTCATTACACAATTGAGAAATGGTCTAAGTATATGAAGAAATTATGTGAAGAAATTAAAGCTATTTATAGTCATATGAAAAAATGTTCCAAATCACTATTGACTAGAGAAATGCAAATTAAACCAACTCTGAAGTACTGCTTCATGCCTATCAGATTGGCTAATATGACAAAAAAGGGAAATGATAAATGTTTGAGAAGATGTGGGAAAATTGGAGTACTAATGCATTGTTGGTGGAGTTGTGAACCTTTCCAAATTTTTGGAGATCAATTTGGAACTATGTTCAAAAGGCTATAAAACTGTGCATACCCTTTGACCCAGCAATACCACTACTATGTCTGTATCACAAAGACATCATAAAAAAAGGAAATTGACCCATATGTACCAAATTATTTATAGCATCTTTTTTTGTGCTGTCAAAGAATTGGAAATTGAGGGATGGCCATCAATTGGGAATGGCTGAATAAGTTGTGGTATATGAATGTAATGGAATAATATTGTGTTTTAAGGAAAGATAAGCATATGGATTTCAAAAAAACCTGGAAAGACTTTCATGAACTGATGCTGCATGAAGTTAGCAGAACCAGCAGAACATTGTATGCAGTAGCAGCAACATTGTAATGGACTTAACTCTTCTCAGAAATATATGATCCAAGACAATTCCAAAAGAATCTCCACATCTAGAAAAAGAACTATGGAATCTGAATGCTCATTGAAGCATACTATTTTCACTTTTTTGTTATTTTTTTCTTTCTTGTGTTTTATCCCTTTTGTTCTGATTCTTCTTTAACAACATGACTAATGTCTAAATGTGTTTAATTTGATTGTACATAAATAACCTATATCAGATTGTTTGCAGGAAGTGAGGCAGGGAGAAAAAATTGGAACTCAAACATTTTATAAAAATTAATGTTGAAAACTATCTTTACATGTAATTGGAAAAAAGAAAATACTATTAAGATAGAAAAACAAAAACATTAAAAATATGGAAAGATGCATGAAATAATGAAAAGTGAAATGAGCAAAACCAAGAGAACAACGTATACAGTAAAAGCAATATTATTTTAAGAACAACTTTGAGTTGTATATTATTTTGACTCTTAATAATACCCAAATTTGGGTGGAGGGAAGGTAGTAAGTACTCAGAGATCACAATAACTCTAAAAAACTTCCAAATAATGCCATAAGAAAATTCCTGGAGCAGCAGAACCCACAAAAGGATGGGGTGAGATCATTTTCCAGCCAAAGACAGATTAGAAGGTTGGTAGGAAAGATCTGTTGTACTAGGGTGGGAGTGGAGCTCAGACCCAGGATATACAAACAGATCCAGCCCCAGGCAGGCCCCACTAAAGAAAGAGACCTCTGGGGATCTGCTGAATTGGCTATAGCTGTGGCTACTTCTGAAACTCAGCTCATGGTCTGGTGAGAGGGTCAAACTTCTGGATGGGGGATTACTGGGGTTACTTCTGGTGCTGATATGGAACTCGGTTGCCTTGCTCTTGCTGGGAAACAGGAAGCAGTCTTGAGTGGTGGGTCCAGATGGGGGAGGGGCATAGGCACACCTGAAGCTAGCAACCACAGTGAGACAGAATTATGTTTCCAGATTAAAGAGCAAGCAAGCCTGGGACTATTTACAGATGAGAGCAAAGGCCAGGGGAGATAAGAACCTGCCGCTCCTTAAATCAATTCACTTGGGACCCCCTGAAGCTTGGGAAAGTGCCTTCTGGAGTCAGGGCCCCACTTTAAGAAGGAGTTAAAAGTGAGGCAGATAGGTGGCACAGTGGATAAAGCACTGGCCTTGGAGTCAGGAGTACCTGAGTTCAAATCCAGCCTCAGACACTTAACACTTACTAGCTGCATGACCCTGGGCAAGTCACTTAACCCCAATTGCCTCACTAAACAAAACAAAACTAAACTAAACTGAAAACTAAAAAAAAGAAGGAGTTAAAAGTCAAGATATAGGCTAACAAAATGATATGACAGAAAAAGATGCAGATCATTGAAAGTTTCTTTGATGACAAGGAAGATCAAAACACACCCTCACAAGAAGATAACAAAATCAAAACTCCTACATCCAAAGCTTCGAAGAAAAACATGAATTGGTCTCAGGCCATGGAAACACTCAAAAAGGACTTTGAAGATAAAGTAAGAGAGGTAGAACAAAAAATGGAAAGATAAATGAAACTGATTAAGGAAAGTCATGAAAAAAAGTCAACAGCTTGAAAAGCCAAATGGAAAAGCTCTATGGAGAAACGAGAGTGATGCAGGAAAGTCATGAAAAAAAAAAGTCAACAGCTTGAAAAAAAATGGAAAAGTTCTCTGAAGAAAATAATTGCTTAAGAATTAGAATTGAACAAATGGAAGTTAATGACTTTATGAGAAATCAAGACACAATAAAGCAAATCTAAATGAATGAAAATAATGGGCAATGTGAAATATCTCCTTCAAAAAATAGCTGACCTGGAAAATTGATCCAGGAGAGATAATTTGAAAATTATTGGACTACCTGAAAACCATGATGAAATAAAAGACCTTTGACATCATCTTTCAAGAGATTGTCAGGAAAAATTGCCCTGATATTCTAGAAGCAGAAGGTAAAACAGAAATTGAAAGGATCCAACAATCGCCTCCTGAAAAAGATCCCAAAATGAAAATTCCCAGGATTATAGCCAAATTCCAGAGCTTCCAGGTCAAGGAGAAAATATTGCTAGCAGCTAGAAGGAAACAATTCAAGTACTGTAGAGTTAAAGTCAGGACAACACAAGATTTAGCAGCTTCTACATTAAAGGATCAGAGTGCATGGAATATGATATTCCAGAGGGCAAAGAAATTGGGATTACAACCAAAAATCATTTACCCAGCAAAACTGTGTATAATCTTTCAGGGTGAAGAATGGGACTTCAATGAAAAAGAGGACTTTCAAGCATTTATAATGAAAAGATATGAACTGAATAAAAAATTTGACCTAGAGAAGCATAAAAAGGTAAGCAGAAAAAAAAGAAATTATGAGGGATGTTAAAATGTTAAACTGTTTGCATTCCTACATGGGAAGATAACACTTCTAACTCATAAGAATTTTCTCAGTATTAGGGCAGCTGAAAGGAATAAATTTGGACAGAGGGCACAGGTAGGAATTTATTATGAAGGGATTATATCTGCAAAGCATTTATTATTCTTTTTCATGTTTGTTTTTTTTTTTTGTGGGGGGGCAGTTGGGGTTGGGTGGCATGCCCAGGGTCATGCAGTTGGGGAATGTCTTATGCCTGAGGTGGGATTTGGGCTCAAGTCCTCCTGGGTCTAGGGCGGGTGCATTGTCTACTGTGTCACCAACTGTCCCATTATGGCATCTTTAAAATAAAATTAAAGGATGAGAAGATTGCACTGGGAGAAAGGGAAAGGGAGAGGTGGAATGGAGCAAAGTATATCACATAAAAGAAGCAAGAAAAAGCTTATGGAGTGGAAGGTAAGATGGGGGAGGAACAGGAGAGTGAATAAGTCTCACTCTCATCAAAATTAACTAAAAGAGGGAATAGCATACACACTCAAGTGGGTATAGTAATATATCTTGTCCTCTGGGGAAGTGGGAGGAGAAGGGGATGAGGGGGGAGGGGTGAAGCAAGGCAGGGCACATTGCGGGAGGGGCAGTCAGAAGCAAAACACTTTTGAGGAGGGATAGAGTAAAAGAAGATAGAAAATAGAGTAAATATCATGGGGAGTGAATTGGATGGGGGGAAACAAAGTTAACAATAGTAATTGGGAAAAAATTTGAAGCAGAGGCAAGAGCAATGTAAGACAAGGAGGAGGAGGAAGAGGAGGAGGAGGATGGTACTTACTTTGCTGGGCTATTGTGAAGAAAATTCTTTGTCAGGTATAAGGTACCATATAAATGTTAGCTATTATTATTGTTGCAATAATCAACCTTATGGGTGTTTTGTAAGGAAATTTCCCTTTAAAGTACTATATAAATGTAGTTTACTATATTAAAAAAAAGATGAGCAGAATGCTATCAGAAAAACCTGGAAAGACTTACATGAGCTGATGCGAAGTGAAATGTACTGTAAACAAAATAACAGCAATATTTTAAGATGATCTACTATGAATGACAGTTATTTTCAGCAATGCAATGATCCAAGACAACTTTGAAGGATTTATGAAAAATGCAATCTATCTGTGGGGACCAATTTTTAATTGGGGAGTGCTAGCTAAGCAGCTCGCTGCAATATTGGGGCAAGGAAGGAAACCGGCAGCCTCCCTCAAAACAGAACCAGATTTATTTTAACAATGAACTTTAAAAAAAAACAACACAAACAGTATCAGTAGGATCAAGGGAAAGGAAATAAAATGGGGAAAGGGAAATTATAATAGCTGAAAAAATACCACCGCCCAGGAATCAGCTGAAAATAAGCAGCAGAATGCCTGTCACTTACCAGCTTCCACCTAGAATGCCCAATTCTCCTCCCCCAAACCTAGAAACACACCACACAGCCCTAGCCAATGGGATGGCCACTCTGACAGTCACATGACTGCCCTCACTAGGCTTCCAATCATTATAATTTTGCCAGGCCCATATAGGCATCGGTGAGAGGTGATGACTTAGGAGAGCCCTGGTAATGGCTATAACCAGTGGGTGGAGCACCGTGCGGTTTGCAGAGCCCTAGGCCAGTGTGCACCGAGGCATAAAAACCTCAAATAACAATTAATTCTTTACATATCTACAGAGAAAGAACTGATGGTACCCAAATACAGATGGAAGTATATTATGTTGTTGCTGTTAATTTCTTTTTCTAAAGTTTTTTTTTGTCTGCTAAGTTTTGCACTACTGCACATGTATATCTTATATTGAATCAATTGAGTTATTAAGGGGGGGAATAGGGAGGAAGGATGAGAATTGGAAACACAAAGTTTTAAAAATTGATGTTATAATTTATTTTTACATGTAAGGTGGGAAAAATTATAAATAAATAAATGATAAGAATAAAAAATAATACCCAAATTACCTATAAAGGATATATGAAGAAAGATGTTATCTGCTTCCAGAGAAAGAACTGGTAAATAGAAGTATGTATGGAACAATTTTACATACATACATATACACACACACATATATACATATATATACATATATATATATATATATATATATATATATATATTCTTTTTTAATGGTAGTCATCTCTTGGGTGGGGCAGAAGGGAAGAACAAAAAGAAATTTACATGCTAATTTTGTTTTATTGATGAAAGAAATAACAAGTTGTGCATAGTAGATTTATTGTACTATGTTATAGAAATGCTTGTTTTATTCCATACATTAAAAATGAAATAATTTTTAAAAATGCTGGTTATTATTAGAAAAGGCCATGAGGTCTGTTATCCTGTTGAAATCTTCAACGTTTTTAAAAAAGAAGACTGGTGAAAACAAAAGGGGGAAGGGGAAATAGCATCTCTCCTGGGAAATCTAAGTACACATTTACTTTTTTGAGATATCAACAACATGATATGCAAGAATATCAGAGTGCTGCCCATACCTCATATCTCTTTCTCTGTTCACTCCCTTTACCTTTATAATAGAAACAATTGAATGAAGGACCAAGCTTCCCTTTCATTTTAGGGTTCCCAGGCAGAATTTCCTTTGTTGCTCAGTCCTTTTGGTCTTCATAAGTCCTTCTGCCCACACACAAGGCTTATCCGACTCTCACTAGGCTGGCAAGAACTCACCGTAAAACAGTGAGAACCTGCTTTCTAAATATTACTGTTTTCTCTTCTTTATGTCCTGAAACTTAGGGAGCCACATGGAGTATAACTCACAGAAGGCCCAACAAAGGACACAGTCCTGCAATCCCTACAGCCCACTTCACTGTCTGACTCCCAGACAATCTCTCCCATTCTTCCAAAAACGACCTAAAGAAAATTCAGAAATTCCCAAGTTAGAGAAATGGTCTTGAGACAAAAATTGAAGAACAGTTTGCCATTATTGTTCTTCTGTGCCTCTTAGATCAGGTCACATGAACAGCTGCTCCCTGCCCACACAAGCCCCAAACTTGGCCCTATACAGTCATGGAGCCACCTTCTCATTCCTTCTTCATATACTCATCCTAAATTTCCCTCTCTCCAAGCTGCTTTGCTCCATCTAAAAGCTCTATCAGCAGAAAGCCCCCATTATTCATCATAACCAAGTTAAATTCCAGTGTACAAAATGACCAACACCAGCCCTAAGATTACTTCCTGTCACCCTTCAATAACCCTGGGGAATATTTGGCAGGTGTGTCCTGTATTCCTGAATACATAGATGCTTCTCTCTGTTCACACTGGAGCAGAAACTCCTTTTACTTTTTGTTGATTAATTCTTGAGTATTTTGAATATTGAATACAGATTCTTTGCAATTATTTAGTTATTCAGGGTTGTGACCCCTTCTGTTCTATGAATTTATTATCCTTCTCAATGTTATTCAGAAAACGGGAGATTGGATTTTCTTCAATTGAATTGGGAGCTACTCTCATTTTATGTTTGTCACCACTGGGATACACTAAAAAGAATACTGTTCTAAGAGTCAGAGGGCCTGGATTTAATGGCTGACTCTGTGTCTTACAACCTGTGAGACCTTGGACAAGTCACTTACCCTCCCTGGATCTCAGTTTTCTCATCTGCAATATGAGGGGGGTGGAATAGATTTCCTCTGTTATCCCTTTAGCTTTAGAACCATGCTCTTATTTTTTATGGCCTTAATCCCTTGTGTTTCCCTCTCCTCTTTTTTTTTCTTTGGCTGGGGTCTAACATGGGAGGGATTAACACAAGGAAGACAAGGAAAATATGTACATCCCACATGTTACGATCACTCTCAAGTATATAGACTGGAAAGGTGGCCAGAATCCAGAGTGGAATAATAATGGGGAGAATAATCTATAATACTTGTATTGTTATCTCCTCTTTTGAACAGTATTTCATTATTTAAATGTACCTTTGATGCAACTCTACTGTATTGGAGAAAGTGAGGTCCAGGTGTTTTAGATCACAAATCCCAGATCCTGCTTTCGAATTTTCAGTTCTAAGTCCACACAAAATTTCTCACAGCACCTGTTGGTAATTTGTCAGGCACTCAACCCTCTACTGTTCATTAAATACAGCCCCCAAGAAAACCACAATATTGGAGCAGCAGCAGCCCGCCCTTCTCTCCACCACAGATAGCTAACCTAGCCTAAAATAGTATACTAATGTTTCTGTGGTCAGTTTATCTTTCTTTTGCTTCCTCTGCATTGGGGATTTTTGCTGTTGTTGATCTAGAATCTTTTCATTATCCCCAAAGGGATGTTACTTAGCTTTCCTTAGCCATTATTGAATTTACTCTGTCTTCTCTGTTTTATCTTGATAAAGCCTCTATTGCAATCACCCCAAGCTTGATGGTGTTTGTAGAACTTTAAGATTTGATTCCTCCTTAAATACAATGTTTGTCAATCATCCTTAACGACTTTGTCTCAAGCTACTTTATCTTTCTGACGGGGTCCTCAAAGGTGTTTTCAGCACCTTCACAGAAGGTGCCAGATTTGATGTGCCCTACATGTCTATAGCGCTTTAAGTTCCACAAAGCACTTTCCTCATAAAACCCTGTGAAGCAGGTTGTGCAAGGATTATTGTCCTTGTATTTTACAGATGAGGACATTGAGGTTGAGGTTGGTGAAGCAACTCCACATAAAAATAACACAAGGCAGTATGGTTTACTGTAAAGAAAGTTGAATTCGGAGTCAGGTGACTTGCATTTGAGACCTGGCTCTACAAATCGTTGGCTTGTGACTTTTGGCTACTTAATCTTTCAGCCTTAGTTGCCCCATCTGTAACATGAAGATAATGCTTACCTTGCCTATTTAATTTCAAGAAGCACATTGGGAGAATGTAAGCAAAGCTCTTTATAACAACAACAAAAACAAAAATATGTAATGGGGAGTTTGTTGATTGATTGAATGAAATTCCAGTATCATGAATTGGGAAGGGATTTTAAGATGTCATATAATTCACCTCTTACTTCAGGAGGAATTCTTCCCAAATTGTTCATGGTTAAGATTTTCAAGATCAGGGAGTGAACAAGCTCTTGTGGCATCCTTGTCAAGTATTTAACAATTCTTATAATTAAGAAATTCTCCCTACTGTCTAGGGGAATAAACAATTATTATTTTTTTTTAAGTCTCAGAAAATAAATTTCAAGAAATGTAACTTCCATTTCCATACCCTTGTTCCAGTTCTGATCTATGTGTCCCTGGCTTTCACATTTTCCAAACACTTTCTTAGAGACGACCATGCTTCATTAGTCAATTAGTCAACAAGTTTATGTGTTTACAAAGAAAGCAGGAACTAGCTACTGCAATAAAAACTTACATAGAGAGGCCTATTAATCATTTTTTTTTTGTGATTAGCATATGTACCTTTAGTCCCTCTGGTTCTTCTAAGCCAATTTCCAGGATTTAAGGTAGGTGGATCTTGGCTTTGCTAGTACTTAGAACTATAAATTTTCACAATAAAAATTCTTGCACTTGTGGAATGGGTTAAGCAGCAATAAAAAAGGAAAGAAATAGCACAGTGATAGAGATGAATATGAACCTCTCTAAAATGGGAGAAGGGTAAGTAGATTTTTACCTCAGTAGATATTGACTCTGAATCTCAGGCATGAGTAGAAAAGAGGGGAATTAGTCATAGGATTGGGGATGTACCTATCGGCTTGGGTTTTACCTCTTGTGATTACAGAAGGGATCATCATTTTGCTTTCTCTCAAAGACCAGGAAACATCAGGTCAGGTAAATTTTACATGCCTAGGAGTTTGCTGATAATGAAGGGATAATAGACCTGAAAGGAAACTTAAAGGTCATCTGGTCTAATCCCCTAATTTTTACATGTGAAGAAACTAAGACCCAGAGACATCAAATGACTTGACCAAGGGAATACAGCTAGTAAGCAGCTGAACCATGATTTGCATTCATGTCTTGTGATCCCAGTTTCAGCATATTTTAAATTCATCACTCCAGCATTGTTGTGGTGACACAGGTCAAAGTAGGTTTTATGTAGGCAAGGTGCTAGGTTCTAGGTAGGCAGGGAGGTTTCCAAACCTTAGTATGAAAACAGGCCTCCAAATCGCCAGGTCCAGTCATAGAAATAATTCAGGGAGGAGTAGGTAAATGAACAGTTAGCTGTGATCCACATCTACCTGGGAACTTAATGATAATGGAGGAAAGGTTGCCATGATGTAGGGTAGAATAAAGGAGGAATGACAGACCCCCCTCCCCCTTTATGGCAGTAAATTCCCAAGCAGAAGTTTTCCAGGCAGAAAGCTTTCCTATGATAGTTCCTGAGTTGGGGAATACACTACCCCTCACTATTTCTCTGCTACCTCCCAACTGCTGGCTTCTGGGAAGACATAAAAGCAACTCTTGAATTATTCTCAGGAGACCAAACTAATCCCAAGGAACTAACAAATCACCAAAACTAGCTTGTTGGGGCATGTGGGAATAATGGACTAAGGACTAATGTTTTCAATTAATGTTTACCCTATTATTTTGTCTTTTCAAGCTTTACATGAGCCCTGCATTATAATCATGCGGTTGTGGTGAAGGTTGCATAATTAGTTATACAAAGTACCATGCTATTTATTTATTTATCTATTTATTTGTTTGTTTTTGCATCTTGGAAGAGTCAAGTCTATCACACTTGATCATCACACAATGCTGCTGTTACTGTGTACAATGTTCTCCTGGTTCTGCTCATCTCACTCAGCATCAGTTCATGTAATTCCTTCCAGGTTTCTCCAAAATCCTCCTGCTTATTGTTTCTTATAGCACAATAATATTATATTACATTCGTATATCACAACTTGTTCAGCCATTCCCCAATTGATGGGCATTCCCTCATTTTCCAATTTGCCACCACAAAGAGAGCTGCTATAAATATTTTTGTACATGTGGGTCCTTCCTCTTTTTTTATGATCTCTTTGGGATACAGACCTAGTAGTGGTATTACTGGGTCAAAGAGTATGGTATATGTGTGCACTTAAATATATGTATACATATAGAGATATGAATAATAAGTATAACTTTATCTTTCTTTAGTCTCTTCTCTACTCTGCTGTATCATTATCTATGCCTCATACCCTACCTTTTATTGATTGTGTGATGATCAACTGTGCTAGACTTAACTCTTCTCAGCAATACAACAATCCAAGACAACTCCAAAGGATTCATGATGGAAAATGTTCTCCACATCCAGAAAAAAAGAACTGTGGATTCTCAATGCAGATTGAACCATACTGTTTCTACTTTGGGTTTTTTTTTTTAGGTTTTCCCCTTGTGTTCTTATTCTTCTTTCACAACATGACTAATGCAGAAATATGTTTAATGTGATTGTGTGTGTGTGTGTGTGTGTGTGTGTGTGTATATATATATATATATATATATATATATATAAAACCTATATCATATTGCTTTCTGTCTTGGGAAGGGGGGAGGGAGCAAAGGGAGGGAGGGAGAAAAATTTGGAACTAAAAATCTTATGAAAACAAATGTTGAAAACAATCTTTACACCTAACTGGAAAATAAGAAAACACTTTTATGATTAAAAAATAGAGTCTTACTGAATTGAATTTGGTGATTTAAATGACAGCCAGCACACCCAACAAATCTATACTTAAAAGAGGATTCAGTCCCTTTAATTAGATATGATGGAAATATATTGAATCCAAGGGAACAGTCTCTTTTGTCCATTAATATTAAAATAAGCTGTATACAGCAGGATTTTTATGATTGGTCCCATTGGTAATTACCTTCCCCTCTTCTTATGCCCTACTCTATGTGTGCACACAGTCAAAACAATCCCTTGCAGATTGCTAACAAATGGTGTGCATCTAAGTACATCTCAGGGAAAACTGAAGCCAACAGTAACACTGAAATGCTAAGTAATGACCAATTTTTCTTCCTCTGTAATGGGAATTGATGGAAGGAAGTTTCTCTGTGGATAATTAGATTGATTTTAGTTTTTCCACTTTAATATCAGACAATTCTTGAAAGTGATTGTTGTAATTACACAAAGATAAACCGATATTTAGAGCTGCCATTTTTCTTACTAATGTGGACCAATCACAGAACTCCAACAACATCCTCAAACATCTCCTTCTTCCATTCCCTGTCTCAGTCTCTCTATCACAAAGGAGTTCTTTGGCTTGTTTACATTTTATTAAAATCATTTCCTGAGCGTAAGTAGGCTGCATTTAGAGTGAGTTTGATTTCTTCAGGGTCTGTGAACTTGTGTTTACTTGTGTTGATTAATGAGATTATTTTAAGTGGAAGAAAGCGAAGGATGTGTATTTTTTTTTTTTTTTTGGTGAGGCAATTGGGGTTAAGTGACCTGTCCAGGGTCACACAGCTAGTGTTAAGTGTCTGAGGCTGGATCCGAACTCAGGTACTCCTGACTCCAGGGCCGGTGCTCTATCCACTGTGCCCCTAGCTGCCCCAGGATGTGTATATTTTAAAAATGATTGTTTCAGAATGAAGAAATACAGGAGAGAACCTTCTTTTCTTCTCCCTAGGGACTTCCTGGATAGTATGAATGAGGGGAGTCTTAGAAAAAGTCCTAAGTAGATGATCCTGGATCTAGTTACTTTATTTCCACTCTAATTTAAGCTACTCTCTTACCCCCAACAACTTCCTGTGCTCTACAGCTAGCTAGAGGCCACTGAACATTCTCCAGGGTTACCTGCTTGCCTAGTATCTTAAGGACAAAGCAAATCTCCTCTCATGCCAATGCCTGAGATATCTTTTTACAGCAGAAAGATTAATGGGTTTGTAGTCAGCAGACCTGGGTTCAAATCCTACCCAACCTAATTGTGACTTTGAGCAAGTCAGTCTCTCTGCACCTTAGCTCCTCACCTTAAAGGGATGGAAAGTGTTGGTATACATGCCCTCTAAAACCACTTCCAATTCTAAACCTATTATTTCATGATCATCTGACAGAGCAGTGAACATTTCTCAAGTGGCATCTGCTTTTCCAGGGACAAAAGAATAAGAAACATCTTACCTTGTGCCTGTGCTCATGGTAGACAGTCAATAAAAATTTATTAAACACTTACTATGTGCCAAACAATGCATTAAGTAAGTGCTGGAGATGCAAAGAAGGGGTAAGACAATCCCTGCCCTCAAAAAGATCTTATATACTACTAAGGGAAAAATACATGAAAAGAAACTTAAAAGGGGGAGGGCACCTGGCTGGTGACATGATAAAAATTCTGTGGCCAGTATGGGAAATGATCTGAGGAGGTATGAGTTACAGAGCTGATTTCATTTAGTAGCATGATGAGTTTTTGGAGATCAGAAAGTCCAGGAGAGTAGGCTGATGGGGAATGAGGAGGTGAATGCCACAGGTCTGCTCTTCAAATGGATTATTTGGGAAGAACTCCCAGATATCCACTCCCCCCCCACCTTCTCCAACCAAAGGGAAAGAGAGACCCAGGGGTACAGGGTGCTGAGAAAGGGTGTGATTCAGAATTAATTTCATCTTGCAGAATGATAAGTATCTGGAGATCATGAAGGCAGCTTGGGATGGTAGAAAGAGGAAGTCAGAGGATCTGTATTCAAATTCTGATTTTTCTATTTATTACCTATGTGACCTTGAGCAAGTCACTAAACTTTGAGTGTTAGTTTCCACATCTGTAAAATGAAGGATTTTGATTAGATGACCCCTTGATCCATGTTCATAAATCCCTTCAGAGCTCCCAGACCCAGTTTTTTTTTTTCATTTATAAAATGGGGATAACTGGTAGTTCTTATGTTGTGAGGCTCAAATGAGATAATGTTTATTAAATTCTTTGCAGATTTTAGAGCACACTATAAAGGTCACTTATTATTACTTACTTGGTAATGAAGAATCATGCTCGCTTCTTACCAACTGGGTGACTTTAGGTAAGCCATTTTGGAAGTCAGTTTCCTCAAAGGAAAATATAGGGAAGGGGTCAACTAGATGACAGTTAAAGCCTCTGTCATCTCTCTACAATCCTGATGTAAGGCATACAGATTGTGTTCTCACAAAAGTACACTCAAATTCACATTTGAAGATGGGATTGCAGGCACCATAGAGGGAGATTAATGACCCTAGGCACCATAAGGGTCCTGATGAGCATCCTGGCTAGGGAATCATAGAGAGTTTGCCCTTTGCATTAACCTTTCACATCACATTGGAAAGCAGTGTGGCAATCAGATCACCAGCTGAAGGCCTCCTGTTAATATAGGCGAATTTAGAGCTATCCTCACTGCTTATGGATAGGGATGGAGCCTGGTGAGCAATATAGGTCATGCTGTGCTTCCTTCCATTCTGTTTTGCACCTTTGCCTCCTTGGAGTATCTCTGCTACATCAGCTGAGTCCACTGACAGTTGCTTATTGGTGGGCATGAGTCCAGCTGAGTCTGTTTACAACTTACCCAATGTGTTTGCTCTGGAGCTCCAGGGAACCTCTGTTGTGAAGCTGCCCCTGTTGTTAGCTGTCTAAACCTTGAGCCTCTAACAGAATCCCTGAAAAGCTTGACATTAGTGAGTATGAGTTCCTGGATGAAATGACTCTGGGAAAGAGACATCTGAGGCATTGTAAAATAAGCCCAAGTTTCATAGGCAGGGCAACAGAAAAATGCTATGAGAGCTATATTCCAGTCGTCATAAAGGGTATTGTTTAAGGGATCTTAGAGGGCAGGGACTGGGTCTTATTTTTTAAAAATATGCTTCAGGGCACCTCAAAACATTCTGGATGTTTAATAGATGCTCTATAGAAGCACTTGTTGTAATGAACTGAACTTCATTTTCATAGAAATTTCATAGTAATATTGAGGTATAAGGATTACCTGGTTCAACACCCACATTTAACTGGTGAGGAAGTAGAGAAGCAGAGAAGTTGTAACAGCTTCAGGATTTTAAGCCCAGGTTTTCTAACCCCAAATTTGGTGCTTCCCCCTTTGAAATAGACTCCTGTAAACACACCTTGGCTGTTTAAATAGGTAAGTAGGGAAGGAGGAAAAGGCTTCTTTCTTTGGTACAAGTGTGTGTAAGTTGCTCCTGGCAAGGTATTCTCAACTTTAAAAGAAATTGTTAAATATATTTCTGTATGATTAGCTTCCTTTATAATCATATGCATTTTATTTTATGCATTTGAAAAACATTACTCTAAGAAGGGGTCCCTGACACACAAAAAAAGCATTAAGAACACCTGCAATAGTACATATTATCAGGTGCTTGAGACATTTTGAATCTGAGAGGGCAAAAGAGGGAGATAGATGTGCCCCATGCGGTGGCTATAAGGCTAGACAAATATTTGTGATGAGGAGCAGACTGGGGATAAGGTAGTGATTTGGAACCTCAAAAAGGAGCTTTAGAGCTAATGCATGCTAAATTGTGGTTTGGGGATTTGGACTGGAAGCTATGAACTCATAGCCTAGAAAGACAATTGGAGACTGTGGTCAGAGTGTGTTCTGAGAGTCTTTTCATGTGATAGTTGAAAATAAGAGGCACAATATGTTAGTATGTGAGTCAAGTTTGTGTGTGTTCACATGAGGTTACTGTGGAAGTAGTAGATATTCAAATTAATAGGGTTTATAGTGAATATATATAGTCCACAGAAAACTATTATAAGCTTGAGCTTATAACATTATAAACTATGAGCTCTTTAGGGACAGTTAAAAATTTTAACTAATGAGCTTCAAAAGATATGCTTACTTTTATGAGCCAGACAGCCTGAGGATGCAATGGAAAATAATAATAACAACAATAGATACCATTTTTTGATGTGGATTTGTATCAGTAGTCTAATTTCCCCACTTTTATAGATAAAGATGCCTGTATCCCCAAAGAATGAGCAATCTGGGTTTGGATGTCATAAAAAGTCCACAGCCATGAAGGCTCTTTCATCTCTCAGGCAGGCCCCATCATGCTTATTCCTACATTTATATGATATCCCATTCTTCAACCATAATGGGAGTGATCCATGCAGACTTAAGTCCACTATCCCTAAGAAATATATTACTTGAACTTTCATAGGTGGAATCCAGTTTTGTATGGCGTGTACCTAAAATGAGATAATTCATGAATCTTTCTGGATTAAACACAAATTCTGGGAAGGTTGCCTGGATCTGGTAAGTGACGTGCTTCTTGGACTTCCATTGTGGTGAAGGGACCAGGAGAGTACATCTCAAACCTGAATGATCTGATCCTGTTTGTAATGAGAAAAAACTGGAATGTTGTCTAAATAGGCCACAACATATTGATCAAGAACATTTGCCAAAAGTTCATTTATCAAATGCTGAAAGGCTGCAGAGGCATTAGTGACTTGAGGGAACTTACCCAATTTTCATAATATCTGATTCAGGTCCAGAAGACTGTTCCTCTGATTTAATGTCTTAATTTTCAGAAAGTTATATGTCTCATGCAAGTCCAAGTTTTGAAGATACAAGGTCCCTGGAATTTAGTGAAAATAATTGAAATCATAAGTGTAGAGAAGGAAACAAATAGAGGTCATCAAATTATAGCCTCATGGTTCTGAAGCTGGAAGGGTCTTTCAGATGCTAATTCATTCATCCCCCCTTTTATTTCATAGTTAAGAAACTGAGGCTCAGATTACATGTAAGTAAACATCCTTGGGTTAATAATTCAATGGCTTCTGAGTTCCTCATTTTACCCCAACATCAAACCTGAAGAGAAAGCTGGCCTTAGAGTTCCCTGCAATACCCTTACTGATTTTATGCCTCCAAATTGGTCTTTTCACCTTCCCTCACTGCCCAATCCCTTCTCCAATACAACTGCCAGTGATTTTTCTTAAGCACAGATTTCCATACTTCCCTCATTTAAACCCTAATGGTCCTCAATTACCTCCACAATAAAATATAAACTCCTCTGTCTGGATTGAAAAACTTGACAGCCTCTTCCAGACCTACTTTTCCTTCCCCTTTATACATGATTTTTTTTCTAGCCAAACTGGCTTTTCCCTTTACTCCTCACATACACCATTCTATCTCTTATCTTACCCTATAACCAGAATTCACTTCTTCCTTACCTCTGCCTTGCAGAATCCTTTACTTATCTAAACATTCTGATCAAGCCTGAATCCTTTCCTGATCCTTCCAACTTATACCTCCTACCTCCCTGAGCTACTTCACATTTATTCTATATATAGTCATGCATATACATGGTTGTATCCCTTAATAGAATTTGAGCTCCTTCAGAGTAGAGGCTGATTCCTTTTTGTCTTTGTAGTTTCAGTGCCTGACATACTGTAGCCATTTAATGAATGTTTGTCAATTGAGCTGTCAATGCTTGTCACTCTACCCTGCTGTCCAGAGTTTGAATACAGTCTATAGGTATGGAACAGAATTTAATGTTTTTTAAGTGAGGCAATTGGGGTTAAGTGATTTGCCCAGGGTCACACAGCTAGTAAGTGTCAAGGGTCTGAATCCAGATTTGAACTCAGGTCCTCCTGAATCCAGGGCCAGTGCTTTATCCACTGCACCACCTAGCTGCCCCAGAATTTAATTTTAAAAAAATGTATTTTGGTGGGGCAAAATTATTCACTATGCCACCTAGCTGCCCCGAACAGAATTTAATTTTGCACAAATCTAAGTCCACTAAATAATAATGATAATGATAAAGCTAACATTTGTATAGTGCTTACTATGTGCCAGACATTGTGCTTTACAATTCTAATTATATTCTGATTTGAACCACAGATATTGGTGCTTGGACCTCTGTATCCTTTTCTATCCAATTGGGCTAACTTGCCTTAGTTTACAACAGGGGTTAGCTGAGATAGAAAGATCTGATTTGCTAATGACACAACACTGTGTAAATCTTAAGATTCTATTGAAACGCTATTTTTCAGTGACTGGGTTGGAGCAATGGGAAGGACTCTTTTTTTCATCCTTATCTTCCCTAGATGTTTCTTTTCTCTGTTTCCCATGCTCACATCTGTGTCTTTTTACCTTTTTTGAGTCTTTCTGACTTTCTTTGGGCAGATAGATTCAGGGTGCAAATAGTCAAACAAAATTTTGGAGAAGTGAGAGAGAACCAACTTGAGTTGAATCAGTTACTTGGACCTTCTTTTGATTCTCAGGTACTTAGGTTTTAAATAAAAACTTGAAAGAAATGATCAACTTTATTCATACAAGCCATTTTCCTCTTTTAGTCTTGTTTTCACAAACAAGTGCTGTCTAAGTTTTTGCCTGAAGTAGCAAGGAGTTGCCAAAGGAAAAGAAAATGCTCAAAGATCTAGATTTTCCAATATTTTCCCCACTGGTTGCTGTAAAAATTAGTCTTTTTGGTTGTTTTCATTTGTTTTGAATGAGAGTGAAAACCTCAAAGTTGTATAAAGGTTTTTGAGCATGGACCAGGACTTTAGTCTCTACAAAACTCATATTGCTTCTTTCTTCCTAACTCACCTTTCAAGAGTTTAAAGGAAAAATATCAAAAGAAAGGAAGAAGTTATATGTTTAGATAAAGTGCTCAGGAAGGACCTGTAACCCTTTCAGGTCAAGGTATCTGTCCCCAATATACTCTTCTCTACACTCACCCAACTGCTAACCCAGTTCAGTCACCAATCATTTCTTGACCTGGATTATTATGATTGCCTTCTAACTCTTCTCCCTGCCTTAAGTCACTGTTCACTCTGATCCATCCACTAACCTGCCAAGATAATTTTTCTAGAGCATAGTTCTAGCTACATCAACCCTACTTGTTGAACTCCAGTGGCTCCATATTATCTCCAAGATCAAAATGAAAGTAGCCTTTTGCTTCTAAAGCTCTCCACAATCTGACCCTTGCTTACTTTTCTTTTCTTTTTTGGGGGCAATGAGGATTAAGTGACTTTCCCAGGGTGACACAGCTAGTAAGTGTCAAGTGTCTGAGGCCAGATTTAAATTCAGGTCCTCCTAAATCTAGGGCCAATCCTTTATCCAATGTGCCATCTAGCTGACCCCCTGCTTACTTTTCTAGTCTCCATATACTTCACTCCTTTCCATATCCAGCATCACTAGCCTTCTTGCTCTTTTTTGGACAGGACACTTCATCTGTCTTCCCCAGACCTTTGTCCTGGCAGTCTCCTATGCCTAAATTGCTCTCCCTCCTTACACTCACATATTAGTTTCCCTGGCTTCATTTAAGACAGCTCATTTTCCACTTTTTGCAGGAGACCGTTCCTGCTCTTCTTAGCTACTAATGCTTTCCCTTCACATATTATGTTCTATCTATTTTGTATATATCTTGTATGTACCTAGTTATTTATATGTTGTCTCTCCCACTAGATAATGTCCTTGGGTGCATAGGTTATTTTTGCCTTTCTTTGTATTCCCAGTGCTATGTATAGTGCTTGGTAACACAGTGAGTCCTTAATAAATGCTCATGGATTGACTGCTGAAGATGCCATTTGATACATTAGAGCTGTAGGGAAAAGGGGCCATTTTAGGGCGTCATTCAGTACATTGTTTCTCAAGTGGACTAAATGGCTCCCATGTGACCTGTAATGCCTCTCTAAGCTTTTAACTTCTTAACAGGAAGTGAATTAGGGAAGAATAAACTTCAGTTTGTAACTCAAAGAATCTAAGAGTTCAAAGTGACTTCGGAGGCCATTCACACTAAACTGTAAATTGAACAGGAACCTTTTCCCCTCCATTCTACATGTAGTATTACGAGTGAGTAGTCATCGAGCCTGTTCTTGAACACTCCTAGTGAGGGAGAATCCACTACTTCTGAAGGCATCCCCTTTCACCTTTGGATTGTTATAATTGTTAGAAAGTTTTTCCTCAGAAAGACCCTAAATCTCCTTATGTGCAACTTGCTCTGTTTGCCCTTTGTGCCCTATGAGAAGTACAATCTTTTCACCAAATGGCAACCCTTCAGATACTTAAAAGCATGTAATCTATGCTGGAGAACAGTCTGCATTGCTTTTAGGAAAATGCAAAGATCCTTTCACAACCCCAAAAGCATACTAGAACAAAGCCCAATTTTTTAATGCCAACAGTTTACAAGAATTTGTAACTCAAGGAGTCATGGAACATTACAATCTCTAAAAAGTTAAAAATGAGTGTCACTGAGATGGCAATGGTCACTTGAATATTGTATGTGAACAGGCTGCAATACATAAATCAATTACAAAGAAGAATCAGTGAAGAATATCATCAGAGAAATGTATAACCAAAATAGAAGATGAGCTTATGATGAGAACAAGGCATAACCAATGGAAGAGCCATATGCTTCCCTAAACCTTACAATATCAGGAGAGGGTAAGCAATAAGTCTAATACATTGGTTGATCCCCTCTAGTGAACATATTGGAGAGCATGGACAACTTACACAGGGTGGGCAAGCATAGATGGGTTATTATTTTCATTGTCACTAGGAACATCCATATCAATGGGATCACAGATCCATTTGAGCATTTTTTTTGCCTTGTCCAGACTAAACAGTTTGAGTTCCCTCAACTGAGTAAAGGTTCCAGTCTTCTTACCATGCTGGGCACCTACTTCTGGGTGGGATCTACCTTTTTTATAAATTTTCTAAAATAGGGCTTCCAGAATTGAACATAATATTCCAGATGTGGTATGTTAACAATGCTCCTCTACCTCATCCTGGACACATGCCATTCCACAGAGACTCAAACATCATTAACTTTCTGGCTCACTTCATTGTATTGTTTCATATTGTTGTCCTTGTAGTCCACTAAAATCATTAGATCTTTCCTTAGCATCTGTTATTTAGCCATGGTATTCTTTCCCTACTATTTATGAAGTGAATTCTTTACAGAATATAGACTTTTACATTACATTTCATCTCATCAAATTTGGTCAGAATCTTTTTCTTTTTGTATTCAATGATACTTTTCCCCATGTAAGCAGTTCTAGTGTTGTGTTATCAGCAAACGTGACAAGAATATCACCTATTATTTCATCTGGGGGATAAAAATAGGTACTGGACCCATGACTTTATTGTTACAGAGAACTCCCAGAGGAGGAAACTCTTTCTACTGATGCAAGCTGGGTGAACTTCCTCTGCAACTTTTCTTAGAAGGCTATCAAGAGGTCAAATGATTTGCCTATAGTCACAGACCCAGGATGTGACAGGCCTTGAACCCAGACCTTTCTGGCCTGGAGGCTGGTTTCCTGTCTAATGTTGAAATTGCCTCCTCATCTAAATCACCAATTAAAGTGTTGTTGGCACAAAGTCTGTGCCTCACAGGATGCCATTAGAGGCCCCCTTCAGAGCTGACATTGACTAAATGACTATTTTTTTGGACTGATCACTCAAGCAGTTCTTTATCTGTACTATAGTATGCTATACTGTCATCTGGCCCACACCTCTTTATCTTGTTCACAAGGATATACTATTTTTTGTGGGGCAACAGGGGTTAAGTGACTTGCCCAGGGTCACACAGCTAGTAAGTGCCAAGTATCTGAAGCTAGATTTAAACTTGAGTCTTCCCGAATCCAGGGCCGGTGCTTTATCCACTGTACCACCTGGCTGATCCAAGGATATACTATTTTACAAACTGATTTGCCAAAACATATGGTATTCTATCAATTTACCATTTGGTACAATGTCATAAAAGGGAATTATGGTTAGTCTACCATGATCTATTCTTGGCAAATCCAAACTGGATTTTAGTGATCACTTCTTTCCTTTCTAGGTGTTGACTCATGTTGTAGAAATCCTAGGAATCAAAGTAAAACTTTCTGGCTTATAGGTTTCTTTTATTCTCCATAGTCTTCCAAAGATATTAGATAATAGAAAATAGGTCAACAATGACAACTACCAGTTCTTTCCTGGGGTTTACTTTGTTAGGATATGCTATCTTGAACTTACTGAGATCAGCTATGTGCTTTTTTACCTACCATTATTAACCAGTTTTTTTCCTGTTAACCATTTCTGTTCTCTCCTCCATACAAAAAAATCACCTCAGAAGGATAAACCAGACTGAAACAGGAGCTGAGTAGATCAGTCTTCTCATATTACTCATTATCATTGAGTATCAAGTTAAGGATCAATTAAAGGAGCTGGGGCTGTTTAGCTGCAAGATGTCAAATAAATCACATCTGTCGTGAACCATTACTCCATTCCTTTTGTAATTCTCCTCTTGCCACCAACTTTGACTAGCTGGATGTAGTAGACAAATCTCCGAAAAACCTGGGTTTAAGTTCCTTTTATACATACTGGATTGTGACCCTGGGCATACCCTTTAACCTCTTAGTGCTCTAGGCAACTCTATGAATTGTGGAGAAAATGACAACATGCATCACTGGTAAAGGAAGTTTCCTCACTCAAAATCTTCTACAAATGAAATTTCTGGTCAAGTACTTAGCCCTATCTTTGTACGCAAAATCTCTTTTTAAAAAGTCAATTCAGGGCAGCTAGGTGGCGCAGTGGATAGAGCACCTGCCCTGGAGTCAGGAGGACCCGAGTTCAAATCTGACCCCAGACACTTGACATTTACTAGCTGTGTGACCTTGGGCAAGTCACTTAACCCAATTGCCTCACCAAAAAAAAAAGTCAATTCAGCTCATTTTATGCATTAGCAATCAGGATAATCTCCTAGAGTTGTGCTACTGTTTTATATTTAACATATCTCCTTGCATCTTCAGAATTTCATTGTTGTGAGTTCCTTTTGGACTAACATTCATTAAAAAGTATCTCTAGTTTATCTTGCATATTATCTATACTTTGTGTCTTTGTATATAGACATCTGAAACTATGGATTTCATGGTGGGTTCTTTTCTTGGATATTGTCTCCTGTGAACTACTGTTCCTCTCACCTTCTAACCTTCTTCCTACATTGAATCTGCTTGTCTCTCTGCTATCACACATGGCAGATGTACATGAATATTTTTTTTCTTTTCTAAATTTCTTTTCATTTCAAAATTATTTTTCAGTAATTCACTAGAAGGAATTTGCTCTTGTGACTTACAAAACAAAATAAAACAAACCCAGAGTGTCAAATGGAGGGTACGTGCTATCATTTTCATTGTTCACAAGTAGTTCGAACAATAGGATAAGTTTATTCAGATTGCTATGTGTAATGAGTCATAGCACATCTTTGTAATAAACTTTTTACAAAGGTGTGTGAGAGCAAGCACAGTCATTGTTACATAGAAATTTATATCTTTTATTACCCATATGTCAATTCTTCAGGAATCCATGATTTCATTAGTGAGGGCTCTCTGTTATCAGAAGAAAGGTCTAAAACCCTCTACACTTTACAGTATGGTTTTCATGGGCTGTTGTGGACAAAAGATTTACAATTACCAAGTCTTACTGATACTACTTTTTTTTTTTTGGTGAGGCAATGGGGGTTAAGTGACTTGCCTAGGGTCACACAGCTAGTAAGTGTTAAGTGTCTGAGGCCGGATTTGAACTCAGCTACTTCTGAATCCAGGGCCAGTGCTCTATCCACTGTGCCACCTAGCTGCCCCCTGATACTACTTTAATAATTATTCTGGCATCTTATGGGAAGCTAAGTGGCACAGTAGATAAAGCATTGAACTTGAAGTCAGGAGAAAAAATCCTGCCTTAGACACTTATTAACTGTGTGACCTTGGGCAAGTTTCTTAACCTTTTCCTATCTCAGTTTCCTCATTCCTAAAATGAGGATAATAATAGTAAGTACCTCCCAGGATTGTCATGAGGATTAAATATATTTATAAAGTGTTTTGTAAACCTTAAAGTACTATCTACTTATCATCACCATTACCACCACCATCATCCTCTTCATTTATATCCCAACCAAGCTAATTTTGGCCCTTGTTATCTCTTGTCTGGACTATGGCAATAGCCTTCTCATTGTATTAGCTTCTACTCATGAAGCTGCCAAATTGATGTTCCTAAAGACTAGTATGAGCATGTCACTCCCTTGTTCAAAAAGCTTCAGTGGCTTTCTATTGCCTTTGGGCTAGAATAAAATACAAATATATGTTTGAATTTACATTCCAGATTGGTTTCATGATACTCCCCCTCACTCATGCTACACACCTGACAAAGAGGACTACTTATTGTTTGATGTGCACAGATATTTCACCTCCTGCCTCTGTGCTTTTAGTAAGCTTCTCCTTCATATTGGAAATGGTTTCCTTTTTCACATCAATGTCTTACCTTCCCCAGCTTCTAGAGCTTAACTCATTTGGCACCTTCTATATATGGCATTTCTAGATTTATTTCTCCCTGCATTTGTTAATAATTTCACTTCCAATTATTTTCTGGTTGCTAATCTATGTATATAATGTTAACTTCCACTAGAATATAAGGTCCTTGAGGGAAGAGACTATGATTTGTGTTTATATTTCAGTGCTTTGCATAGTGGATGGTTCATTGTAGGAAATTAATAAATGCTTGGTGAAGGGATGAATTACCTGGGGGTCAACCTTAAGATGAGGAGCTTTACCAAACTTTGATAGTCTTGTCCTAAAATAATAGATATATTCAAAACTTTTCCAGCTTGGTCTGGCATAGCTCTTGAGAAACCAACCATTTTCACGCTACAATGAAACATCATAATAGGACTTTATTCTATGCTATAACTGTACTTCAATAATTCAGTAGATCTTCGATCACATAGATGCACATAACCCTAGAAGAGGTGATTGTGACCTATTCATGTATTTTTATTGAGTAATTCTTATCCATGTCCTCCCTTAAATTCTTTGGAGAAGTTCTATCCAATGCACTGAAGACCTTTGTCTAGATCTTTTCATATTCCCTTGTTGTTGAAGCAGAACTTGGGGGTCATAGCTCTATTTCCCCTTTTCCATGTTACATGACTGGTCCACTTGCCTTTCTCATCATACATCTCTTAGATATCATTGGTGCCACCTCAGGCATAGAAGCTATCTTTTCTCACATATGTCAGGCTCCTTACATATCTCTCCCTCTTCGGGTCATTGATAATTTTGATTCTTATAGGTATTATGATGTTTCAGCACTCATGGCTACATGGCATAGCAATTTATAATCCCAAACCTTTACAAATAGTACTTCAGGTGGTGATATGCCAAATACCAAACTAGTCCCCAAGGCTTACTTGTATTATCAGGAACATCTAAAGCAATAACTTCATTATAATTTTGCATCAATTGATGCATGAATTAGACACCTATTGGTAGAGCTGTGATATAAGACCATATAGTGGATGTTGACATTAAATTTCGTTTAGAACAAGCACGAGAGTAATCTATAGAGGATGTCTTCCTCGTTATACATGATGATGATTGTAATACATTCATCCTGACACAATATTGTCTTTGGGAGGAATTTATCAAGTAACACTTGTTTTATCTTGATTGACGTTGAGGTAATAAATTTCAGTATGATACAAGGGCTAATTTGCTTGGGAGTGTTTCATCTTTGTCTTTTGGGAGAGTAAATTGATCGGCAGCCTTCCTAGACATATCCAGGGGATAAATTCTAATCCTTCTGGGATTTTTCTCAAATATTCCTTTTCTGGGTTCTATTTTGAATTGCTTTCTCTTTAAAGGCTAGCATTACAGTCACCACTTGATTATGCAATGGGTAATCAAAACCCCAAAATAATTAACACAACTTTGGAATCAAGCCAGAAATGCAATCAGAAATATGCCCCAAAGTTGGCACACTTAGATCCTTTTTGCCACCTCCCCCAAAATTCTTCTCTACCATGAGTAGGCTGGGATTGTAGATTTGTGGTTAACAATAATAATATTAGAATAGTGCTTACTATGTGCTAGGTAGTATGCTAAGCACTTTGCAATTATTATCTCTTTAGATCCTCACAACAAACTTGGGAAGTAGGTGCAATTATTATCTTCATTTTACAGTTGAGGTAACTGAGCCAAATAAAGGTTAAAGTAACTTGTCCAGGGTCAGACAACTAGTAAGTGTCTAAGGTCTGATTTGAACTCAGTTCTTCTTAACTCCAGGCCTAGTACTCTACCCTTTGAGTCACCTAGGTGCATTAATTTTATTTTTTGTTTTTGTTTTTTTGTTTTTGTTTTTTGCAGGGAAATGAGGGTTAAGTGATTTGCCCAGGGTCACACAGCTAGTAAGTGTCAAGTGTCTGAGGCTGGATTTGAACTCAGGTACTCCTGAATCCAAGGTCATCCTTTGCCTGGGAATGAACCTGTTACAAAACAGGTCTAAAATAAGAACATGGAATTGAAGAAGGGTACTTGGAATTGTGAGGGTTATGGGCCACAGGAATATAATGCATGGGTCTAAATTAAGTATAAAAGCAAGTCAGATGTCTTCAAGGTTAAAATGAATTCTTTGTACATCTTACCTCCCCCATAGCTCTCCTGGGGATGAGCTTTCCCTTTTTTTTTTTTTTTGCTTTTGCTTGGCAGCATGTTCAGCCATCATTTTACTTCCATCCTCCTTCTACACTTGGGCTTGTTGTTCCTCACACTTCTGGGTCACAGTCATTTGGATCTAACTCCAAATCCTCTGGGGCCAAGGCAACTTCTATCCTTTTAAATTCATGGGCTAGGTCCTTCTGGCTTATAATTATACATAGATCATAAATGTGGGTGAACCTATCAAGGATCCTCCAAGGTGACTATTCTCTTCTCAGAAGCATAGTAAGCAGCTAGGTATCTCACTGTCTTCCCTAGCATAGATTTAGATGTGTAAGGGATGTTAATGTCAATCCAGTTCAAACCCTTTTTACAAATGAGGAGACAGATTGAGGAAACAAATGAGGAAACAGATGAGAACCCCAGATTGGCAAAGTGATTTGCCGAAAGTCACCCAGCAGTAAGTAGAAGGGTCAGCTCCACTGGATGGTAGAAAGAAAAAGGTCCACAAACATTTGAGGCATAAGCTGTATTCAGTTTCTGTGAATTTTTCTCTCAATATTGTAAATGCCTCTGGCTTTTTCTTCTGTACATGTCAAAGAACACTAAGAAAACCTTTAACCTCCTTGGTTAAAATTCACATTTATTTCAGGCATTTTCAGGACATAAAATGAAAGCATTGTAACTGCAAAAATTTCTGCCTACAGTACAGAATGTTAATGATTTGTGATGTTACAGGGCATCCCTATAATGTGCCAGGAACTAAAAATGAAGGGGGTAACTGCTGTCCTTTGGATAACCCCTGTGGAATGGCAGAGAATTTCTCTGTAGGTTCTTATCCATATTCAGATTCAGCATATGTTCTAGGCTGTTGTGGCTTATAGTCAGTGATTTGCTGGTATTTGAAGAGGCCTATTAGGGTTTCTGAAAGCATAGTATTCCTGGGGAAGGGAGCAGTGGAGAACCAAAAGACATTAAAAGCTAGAATTTGAAAAAAACAAAGAAGCAAGGGTTTGAGTTCTGTTTTTAACTTCATTTTTAATCAGTCTTCCTGTTTTCTCCATGTCAGTCTTGTCCCTGAGGAGAACATTTTCTCCATCTCTTTCCACCAAAACAAGGATAACAACAATAATGGAATGACAATGAAAATGACAGCAGAGCACAAAACATAAAGGTACAAAAAAGGGAGGCCTTGGACCAAGCCATGCCTACCTCCTGGCAACAGGGTCCACATGCAAGATGCCTTATTCCACATCCCCCAGGGATTCAGTCATGCTGATAGCTGACATTTGGTTAGTCATAGGGTAGGGTAGAATGTCCTGAATTCGTTTACCAACAGTTAAAGGAAAACTTGTTAAGTTAAAGGGAGGATGAGGAGGAAAAGAAAGTTCTTTTTGTAGTATAAATGAGTTTTCTTTTTGTTTTAAGATCTGTGTGGGCAAACACCAGTGAGGAAACTCCCTCTTCCATTGCAGCTGACAACTTCTTTGAAATTTATAATCTTAGGGGCAGCTAGGTGGTGCAGTGGATAAAGCACCGGCTCTGGATTCAGGAGGACCTGGGTTCAAATCTGGCTTCAGACACTTGACACTTACTAGCTGTGTGACCCTGGCAAGTCACTTAACCCTAACTGCCCTGAAAAAAAAAGAAATTTATAATCTTCAAGGATATTTACCCAGGGTTGGATGGACAGCATGTGTCAGAGATAACATTTGAACCCAGATCTTCCTGAATCTGACATTGGCTTTTTATTCACTCTGCTATACTGCCTAATTTCAAAGAATTACAGAGGAGTTAGTGGCAGAATTGTATAAATCAACTAAGTGGAGGGTAGTTTCCTTCTCATCATCTGAAAGTTAGGGAAGTACTGAACTTGGGCTGCCCCCTTATAAAATGATGCCGAGATGCAAAGCACTCTACTTCAGAGTTGATATACATGAACTTACACAGAAAAAACACATGTGAAATACTATAATATTGACCAAAGCAAGATTGTGGCATTGATGTAAATAAAAGCAGCCAGGTCACAGTTATTTCTGAAGCTTACTGAATTCTAATGTAACTTCCTTATCATTTGAGAGGCTGGGCTTCCACATAGCACCTGCTTTTTTTTTTCTTTTTTCTTTTCTTTTTTTTCCCCCCACATAGCACCTTCTTGACCTCCATTTTCCTCCTTATGCTAAAAGTGATCTTTTAAAGATATTTTTTATTTATTTCATTAAATATTTCCCAATTACATGCAATTAAAAATAATCATTGAAAAACATTGAGTTCCAAATTATTTCCTTTCTTCCCCTCTCTTCTGCCTCCTTACCTAGGCAAGCAATTGGGTATCCATTATACATGCGAAGTGATGTTAAATATAATTCCATATTAGTTATATTGCAAAAGAAAACACAAACAAAAAATAAAAAGAAAGTTAAAAAGTACACTTCAATCTGCATTTAGAGTTTATCAGTCCTCTCTTTGGAGGTGGATTGCATTTTCTTTTATCATGGGTCCTCTGGTATTGTCTTGGATCATTGTCTTGATTTGAGTAGCTGAATCTTTCACACTTGCTCTTCCTTACAATACTGCTCTTACTGTGTACAATGTTCTTTCTCCTGATTCTGCTTTCTTTACTGTGCATGAGTTCATATAAGTCTTTCCAGGTTTTTCTGAAACCATCCTGTTTATCATTTCTTATAGCAAAATAGTATTCCATTACAGTCATATACCACAATTTGTTCAGCCATTCCTCAATTGATGGGCATCCCCTCAGTTTCAAATATTTTGCCGCCTTAAGTAGATCTGCTATAAATGTGGGATTTTTTTTGTGTGCAAAAAGGTCATTTTCCCTTTTCTTTGATTTCTTTGGGATATAGACTGAGTAGTGATATTGCTGGGTCAAAGGGTATGCATAGTTTTATAGCCCTTTTGGCATAGTTCCAAATTGTTCTCTAAAATGGTTAGACTAGTTTACTAGTGTACCAATTTTTCCATATTCCCTCCAGCATTTGTTATTTTTCCTTTTTTTTTTTTTTTTTTAGTGAGGCAATTGGGGTTAAGTGACTTGCCCAGGGTCACACAGCTAGTAAGTGTTAAGTGTCTGAGGCCAGATTTGAACTCAGGTACTCCTGACTCCAGGGCTGGTGCTCTAGCCACTGCGCAACCTAGCTGCTGCCCCTTATTTTCCCTTTTTTGTCATATTAATCTGATAGAGTTGTTTTAATTTGCATTTCACTAATCAATAGTGATGTAGATCATGTTTTCATCTGATTATTCATAGCTTTGGTTTCTTTTTCTGAAAACTCTTCTTATCCATTGACTACTTATCAACTGGGGAATGGCTTTTATTTTTTTACAAAGTTGACTCTGTTTCCTATTGATTTGGGAATTTATGTCTTTAATGCAGAAACTTTCTATAATTTTTTCTCCCAGATTCCTTTTTTTCATTCTAATTTGGGCTGTATCAGTTTTGTTTGTGCAAAAGCTTTTTAAATTTCACATAATCAAATATTTCATTTTCACTTCCTGAAATTTTCTCCTTTATTTGGTCATAAACTTCCCTTGTCCATGGATCTGACAGGTACATTTTCCCATGCTTCCCTAATTTACTTATGTTATCATCCTTTATGTCTAAATTAAAAAAAATCCATTTTGACCTTATTGTGGTATATAGTGTGAAATGGTGGACTATGCCTAACCCCTGCCAGAATGCTTTCCAGTTTTCCCAACATTTTGGGGGATCAAATGTTGAATTCTTACCCCCAAAGCTTAAATCTTTGGGTTTATCAACTACTATATATCTATGGCTATTTACTACTGCGTATTGTGTACCTAATCTATTCCACTGATCCACCTCTCTGTTTCTTAGCCAGTACAAGAATGTTTAGATGACTACCACTGTATAATATGGTTTGAAATATGAAACTGCTAGGCTGTCTTTCTTGATACATTTTTATGGGCTCACTTGATATTCTTGAACTTTTGTTCTTTCAGATGAATTTTGTTACCTTTTTTTTAGCTCTATGAAATAATTATTTGGTAGTTTAATTGGTATTGCACTCAATAAGTAAATTAATTAAGATAGAATCATTTTTATTAAATTGGCACAGTCTACCCATGAGCAATTATTATTTTTGCAATTATTTGTTTGTCTTTGTGTAAAAAGTGCTTTGTAATTGTGTACATATAATCTCTGGATTTGTTTTGGCAGGTATAATCCCTACTATTTTATATTGTCTACAGTTATTTTGAATGGAATTTCTCTTTCTATCTCTTCTTTCTGGATTTTGTTGGTAGTATATAGGAATATTACTGATTTGTGTGGATTTATGTTATATCCTGAAACTTTGCTGAAATTGTTAATTGTTTCAACTAGTTTTTTAGTTTATTCTTTAGGGTTCTCTAGATATCATCAACTCATTGTCATAGTTTTTGTTTTCTCATTACCTATTTTTATTCCTTCTTTTTTATTATTGCTATAGCTAGCATTTTAGTATAATATGAATTAATGGTGATGACAATGGATATCCTTGCTTCTTCCCTGATCTTATTGGGAAGTATTCAAGTTTAATAAATTATAGATAAGGTTTGTGCTTGGTTTTATATAGTTATTACTTATCATTTTAAAAAAAGGCCCCATTGATTCCTATGCCTAAGTGGTTCTTTTTAAAAATAGGAATGAGTGTTTATTTTTCTTTTTTTTTTAGTGAGGCAATTGGGGTTAAGTGATTTTCCCAGGGTCACACAGCTACTAAGTGTTAAGTATCTGAGGTCAGATTTGAACTCAGGTACTCCTGACTCCAGGGCCGGTGCTCCATCCACTGTGTCACCTAGCTGCCCTGAGTGTTTCTTTTTCAAAGGCTTTTTCTGCATTTATTGATCCAATAATTTTATTTTTTAATTGATATGGAAAATTATGCTGATAATTTTTCTAATATTGAATGAGTTTTGCATTCTTGGTATAAATCCCACCTGATCATACTGTACGATCTCTGTGATATATTGCTGCAAAAATTTTGCATTGATATGCATTAAAGGAATTGGTCTATAGTTTTCTTTCTCTGCTTTTTGCTCTCTCCAGTTAGGTATCTAAATCATAAAAGAATTTTGGTAGGACTTCTTTATTGATTTTTTTCAAATAGTTTATATTGGGATTAATTGTTACTTAAATGTTTGGTAGAATTCACTTGTAAATCCATATTTTGATGTTTAAAATATAAATTTGTTGTCTAAAGAATCTAATGTGTAACTGTGATGTTTAAAATCTAAATGTGTGGTTGCCTTAAATTAGAAGCTTTAGCACCAGTCTTTGGGCATTAAGCATTTATTAAAGCATACCAGGTATTCATGTGGAGTTCAGAAAGTTAAGAAAAGGCCTATCTACCCTAGAGTTCCAGCCTGGTCAGGCTCTTCCTCAAGTCCTCTGCCATGATCCTGCTTCAATCATGAACTCCCAGCAAATTGAGTGTGGAAGCTTTTTATAGGTCCACTGCATGGGTGGTCCTTACACACTGCTTCAAGCTGGATTGGTTAGCGGCATCCAAATCCATTGGTTCACTGGACTTGAAGGTGGTCTTGAGTTAAGTTCAAAGTCTTTAGCTTCTGAGAACAATACCTTCTTAAGGGCTAGCCAGGTGTACTTACAATCTAGTTAACTTGAAGTAGGCTAATCAGCAAAGTCAATCACTCTCACTTAATTCAATCAGTTTAGATTAATCTCCAGGTGGGCCTTTGAGTATCTGCTAAATCCCATTTTTTTATCACAATATGTTGCTGGGAATTTTTTCTTCAGAAGCTCATTGATGGCATGTTCAATTTCTTTTTCCAAGATAAGGTAATTTAAGTATTCAATTTTTTCTTCCATTAATCTGGCAGTTGATATTTTTAAAAAATTAACCCATTGGGGCAGCTAGGTGGCACAGTGGATAGAGCACCGGCCCTGGATTCAGGAGTACCTGAGTTCAAATCCGGCCTCAGACACTTAACACTTACTAGCTGTGTGACCCTGGGCAAGTCACTTAACCCCGATTGCCTCACTAAAAAAAAAAAAAAATTAACCCATTGATTTAGATAAAATTGTACTTAAATATAATGGTCAAAATAATTTCTGATAACTGCAAAGGCAAAACAATCTATTTAAAAGTACTGAGAGTGGGGGCAGCTTGGTGGCACAGTGGATAAAGCACCAGCCCTGGATTCAGGAGGACCTGAGTTCAGGTCCAACCTCGGACACTTGATAATTACTAGCTGTGTGGCCTTGGGCAAGTCACTTAACCCCCATTGCCCCACAAAACAAACAAAAACAAAAACAAAAAGTACTGAGAGCAAGACTTCATGGTTACAAGAAAAGACACAAAATGCTATTCTTCTTAGTTTATTTGGCTCCACTTTACCCAATTTTATATCATTTCCCTTCATTCACTCAATGTCCCAGCTAAACTTTCATACTTGCTCTTCCTAAAATTGGCACATAATATCCTGCTTCCATATCTTTGCACAGTCTGGAATACACTTCCACTTTACCTTTTCATTTCAGCATTGCTGGCTTCCTTTAAGACTCAGTTTATCTATGCTGCTTCCTGATGGAATCTTTTTTGATCCCCACAGTTGTTGGTGATTTCTGTCCCCACTAAAATGTGTGTGTATGTATGTATGTATATATGTGTGTGTATGCATGTATGTATGTACACATATATGTCTATTTACTTTTATTTTATTTTTAAAATTTTTTATTTTTTAATTTTTTTGTTAAGGCAGTTGGGGTTAAGTGACTTTCCCAGGGTCACACAGCTAGTAAGTGTCAAGTGTCTGAGGCTAGATTTGAACTCAGGTACTCCTGAATCCGGGGCCAGTGCTTTATCCACTGCGCCACCTAGCTGCCCTTTGTCTATTTACTTTAAAAATTGCCCTAGGAGCCTAAGACCTAAGACCTTTGGGAATAAGTACAGTTTTTTCTCCCCCCCACCCTTTTTGGTCAGAAAGACTGGTAATCACCCCAGATGGAGTGGAAGACCTTGGACTTTCTAAGCTAAGGTCTTTCCCAGATCTCTGTTTGTCCAAGGCAACATCCATTCAGTGATTAAAGGCAAGATAAGAATTGAAGCAAAAGATGGCCTAGTTTGCCTTCTCAAAAGAATCAATTTGGAAGGTGAAGACCCTCTAAGTTTCTGGTCAGAACAGAAACAATTGGTTATTGACACTTAATCTGAGCCATTAAAACCCAACCAATGAGCAAGTTAGATTTGGCCTGGGACCTAGTGGTCCTGAATGGAGAAGGAGAAGAAACAGGAGCAGAGGGGTCCCATTTTTGTCCACACTTTATCTTTTCTCCCAAGGGTAACTTGTGTTAATTTGTATTAACTCTATGTTGGCCAAAATTTTGAAGAAAGTTATAGGTGAGAGCTGTTAAGAATAATGTAAAAATGAAGATAAGTAAGGTGAATAGATGACTAAACACTTCAAACAGTACAACAAGAGGGAAAATTAATGCTGAATTATATGTTTCTTTTAATCACTAATTTTCACATAAAAGATAAAAAATATTTCCCTTATTCAGCAGAACCAGATTCCTCTGCATTCTCACCTTAATTAATGTAGCACCCTAAAAGAGATCACAAAGAAGGAACAGCAATTTAGTGCTAATTCTGCACAGTTAAATATGTTGAAAGTTCCATAAAGATTGTAATGTAATCAGCACAGAACTTTTTTTTTGTGAAGGAAGAAAAACTTGATGTTATCATGACAATTCTTTACATGTTTGGATTCAGAAAGAGTTGCAATGTCTGCAATTTGGGAAGCAGTGCACTTCTCATTTCCAAAAGTTTTTAGTTCATAATCATTAGGTCTTCAAGGTGCAAGACCTAGTATAAGGATTAGCTAAAAATAAAGACATATACTTATCTACCTTATCAGGATCCTGAAGAAATGAATATAGAAGACAGTTTTTTCAATGGAATCTGGAAACTTTAAAAAATAATTTGACAATCATTCCAACAAAATTAATTTCCTTTGAAAGCCTATGTATTTTATTATATACATTTAAGATATTGTTCTGAGAAGAATTTCATAGACTTCAGCCAGCTGCCAAAGAATTATATGTCAAAAACTGATAAGATATTTGGTCTAAATAAAATAAAAGATTTCTTGATTGGATGTATCTATCATCATAATTTTCTAGATAAAAATCTATCCTCTCTAGAGCATAATGTCTGAAAAGATTATTTATAATAATCTAAGTCAGTTTATTAGCTTTCATTCAAGAAAGAAGAATATGTCAAGGAGAATTTAGTCTGTTCATAGCCACTCTGAGGAATGGAAGAAGTATTGAAATAATAAATTCTATCTCCTCTCCTGCCATCTTTGTCCCCTTCTTACCCTATAATCAAGTTTACACCCATATCAGATGAGGTAAGAATTGTATAGTTAAAAAATTTTAGGATTAAAACTTTTAAAATTAATTTCAACTATTATTTTTAAAAATTAATTTAAAGCTCCAAACTCTCTCTCTCCCTCCCTTCCTACCCTGCACTTGAGAAGGCCACTGTTCAACTCAGATTTATAAATATATATAAAACCAAGATATGCATACTGCTATTTATGATTTCATTCTCTGGAGGTGGGTAGTATCTTCCTTCCCAGGTCTTTTGTAGTTGATTTGAGTATTTATAATACTCACAAATAACTTAGTCATTCACAATTATTTGAAGAATATTGCTATTACCATACATAATGCTCTCTTGGTTCTGCTCATTATACTTTTCATTATTTCATTCAAGTCTTTCTATATTTTTCTAAAATCAATCAGCTCATCATTTCTTACAGCACAGTAGTATTCCATCACAATCATAAACTACAACTTATTTAGTCATTCCTTAATTGATGGGCATCCTCTTAATTTCTAGTTCTTTGTCACCACAAACAGAACAGCTATAAATATTTTAGAACATATAGTGTCTCTGCCTTTTTCCCTGACAACCTTGGGAAATGGACCCAATAATGGTATTGCTGGGTCAAAGGGTATACACAGTTTTTTTTATAACTCTTTGGGATCAATTCCATATTGCTCTCCAAATTGGATGGATCAGTACACAGTTCTACCAGCAGTGTACGTGTCCCAATTTTTCCTCATCTTCAACATTTGTCATTTTTTATTTCTATCATTTTAGCCAATCTGATAGATTTGAGATGACATCTCAAAGTGGTTTTAATATTTATCTAATCAAAAATGATTTAGAGAATTTTTAATATAATCATATATAGTTTTGATTTCTTCATTGAAAAATTGCCTATTCATATACCTTGACCATTTATCAATTGGGGCATGACTCATATTCTTATAAATCTGACAAAGTTCTTAATGTATTTGAGATATGAGACATTTATCTGAGAAACTATCTATAATGTTTTCTCCAATTTTTTGCTTTCCTTCTAATCTTGGCCATGGTTTTATTTGTACAAAAACTGTTTAATTTAATGTAATCAAAAGTGACCATTTGCATCTCACAATGCTTTCTATCTCTTATTTATTCATAATTTTTCTCCTATCTGTGTCTGATATGTAATGTGTTCCATGTTTTTCTACTTTTCTTATCATATATCTCTTTATATCTAGGTTATATATCTATTTTTACCATAACTTTTAAATGGTATAAGTGATTGGTCTATACTCAATTTCTGCCACAGATTTCCAGTTTTTCTCCAATTATTTTTAAACCAAGTAGTATATTCTTTTCCCAAAAGGTTAAATCTTTACATATATAAAACACAAACATATTATAATAATTTTCTACTATGCATCATGTGTCTACTCTGTTCCACTGATTCATCTTTCTGTTTCTTAGCCAGTACCAGATAGTTTTGATAATTACTACCCTACAATATTGTTTAAGATCTGGGCCTTCTTCCTTGACATTTTTTTATTAATTCCTTTGATAGTCTTAACCTTTTGTTCTTCCAAATGAGTTTCATTATTATTATTTCTCACTCAATTATATATATATATATGTATATATATATATATATATTAATTTAATTGGGATGGTTTTGAATAAGATATTGGTTTAGGGAGTATTGACATTTTTACGACATTGACTCTGCCTACCCACGAACAATGAATATTTCTCCAGTTATTTATATATAATTTTATTTCTATAAAAAGTGTTTTATAATTATATTCATATAGTTCCTGGGTGACTTGGCAGGTTTATTCCCAAGTATTTTATACTGTCTACAATTAAATATAGTATCTCTTACTATCTATTCTTACAAGGTTTTGCTGGTAATATATCAAAATTTTAATGACATTTGTGGGTTTATTTTATATCCTGCTAGAATTATTAATTATTTCAATTAACTTTTTAGTTGAATCTTTAGGATTTTCCAAGTTTCTCATCATATCAACTACAAAAATAGTTTATTACTTCATTGCCCATTTTTATTCCTTTAATTTTCTCTTATTGCTGTTGCTAGCATTTCATAATACAATATTGAATAATATTGGTGATAATGGGCATTCCTGTTTTATTTCTTATCTTATTAGGAAGGATTCTTGCTTGTCCCTGTTACATATAATACTTGCTGGTGGTTTTGTCTTTATCATTATAAAGGAATGCTTCTTATCATTATAAGGGAAAATCCTTTTGTACCTATCTTTTCAAGTGTTTTAATAGGAATGAATGTTGTGTTTTCTCAAAAGCTTTTTCTACATCTATTATTATAATTGTATGATTTTTGTTACTTTTGTTATTGATGTAATCAATTTTGTAAATAACTTTCCTTAAGTTAAACTATGCCCACATTCTTCACATAAATCCTACTTGGTTACCATGCATAATCTTTGTGATATGTTGTTGTAGTGTCCTGGCTAGTATTTTGTTTAGGATTTTTGCATCAATATTAATTAATGAAATTGGTCTATAATTTTCTTTCTATTTTTGCTCTTCCTAGTTTAGGTATCAGCACCATATTTGTTTCATAAACATTTGGTAGGACTCGTTATTATTCCAAATAATTTATTTAACTTTGGAATTAGTTGATTTTTAAATGGTTGGTAGAATGCACTTGTAAATCCATCTTGTCCTCATACATTTTTTCTTAGGAAGTTCATTTATGGACTGTTCAATTTCTTTTTTAAAAAATAGGTTTATGAGGCAGCTAGGTGGCACAATGGATAAACCACCGCCACTAGATTCAGAAGGTCCTGAGTTCAAATTTGGCCTCATACACTTGACACTTACTAGCTGTGTTACCCTGGGCAAGTCACTTAACCCTCATTGCCCCCACCAACCCCACCCTTTCCCCCCAAAATAGCTTTATTTAGGTATTCTATTTTCTCTTATGTTAATCTAGGCAGTTTATGTTTTTTATAAATATTCTTCTATTTCACTTAAATTGATAAATTTATTGGCATATGTTTGGCAAAATAACTCCTAATAGCTACTTTGGTTTCATATTCATTAGTGGTATATTCACTTTTTCATTTTTCATGCTAGTAATTTGGTTTTCTTCTCTCCTATTTCATCATTATTAACCAAATGGTTTGTCTATTTTATTGTTTTATTTTTCATAAAACTACCTGCTAATTTTTATTTATAAATTCCATGGTTTTCTTTACATTCCATTTTACTAATCTCACCTTTAATTTTTAGGATTTCCAATTTGGTGTTTAATTGGGAAATAAATTTTGTTCTTTTTTCTAGTTTTTTTTTAAGTTGTAGACTGAATTAATTGATCTCCCCTTTCTTAATTTTATAAGCATTTAGAGATATAATTTGTCTTCTGATTGCTACTTTTGCTGCATCCCATAGATTTTAATATGGTGTTTCACTATTATAATTCTCTCTAATAAAAATATGTATTATTTATATGATTTGTTCTTTCACCCACTTATTCTTTAAGATTAGGCTATTTAGTCTCTGATTAATTTTAAATCTGGGTTTTGCCTTATTAAATATAATTTTATTGCATTATGATATCACAAGGATGCATTTAATATTTCTGCTTTTTTGCACTTAACTATTCAGTTTTTATGTCATAATATATGGTCAGGGGGAAGCTAGGTAGCACAGTGGATAGAGCACTGGCCCTGGAGTCAGGAGGACCTGAGTTCAAATCCGGCCTCAGACACTTAACATATACTAGCTGTATGACCTTGGGCAAGCCACTTAACCCTAATTGCCTCACCAAAACCAACAAACCAACAAAAAAACCAAAAAACATAATATATGTTCAGTATTTGTAAATATACCATATATTCATACAAAAAGATTATTCCTTTCTATTTTAATTAAATTCTATATAGATATCTACCATATCTGGCTTATCTAGGGTTCTTTCTATTTCATAGATTTCTTTGTTATTTAATTTTTGGTTACATTTATCTAATTCTGAGAGAGGAAGGTTGAAGTCCCCTACTATTACAGTTTTGCTATTCATTTCCACCTGTAATTCATTTATCTTTTTCTTTAAAAATGTGAATGCTATGACATTTGTTGTATATAAGTTTAGTATTGATATTACTTCATTATCTATGGTACCTTTTATCATAATGTAATTTCCCTGTTTACATCTTTTAATTAAATCTTTTATCTTTAACTTTGTCTGTGATCATGACTGCTGCCCCTGTTTTTTTTTTTTAGGTTTGTTTTTGCATCAGCTGAAGCATAATAAATTCTACTCCAGACCTTTAGTTTTTACTTCATGTATAACTTTCATTTTCAATTGTTTCTTGTAAACAACATATTTTCACATTCTGATTTTTAATTCATTCTGCTATCAATTGCCATTTTATGGGTGAGTTCATCACACTTATATTCAAAGTTATAATTACTACCTATTTATTTCTTTCCATCCTATTTTTCCTCACTAGTTATCCTTCTCTCTATATTTTTTACCCAGTTCCTCAAACATCTGATTTACTTCTAACCACTGCCTTTTTAATTTGCACCTTTTCTAAGAATCCCTCCCTTGTCCTCTCCCCTTACCCTCATATTCCTTAATTTACTTACCCTTCTAAGAGTCCCTTCTTTGTCTTTTCCCCTTGCCCTCTTGTTTCTTGATTGATATAACTTTCTGAGTCAATCCTTATCATATCCCATTGCCCTTATATTTCACTTTAAGTTAAAACATTTATACCCTTCTAGATGTACGTTATTCCCACTCTCACCCAGTTCTGATGAGAATAAAGTTTTAGCACTACCAGCTATCAAAACTTGCCTGCCTTCATTGTAATAGTTCTTCTGTTCATGCCTCTTTTATGAGATAATTTGTTCCATTTTACCTCTCTCCTCCCAGTTTTATTTTTTAAGGATCCTCCCAGCAGACTCAACTCAACCCTAAGCTTTCTATCTATATATGCTTTTTCAAACTACCCAAGTAATGATAATATTCTTAAGAGTTACAGATATTTCCCATATGGGAAGTAAACATTTTGACTTTATTAAATCTTTTATAATTGGTCTTTAATGTTTACCTTTTTATGTTCCTCCTTAATCTAATAGGTCAAATTTTTAATTCTCTTCTGGTCTTTTGTCACAAATCCCTGAAAGTCCTTTAGTATTTGTTATTTTTCCATTTTCCATTCTTTTCATTTTGTTTTGTTATTTCTTGATGTCTTATGAATTCATTAGCTTCCTCATGTCCAATTCTCTTGCTGCTCCATAGTATTTATTTATTTTTAGTTTGAACCCAGATCATTTCTATCACTATTAGCTATCTATGGTCTTTCTTTTTGCTTACTCATTTTTAGTAGCATATTTCTTGTCTGTTAACTTTATGTTAGTGTCGGGCTCTAGTCCCAAGGTGTACAGGATAATGTTTTGGCCTTTGAAGTTTTTGTGTCATGACCAGGGCCTGCAGTAATACTATTACAGCAAACAATCTTGCTTCCTGTGCTTTCTCCTGAGGCTGCAAGCTTTGGTTCACCCCTCTACTCTGGAACCAAATCCAGGGACTCCATTATCTTGCAAGTGCTCACAACCCTTTGTGGCTGCATTAACCTGTGATCCTTCTCATCCAGAGCCACAGTCAAGGACTACATCCTGTCGGCACACCTGGGCTTGACAGCCAGTGCTAGCCAAGGGCCCTTCAATCTTCCCTTGATCCCCTGATCCCCACATGGTCTGTGGGGCAAAAGCTGTAGCCTATGGGAAGCTAGGTGGCACAGTGGATAAAGCACCGGCCTTGGATTCAGGAGTACCTGAGTTCAAATCTGTCCTTAGACACTTGACACTTACTAGCTATGTGACCCTGGGCAAGTCACTTAACCCTCATTGCCCCCCCCCCCCCAAAAAAAGCTGTAGCCTGCATAATTTCCCTATGGTATTTTTTTTTTTTGTAGGGCAATGAGGGTTATATGACTTGCCCAGGGTCACACAGCTAGTAAGTATCAAGTGTTTAAGGCCAGATTTGAACTCAGGTCCTCCTGAGTCTAGGGCCGTTGCTCTATGCACTGCGCCACCTAGCTGCCCCTCCCTATGGCATTTTATTTGTTGATTCCATGGCTTGGAGGAATGTTCACTTCGATCAGGCCAGACCATCACCATGTGGATCAAGTCTTTTCAAACATCCTCCTCTTTTCTTAGGTGGACAACTTACTTTACCTCTACTTTTAATTATTACTTTATTACTGCAATTCACAGTTCACATTGAGGCATTAATTTATTTTGCATTTTTTCTGTCATAAAAGTATTTTATTATTTTCCAGTTATATTTAGAGATAGTTTTCAATATTTGATTTTATAAGATTTCTAGTTTCAAATTTTTCTCCCTCCCTTCCCTCCCTCCCCAAGACAGGAAGCAATCTGATATAGGTCATACACATACACACATACACACACACACACACACACAATCACATTAAATTTATTTCTGCATTAGTCATGCTGTGAAAGAAGAATCAAAGGAAAAGGAAAACAAAAAAGGAGAAATAACATGGTTTAATCTGCATCTAGATTTCATAGCTTTTTGTTGTTGTTGTTTGTTTGTTTTGGGATTTGGAGAGTATTTTCCATCATGAGTCCTTTGGAACTATCTTGGACCATTGTATTGCCGAGAAGAGTCAAGTCCATCACATCTGATCAACAAACAATGTTGTTGATACTGTGTATAACGTTCTCCTGGTTCTGCTCATCTCACTCAGCATCAGTTCATGTAAGTCCTTCCAGGATTCTCTGAAATCTGCCAGCTCATTGTTACTTCATATTGATTTTTTTTAAAAAAAAAAACTTTGTATTCTAAATTTTCTTCCTCCCTCCCTCCTCAACCTCCCTATGGAATCAAGCAATTCAATAAATGTGCAGTTATGCCAAGCATCTTCATATTAGTCAAGTTGTGAAAGAAAATAGACAGAATAACTTTAGAAAGAGGAACTAACAAATAAAATTATACTTCAATCTGTATTCAAATACCATCAGTGCTTCCTCTGTTGATGGTTCACATTTTTCATATGTCCTTCTGATGGCATCCTGCTCATCATTTTCCCCGACAATTTCTTGGAAGATGATATCTAAGCTCTTTCCTTGATCATGGTTTTCAGGTAGTCCAATGATTTTCAAATTATCTCTCTTGGATCTATTTTCCAGGTCAGCTGCTTTTCCAAGGAGATATTTCACATTGCCCTCTATGTTTTCATTAATTTGGATTTGCTTTATTGTTTCTTGGTTTCTCATAAAGTCGCTAGCTTCCATTTGTTCAATCCTAATTCTTAGACAATTATTTTCTCCAGAGAGCTTTTGCATCTCCTCTCCCACTTGGCTTTTCAAGATGTTGACTTTTTTCTCATGACTCTCCTGCATCGCTCTCATTTCTCTTTCCATTCTTTCCTGAATATCTCTAAATCTTCCTTCTATCTCTCCTACTTTTTCTTCAAAGTCCCTTTTGAGTGTTTCCATGGCCTGAGACCAATTCATATTTTTCTTGGAAGTTTTGGATGTTGGAGCTTTGACTTTGTTATTATCTTCATCTCAGGGTGTATTCTGGTCTACCTTTCCCCCAAAGCAGCTGTCTATTGTCCACTATTTTCTTTGCCTACTCATCTCAACTTGGAAGCAGATGTCTAATTGAAATCTGATTCTCTCTGGTTGGAAGATGAGCATGCTTGTGTCCCTCCCCCACTGGGATGCCACCCCTAGAGTCAGCCCACCAGTTCAGAACCAGGGTGCTTTGCCCTAACTTCAGCAGAGACTGCAGCCACTTCACCCTGGCCAAATGCCAACCCCCCTCACTGGTCTGTTAGCCAAGCCTCAGAAGAACCCACTGGCACCAAAGACTCTGAGGCACTGGAGGCACAGTCTGTTTCTAGCTGGGTTCAGGCTGCGCCTGACCTCCTCTTTCAGCCCGATCAGTAGGTGAATCCCAATTGCCATCTTTGGCTGGAAAATAGTCTCACTCTGATCTCATGTGAGTTAGGCTACTCTGGGTTTTTTTTATGGTATTATTTGGAAGTGAGTGGATGGGTTTATCGGGAACTTGCAGGAGTTACAGCCTCTCCTCCACCATCTTGGCCCTACCCTGAGGCATTATTTTAAATTGTTTGTGGGGGAATTTGCAAAAGTCAGGGAATTTCCTGCCTTATTTTGCCGTCTTCAAAGGATCCTCAGGATTAAAATTTAATCGAAAAGAACATAGCTTACAATACCATCACTTTTGAGTTATCTTTTGAAGTGAAGAAACAATAAGTTGTGGAGAGGAGACTGGAGACAGTGGGCTGAGTTTCCTCATCTATAAAATGAGCCTATAGTTTTCCTCCCAGAACATTTGTTGCCTATAATTATAAAAATTTTAAATTTCATTTGGAAGTTAATGGAAATAAAGATGTATTATTCTTATTCTGATACATAGACTCCCTGAAACCTATTTGTGGATCCAGATTAAGAATCTCTGTTCTATAGTCCTTCAGCTCTAAGTATTATGATCTCTGGACATGGATTCCATTTTTAGATTCTTCATTTTGGGTGTTCATTTTGCATTGGTTTCATACTTAAAGCACAATTTTGTAACATCATGTTTTTTAACTGTTCCCCACTCTCTGCTGTGTCTGTCTAGTAAGTTCAGATCATAGGGTTATAAATTTAGTGTTAGAAGGAATCTGAGAGACCATATATTCCAAATCCATTTATTTTATAAAGAAACAGATCCAAAGTGGTTAAGTGACTTTTAAAGTAACTCTCTGCTCTCAATTAGCAGCTTTACTTTTGACTATTTGGACTCCATACAACTTTATGCTTCATTCAGGATATGAAGATCACTGAAAATCTCATCACCATGATTAATTCAATTTTGGATATTCAGCACCTTTTTATTTCCCTCAGGATCCTTACCTCTTTAATTGGAAGGCTGAAGGGTGGAGCACTGAACTCCTTCCAAAGCTTTCCTTTATAAAAGGGTCACGATCTGAACTTTACAGGTAACTTTCCACTTTTCATTAGCAGCTTTTCTGTGTTTGGACTCCACAGAAAATCATAAATCCTGGTGTGGGAGCCTGCCCCTGCCCATATTTCTTTTTCCTATTTGTATTCCCAGTACTTAGCATAATACCTGGAAATGTTGGTGGTGGTATTCAGTCATTCAGCTATTTCCAACTATTCATGACCTCTTTGGGGATTTTCTTGACAGATATTGGAGTAGTTTGCCATTTCCTTCACCTGTGGATTAAGACAAACAGAGGTTAAATGACTTGCTCAGGGTCACATATCTAGTGAGTATTTGAGAATTTGAACTCAGGCCTTCATGACTCTGTGTCCCTGGCTTTATTCACCAAGCCACCTAGCTGCTTCCAGGCCAAATAGACCTTAAATGACTTGCCCAGGGTCACATGGATAGTAAATGTCTGTAGTTTGATTTGAATTCAGGTCTACAGGACTGAAAGTAGTAAACACTTAACAAAGGTGCATTGTATTCTACAAGCTCACCCAGATTTAGTTCCAGAATTGAGATTTTAACCTAGATCTTCTCATTCCAAATGAAGTGAGGACATTCTCATATATCTAATTACACCACACTTTCCATCATGGCCTTAAAATTCATGGCCCTGGACTCAACTGACCAATGACTTGTGCATAAACAAGTACTTAACAATTATTCTTTATGTGAATGAATGAATGTTTTGGCTGTCACCTATGATACAGTACAAGCATTCATTATAAAAGGTCACTACCCAAAATGATCAAAACTTTGTCAAATATCTGTTATTCTTTTTTTTGTGTGTGTGTGTGGCACAATGGGGGTTAAGTGATTTGCCCAGGGTCACACAGCTATTAAGTGTCAAGTGTCTGTGACCGGATTTGAACTCAGGTAACCCTGAATCCAGGGCCAGCGCTTTAATCACTGAGCCATCTAGCTGCCCCCAATATCTGTTATTCTTAAGAAAAAACACCAGTGGGGATCCTGGGATATCTCATTTCTATACCAGGAAAAATGATATAGTTAATAATAAAGAGTAGGATCAGTAGAAGTAAAAAACAACTATCCTATCATAGAAACAGCAACATAGGTTCTAGAAGGAGAATTTTTTCTCATTAATCTACTATAATTTTTAAAGGAGGTAAATAAGAGGGTATCCTTGATTGACTTTAAATTTTCTAGAATTCTGTAAAAAGGTTCTCCCCAAAAGGCTCTTTCTAAAAATGGTATTTCCTTGGGCTTGGAGGAAAGTTTTGTTTTTAAAAGGATGTTGATTTAAATATAGGAAACAAAGAGAAGGGGTAATCAATAAACTAATCAACAAAGATTTTGCATGTATCTTTTATAAATGAAACATCATAATAAGTGCTGTGGCAAAAGGAAGTATGACATGGGGCAGCTAGGTGGTGCAGTGGATAGAGCACTGGCCCTGGAGTCAGGAGGACCTGAGTTCAAATCTAGTCTCAGACACTTGACTAGCTGTGTGACCTTAGGCAAGTCACTTAACCCCAATTGCCTCACCAAAAAAAGAAAAAAAAGGAAGTATGACATGATCCCTTTCTTTAAGTATCTTATCATGTGGTACTAAAAATGACAAGGGATATCTTGAAAAAGAAGAAATGTACAGTGACTATAAGACTGGGACTTGAGTTGAAGCTTTTCTGGATAATGAAATGTGCCAGGGCTAAAGATAACATTATGGGAAGATAGAAAAAAGCTGCTTAAGGAGAGTGGAAGGGAAGCAAATATGCTTCAGTATGGGCAAGGATAAGGTACTAGAAATAAGTATAGATCACATAGAAAAGTGTGGCTTTCAGAAATCCATATAAGAATTACTGTAGACCAAAGATATTTAACATGGGGTCCAGTATTTCCCATGGGGCTGGTAGATATGTTTAATGAGGTACATGAATTTAGACAGCAGCTAGGAATCATAGTGCTGGAATACTTGAATTCATATCCCATTTCTAATGCTTATTAGCTCTGTGACCTTGGCCAAGTGTTGCTGGGGAAAATAGATAATTAGTAAAGGGCTTTATAAAAATAAAAGCATTGTATAAATTCTAGCTGTTCTTTTTATTATTTTAAAATTATACCTTTATTTGAATTATGTAGGCAACAAATAATTATTTTGAGAAGGGGTCCCTTGCTTCATTATGTTCCTAAATGAGTTTATGTCAAAATAAGAAGATTAAGAGCCTCTCCTATATGAGGTAGAGTCAAAATGATAGGGTGAGATCTTAACAACTTTGTCACAGCTGCTCCTAAACCTCTTCTATATTAACCTAAGAAATACACAAAATATTAGCAGGGAAGTCAAGAAAAATTCACAGTGAGTAATTTTTTTTTAGTCAAGGATAGCATAGAAAGATAGAGAGGTCTGTGGACCTCTGGTAGGGGCTGGCTGGGAGCTCAGCACAGCTGAAATGGTATTGGATTGTGGTGGCAGCAATAACAGTGGAGAAGATCTTAGTGTCCAATGCTGGTAGGGGGAGAGACTGAAATATTTGTCAGAAAGAGATCTTAAGGAAACCTTATATTAGCGTTGAGTACAAGATCAGATGCCATTTGGCAGCTCCATCACCCATTGTCCAGTTCAGGGTCACAATTCTGTGGCAGAAAGGTGTAGTCCAGTCCTGGTCTAGCAACTCTCTTGTCTATTACCTAGTTCTGAGTCACAGCTCCAGGAAAGAGAGGATCAGTTGTGGTCATCAGAAAGGGCCCTACCTATTGAAATGTCGCTGTTATCCTGGCTTGTGCTCTGATAAGATTTCTACCTGAATCACACCATTTTGGAAGCACTGAAAACTTATATGCTGGGAAAACAGTAGAAGGACATAGAAGACTGAAGCTCAGATCAGTCATTCCAGAGGTAACCCAACTCCAACATACAGTCCAGAGTCAAGAAGTAGGTTGGAAAAATGAGCACATAACAACACCAAAAAAAAAAAAAACCCTATTAAAAATTACTATGCTGACAGGAAAGCTCATGATAGTAACTCAAAAGAAGATAATGACTTGAGAACATCTATGGGGAAAACCTTAAAGAAAATGGAGATTGAACACAAGACTAATCAGAATTCTTAGAAAAACTAAAAAAGGAGATAAAAATAACAAAAATGATTTTTAAAAAATCAAATAAAAGTAGTAGGGGAAAATTGGAAAAGGAGATATGCAAGAAAATTATCAAAGGAGAATTTACAACTTGGTAAAAGAGGTAAAAATTACTGAAGAAAATAACTCCTTAAAAATCAGAATTGGCCAAGTGAAAGCTAATGACTCCATGAGATATGAGACATTAAAACAATAAAACACAAAATTATGGAAAAATTATGTTATTGAGCTAGAAAATAATGACAAAATTATTTTTGAGGAACAAAAGGTCAAAAAAGCCAAAGAAATCAATGAAAAAAAGAGAAGGAAGGCAGCCTAGCAATAGTAGATTTCAACCTTTACTTCCAAATTGTAATCATCAAAACAATCTGATACTGGATGAGAAATTGAGTGGTTGATCAAAATAATAGATTAGGCACATGTTATGCAGAAATGAATGGCCAGAGTAAGCTAGCATTTGATAAACCCAGAGGTCCAAGCTATTTGAGCAAGAAATCATTATTTGACAAAAGTTGCTGAGAAAACAAAAAAGCAGTCTGGGAGAATTTGGCATAGACCAACAACTCACAATCTATACAAAAATAAGCCCAAAATGGGTACATGATTTTGATATAAAAGGTGATATGATAAGCAAATTATGTAAGCATGGACAAATTACCTGTCATACTATGGACAAGAGGAATGTCAATGACCAAACCAAAGATTGAGAGATTGAGAGGAGGTGAAGCAGGTAATTTTGATTATGGTTAACTAAATTTTTTTTGCTCAAACACAACCAATGCAGCCAAAATTAGAAGAAAAGCAGAAAGTTTAGGGAAAAAAATTACAGTAAGTTTTTCTGATAAAGATCTCATTTTTCAAATATATAGATAACTGAGCTAAATTTTTAAAAATAAGTCATTTACCAGTTGATAAATGGTCAAAGAATATGAATTGGAAGTTTTCAGAAAAAGAAATTAAAGCTATCAATAGTCACATAAATATACTCTCAATCACTAATTATTTGAAAAATACAAATTAAGACAACCTTAAGGCACCACTTTACACCAATATAATTGGCTAACACAGAAAAATATGAAAAATTATGGAGGGTAATTTGGAAAACAGACATATAAATGTACTGTTAATAGAGCTGTGAACTATTCCAACCACTATGGATAACAATTCGGAACCATTCTCAAATTATGCATACTCTTTGGCCCAGCAACATCACTGCTAAGTCTATACCACAAAGAGATCATAGGAAAAGAAAAAGGACCTATATATACAAAAATATTTTTAGCTGGTCTTTTTGTGGTGCCAAAGAATTGGAAACTAAAGATATGTCGATGAATTGATGAATGGCTTAAAAATTATGGCATATGAATGTGATGGAATACTATTGAGTTGTAAGAAATGATGAAAGGAATGTTTTCAGAGACACCTGGGAAGACTTAAATGACCTAATGAAAAGCAAAGTGAGCAGAACCTAGAGAACAATTTACACAGTAACAGCAATTATTGTAAAGATAAACAATTGTAGGAGTAGTAGTAGGCCTCCACCAGTCGAGGATGACCATGGATCAGCGCCTTGAAGAGCCACAGGCCACAGTGTGGCTGTGCAGTCCGATATGGGAGCTGCAGCTCCTGAGTGACTTATAACCAGGAACTGCCGCATCCTGTGTTGTATCTACCCCATGAAGAGTAGCTGGAGTGTCCTCTCCAGGGCACTGGCCTGGGCAGATCAATATGGAAAATAAACTGTTGCCCATGCAGCAGGTTTTCCCTCTCCTCGACATTGGTGGTTCCAAAGGAGAGGCAGAGCCAATACAGTTTGGCACCAGTGCTGCAACAGGAGTTGCCAGAGGGATGTGATGCCCAACATCCAATTGCCTAAGGGACTCTGACTCCTGATTTTTCCTAGGGGTTACCTCCCGAAGCCTTTCCCATATATGGGTATAGCTGCAAGGCAGCGGAGGAAAACAACGGTAAAAGATTTATTAACCTTGATCAATATGATGATCCACCATAATTTTTAAAAAATCATGAAAAATGCTATCAACCTTCAGATAGAGGACTGATGGGCTCAGAGTACAGATCAAAGCATTTTTTTCTCATTTTTTCCTTCCCCTACCCCCATTGCTAATGTGGAAATATGTTTTGCATTACCTCATATGTGTAATGAGTATGCAATTTCTTGCTTTCTCAGTGAGTGAGAGAAGGGGTGGATGGAGGGAGATTAGGAACTGAAAACAAAATAAAATTTAAAAGTGCCTCTGCTTTAAAGATTCTCAGAAGACAGTAGCCCAATGCACAATTATGGCCCAAGAGATAAACAAAATGCTAGGTGCTAATAGGAACAGTATTGGAAATAAAACAAGAAACATTTTATTCTTGTTAAAAACAAACAAACATAACAACTATTTCCCTTTTGGGAGAAATTTATGCAGGCTCTTCTTCAAAAAGGATAAAACAGAGCTGAATTTCCCAAAAAGGATAACTGCAATGAATAAAGAGATTAGAGAAGGGAAACTACATTATGGCAGTTTTGAAAGAAATAGTCTCCAATCTGGGAAGACACAAATGACTAAATAATACTTATTCATTCCCCCTACATCGTTCTTTTATATATTAATTAATTAAAATAATAATTCATTGATGTTTTGTTTCTATATCATCTAAGATTATCCATCTTCTTTTCCATCTCCCAGATGGCCATTCCACATAATGATTCTTTTTTTAAAATAAAAAAATTAAAAGAACAAAAAGAAAAATAAGTAAAATTGACAAATACATAGGAAAATTTCAAAATATATCTGATGTACCATACCTATACACTTCCCACATCTACAGAGGAGTAAGGAGAGGTATCTTTTCATTGTTATTTTTTTGGGTCATGCTTGTCCCTTATAATTTTGCAACATTCATTTGTGATTGTTTTGTGGTGTTTATTTTTTTCCATTTACATTATTGTAGCCACAGCTTATGTTTTGTAAAAATATTTTGACTGACTGGCCTGATTTGGGGGGCCTAATCTGACTGGAGGACTAATCTGGGGACTTTTGACTGGCTGGCTATCTGACTATTGTTTTAATATGGGCCGTTTATAAAGTTCCACCATACTGCTCTACTCCCAAAATTAATAAGCAAAAGATTAAGAAGCCTCTTCCATTTTAACAGCAGAGGGTTTATTTATGAGATACAATTTTAAATTAAGAATACAGGGAAATAAAATGTACAACCTGACTGCGTTCTAGGGGGCCTGGGACTTTTTTAATACAATAAGGGCTGTAGCTGTCTCTTGCCTTAGGGTATGTTCCACTTTCACTGCTCAGCTACTTTCACTAACTCTGCCTGTACCCTGCGCTGACCACTTCTGTGTTCTCTGCTGCCTCCTGTTCTGTCTGTCTGCTCCATCAGTCTGCCCTCTGCCACCTTTGCCGCCCCTCTAATCTTGTCAGCCCCCTTCAATCTTGTCCTTCGGCCTCCCTTGCCATCTAACTCCCAGGTCTATATATATCTTACTTCTCTCCACTCAAATTTCGGGGCTTTTTGCACCCCCACAGACCCCAAGCTAATCTACCAGCCAGGGCTGCAGCTGGGGGCACAGGGACACTTGAGTGTCTTGTGCATACCATACCCAGGGCCCCAGGGGCCCGTGCCCCATGCTGTGTGCCCAGGGACCTTGACACGGGCTACGCCAGGGCCTGGCCTGAATGAGCCCGGGATCTCTCAGATAGATCTGCTCAGGGGGGAGGGAGCTGGGGTTCCCTCCACCCAGCTGTCTGACCAGGTGTCTTGTACAGCCCACAGGGCTTTTTGACTCATCTGAAGCAGAGGGGGAGGGGCACCAGCACCTCCCGAACAGAAGAGACCCTGAGGGCCTAAGGCTCTCTAATCTCAGCCCAACGGTAGGGTCCCCAAATCAAAATAAATTTCCACAGTTTTCCCTTGTCTCTGCTTCATCAGTTCATGTGTTTTCATGCTTCTTTATATTCCATATAATAATTTTTTCCATAATAATATTCCATTATATTTATGTACCATGTGTTTAGCCATTGTTCAGTTGATAAACATCTACTTTATTTCCAGTTCCTTGCTACTACAGAGAGCAGTGCTATAACTATTTTGATATAAATGAGGACTTTCTTTTTTTTTAATCAGTAGCCTCCTTGATGTGATTCTTGATTATCCTAATTTTCTTATTATTGTTGAGAGCAACATTATTCTCTCAATCCTTCAGGCTGTTATCATAGACTTCTTACTACCTCGCACCCCCGTATCCAATCTATTGCCAAGGCCTCTCAATGTCAGTTTTGTTACATCTCTTATATATTCCTCTTTCTCTTCTCTGATACTGCTATACCCATAGAGCAGGCCCTTATCACCTTATACCTAACCTACTGCAATAGCCTGCTGATGGGTCTACCTGCCTCAAATCTCATCCTACTCTGATCCATCTTCTATTAAGTCACCAAACTTATTTTACAAAATTGCAAGTCCAACCATGCCACCTCTCCCTTCTCCACTTAATTAGCTTCAAGGTCTCTCTCTTTTTTTTGAGGATCAAATGTAAAATTCTCTGGCACTCAAAGACCTTTACCACCTAGTCCCATACTATCTTTTCAGTCTTAATCTGTGCCATGTACTCTTCGATTCAGTGACACAGACTTCCTTGTTGTCTCATAAACAAGACACTACTTCTCTTGGCTTTAGGCTTTTCTCCAGCTTTCCCCATGACTAGAATGGGTTTCTTCCTCATTTCTGCCTTCTGGCTTCTCTTGAGTCTCAACTAAAATTTCATCTTTTACAGGAAATTTTTCCAAACCCCTATTAATCCTTGTGCTTTCTTCCTTTTAATCATTTCCTATTTATCATGCATATGGCTTATTTATCCTATATATCTTGCAAATGGTAAATTTGTCTGCTTGTAATTTTCCATATTATATTGTGAGCTCCTTGAAGATAGAAACTGGGGATTTTGCTTTTTGCTTCTGTTTGTATCCCTAGTTCTTAGAATAGTGCCTGACACATAGTTTGTGATTTATTCCCAATGGCCTTAAACATGCAGGGCCTCTCTAGTCGTCCTGATATATATCTTGCCACTGGACCTAGGTGGCTCTAAAGGAGAGATTGAGGTTGGTGACTTTGCATAGCCCTCCATCACTTTAATCCAATTCCCTGCAAGTCATGACATCTCTGTGGTGTCCTGGTCCTCTTCAAGATCTAAGGACAAACAACAACAACAATAAATATTTATTGACTGATATCTCATTACCTTTTGTTTTTGATTGTGGGTTTTTTTGGTCAATTTGCCTTAATACTTGGAATACAGTCCTTTGTATGATTTTTTTCCCTGGTTGCCTTGCTTGAGGGTAAGGAGAGAAATTTGAAGGATGTCCTGGTGTGTGATTGATTTTGGTAAAGAAATTCAATATCATCTGTTAAATTATGGGTTTTATTTTATTACCTCTAAGGTCTTTTCTAGTTTTAAATCTATGATCCTATGGACTCTTTTTCTGATTCTAAACCACTGTAGATCACCAGTCACTTGTTATATATTATAGATTCCTTCAATATGAATGTAACAAATATACAATAAACAGTGTTTACTAATTGCGAGTAAGTGTGAGGCAGTACCCTTCCTTGAAAAAAATTATTCATTCCTGCAGACAACTGAGCTCATTTGGACTCTCCAGCTGTGATCTGACCTTCTTCCAGATGCACAACTCTTCAAAAGAGCTGATCGCTAGCTTGAGCTCCACAAGCACTTTCTACTGCTTCACTGACCTGGGTAATACCCTGACCTTGGCTGCCAGCAACTAACTTCTTCAGGAAAAAGTGCTCATAATATAATCTCTTTTCAAGATAAGTTTCAACTTCCCCAAAGCTCAATTTTAAATTTCCTGTGGTCATTTTAAGTAATTAACTAAGGCTCCAAGCCACTATAGAATCAAGCACCTATGGCCTGCTGTGCTCCTGGGTAGAAGAAGGGATTTTTTTGTTTACCTTTTCATCATCGAGTGCTACCTTGCTTGCATCTTAACTGTTTTGCTATTAAGTAAAAATAAGATTTTGATATGACAAATAGAATTCAGGTCATAAAAATTAGATACTTATTTTGCTCTTTAAGCCAGATCTGATACCATTCTTTTTCCTGATTCCAAATATATTGTTTCTGGCTAATTTTTTTCTCTTCTTTTGTTTGTATTTTTAATATTTGTAGAACTATGTTTAGCAAATTTAACCTAGACAGGCTTGATTCCTATAACAACAATAATAATGATAATATAGATAATAGCAGCTAGTCTTTACGTAGTGCTTTAAGTTTTACAAAACATTGTGTGTTATCTCATTTGGTCCTCACAACAAACTGAGGCTGAGAAAGGGTAAGTGGTTTGCCAAAGATCCCATAACTAGGATGTATCTGAGACAGGATTTAAACTTAGGTCTTCCTGACTCCAAGTTGTGTTACCTAGCTCATGATGTTCAGACATGAGTTATATAACCTAGGGTATGAAGATGATCACTTGGAGAAAGCACTGGGCATTATCTGTGATAATTGATTGACACATTTAAAGGATATAAATTTTTGACAGGGCAGCTAGGTGGAACAGTGGATAGGGCACTGGACCTGGAATCAGGAAGACTCATCTTTGTGAGCACAAATCTGGCTTCAGACACTTATTAGCTGTGTGACCCTGGGCAAGTCACTTAACCCAGTTTGTCTCAGTTTCCTCATCTTTAAAATGAGCTTGAGGAGGAAATGAAAAACCACTCGAGTATCTCTGGCAAGAAAATTCCAAATGGGGTTACAAAGAGTCAGAGACAAGTGAAATGAAAGAACAAAATGTTTGCTACTGTGTGCAAGAAATGATTCTTGGGTATATATTTATACAGGAGCTCATGAGACTGAGCATTTTTTATGAAGCACTATCCAAGTTCAAGAGATTCTTATGACTATATATTGTATGGTTAAAAGATGCTGCTAAAACTTTCCTAAGACTCTGAGGTTTTGTGGGCTTTTGATGGTTATTAAAAGTTAGCCTTAGTAAGGTATGATATTAACATATCTTAAAAGCACAGATTTGGTCTTGGGTATCTACTGCTATCATAGAATTGGAGTGATTTTCTATTTATGCAAGTGACCTGTGATCATTGCTTTCACAGTCCAGGATTGCTTATATAGCATCAAACATTTTAATTAAAATCTATGGGAAGGAAAGGGGTAATATTTCAAGAGACAGGGATGAGATCAGAAAAGGAATGTTCCCACAGTAAAATGGAAAGGTGACTTCTTTTTTTTTGCTGTTAGAATTAAGTAAGTTAGGTTTAGGCCAAACCAATGACTCATAGAAAGAACAATGGATTAATCTCACTTCTGGCCCTGAGTTTATTACCTTGAGAAAGTCATGTATGTTCTCTGAGCCTTAATGTCCCCATGTGAAAAGGCAAATAATAATACTTGCACTGCATATCTCATAGAATTGTGGGACAAAAATTGGAGAAATGTAAGAACATTACACTGTGTACATTATGCTATAAGTGTATAATTCACAGTATACATTATATTATAGGTTTTTTGGTTTGTTTTTGCAACAAGGGTTAAGTGACTTGCCTAGGGTCACACAGCTAGTACATGTCAAATGTCAGAGGCAGGATTTGAACTCAGGTCCTCCTGAATCCAGGGCTCATGCTTTATCCACTGCGTCACCTAGCTGCCCCCATATTATAGTTATTGTAGGTGGTACAGTGGACTAGAGGACTGGACCTGTAGTTCAGGAAATCTGAGTTCAAATATTGTCTCAGACACTTACTAGCTGAACAATCTTGGGAAAGCCACTTAACCTGTGCCTGCCTCAGTTTCCTTATCTATAAAATGAGAGTAATAATAGTACCTACTATCTAGGATTGCTGTGAGGATCAAATAAAAAATATTTGTAAATCCCTTTGCAAATATTGAAGGGCTATATAAATTTTAGCTGTTAGATATTATTATTATTATTATGGATGTTGTTGTTGGTATCATGCTGAATACAGAATCAAGAAGGTCTGAGCAACTTTACATAGTGGATAGAAAACTGATGTCAGAGTCATTAGGACCTAAGTTCAAGTGTTGCTTCTGGAATGTGCCAGCTAGTTGGCCCTTGGAAAATCACTGCATCTTTCATTCCTCATCTATAAAGGGGGGGGGGCAGTTGGACTATATGACCTCTATGCTTCTCCAGCTCTAAATCTATGGTCTTATGAAATCCTATCTCTGACATTTGCTAGCCATTGGACTAGTCAAATTATTTAATTGTTGTGCCTTGGGAAATACCTAGAACGTATCTGCTAAGTGATAGGCTAGTTATATTTTGTGTTTGTAGGAGGAGTTCCTGTGATGATGAAGCCACAGGTCCTTGAATTTTTGTCATTGTCATCATCATCATTGTCATCATCATCTGCTTCATCCAATAGATAATGGTGATTTTATACCAAGAAAGCATTCATTTTTCTTGTTCAGCTAGTGATATATTTGTTACAAAAGCAATCTGTTACTTCCCTAAAAGCATGAACTAGTTGGTATTCTTTAGGTTGATTAAGTAAATATAATTTTATTTTTCTTTAAGTAGGGATTTTTTTTTTAACTTTTGGGTTAGTCAGTTTCCTCAGAACTAATGTACAAAACCTCCTCCCATTGGTAGTGTTTGAGTATCACTCTAGGTGAACTAGAAAGTGAGAAATAGAGGCCAGGTTTGGGAAGGGAAGCAGAAGCAGCAGCCATGGTCTAGCATCTGAGACCAAGTAGAAAAGAGCCAGGAAAAGAGTAGGGATTCTAAGTTTGAATTGCTCCCTTTTTGTGCTTTGCTGAAGGCTTTACCTGTCCTTCTCCATCTCTTCTACTGGTCTCACTCCCATTCAGACATACTTCATCAGAACTTTTATCCTTCCAGGACTTGGGACTACCTGAAATTGGAGGTCCTCTAGAAAGAACAAGATATTTGAGTCTCCTGAAAATCAACAACTCATTTGTAATAAGTTTTAGCTATTATCTTCACTCATTCCCAAAGAATGTGGAATTTGATCCAGACTTTGAAAAATAGAGAAGACTTGCTTAAGTGGAGAAGATGGAGGAGGGTACCTCCGGCAGGGAAAAATGGTGTTATTAAAGATGTGCAAGACTTGTGGAAGACAGGAAATATGTAAACTTATCTGGAACAGAAGATGGGAAAAAATTGTGAGAAAATGTATTAGAAAATTAGACAAAATTAGAAAAATATTAGAAAATGAGTGGCAAAGGAAGCAGGGTCATACATGCCCAAAATAAAGAGTTTAGATATTATCTTATATATAAGGAAGCAGAGTTATTTTGAAGGCTGCATCGTAAATGGGAGTGAGTGAAGAATCTTGGATTCTTGCTTCCATTCTGCCCTTGGGTTAATATGAGGTTGTGGTTCTCAATTTCCTTAGTTATGTAAGGAATTAATTATGATGTCGGGTTTTCATAACCCTATCTTTGCTTCATTATGGTCAGACTGAAAAAAATGTAAGCTTGAAAAGACTAAGAGAAGATGGGTGTGTCCTTTGGGAGATAATTGAACAAACAAGAGGAACTCTGACCACAGGGAACATTTATTGAAACTAAGTAACTAAGCCTCCCTCTAATAGCTTCCCCACACCCACATGGGCCTGGCCAGATTATAATGCGGACAGCCAGTGTGTGTGTGCTGAGCCAATTGGAGACTCAGCATGACTAAGAACTGCCCCTTCCTGTAGGAGAGACAGTTAGAGGAAGAGGGAGAGGGGAGTTGGTCTGAGGAGAGTTGTTCTGAGAGAAATGGGGAAGGAAGGTAGGAACAGTTAGAGGAGCTGCTGGTGTTTGACCTTCTGACAAAAACAGAAGAGACTACAAAGCTAATTCTCCTTAGAGCTACAGATTGCAGGTGGTGGTGAGGTTATGTTTTTTGAGGCAAAGCTAGCTCTTTGGTGCTGGCTGGGCTGGAGGCAGGTTTGGGGTGCCTGGGGCCTTTTTACTCCAGATATTTAGATTCTTTCTCATTGTCCCTAGCTTTATTAACCTCACTTTTGTTTTAAACTTGTTCCTATTAATAAACCTGTTTTGTTTTTGAAAGAGGCTGTTTCTTTTCTTACCTCAATACTATGGTGAGCCACCCAATTAACTCTACCCATACTAAATTTGGCCCTTACAGTTACAAAATAAGGAGGCTGCAATAGATGACCTTATTGATTCTCTTTAGCCTGAAACTTTCAGGTCTATCCTCAAACTTGGGAGTGATATGGTTATCAAGATTTAGAACAGCAATAGGAAGGGCTAGATTTTGCATATCATTTTAATGCTTTGTAAAGTGTTTTAGATATGTCATGCCATTTAATCCTCAAAACTAATTTTTGGGTTAGATGCTATTATGACTCCCACCTTACAGATGAGGAAATTGAGGGTGAGAGAAAATATGTGACTTGCTTAGGATTATACAACTAAGTGAATGTCTTGAGGCAGAATTTGAACTAAGATATTCCTGACTTCAAATCTACTACTCTATTCCACACAGTTCTCAAAGCATAGTCTATGTTGAGTAGACTATCTCTGAGGCCAAAACTATTTTCCAAATAATTAGTTATTATTTGTCTAGCAAAATAGTCTTCTCTTTTCTAACTAAATATCTGTATAAGGTCATATCTTCTTTATCTTCTTCAACAAAAACAACATATCACACCAGATTGAAGACAGAAGCAGCTGTGAAACAGCAGCTGTTGTATTATGCCAGACATTAAAAATATTTGCAAAACTATGTAAAACAATGCTGTTCTTTTCACTATTTATTTGTTCTAGATAATACTTATTCTCACAAAGTATTTTATTTATGTTAACATGTAATGTTTTATTATTATTTTAAAGAATAAATAAATGGGTAGCATAATGGATAGAGTTCTGGGCCTGGAGTCAGGAAGACCTGAGTTCAAATTTGACCATAGATACTAGCTCTCTGACTTTGGGCAAATGCTTAATCCCTGTTTGTCTCAGTTTGCTCATGTATAAAATGGGACCAATAATCGTACCTACCTCTTTGGGCTGTTGTGAGGATCAAATGAGATCCTCACTTAGCAGAGTACCTGGCAAAATGTTTAGTGCTTTATAAAGGTTAGCTATAAATGTTATTATTATTCTTTTAAAATTTGCTAGTTTTATTTTCTAACATGGTAATTGTCAACAGCTATAACTCACATAAACAAAAGCTCTTTGGAGTCCTCAGTAGTTTGTAAGAGTGTGAAGGAGTCCAGAGACCTAAAAAATTGGGGGCTCCTCCACTTTCTCCATCACAGTACACAGATGCCTGCAGTATTATTGGGAGTAAGGAAGAATTCTTAATATAGATTGGGAGGCTATTGTGAAGTCCATGTGTAAAACTAATTTTATTAGTTAATAAGCTTCTAAACTAGGGTGGGTGCAGTGGGAATGAAATTAAAGGATACATTTCAGGTATATTTAAGGATTTTTACTTTCAGCTCAAATCAATTCAATAAATATTTGTTAAGTACTACATGTGCAGACAATGCTCTGTACACTATTGATTCAAAGCCAAAAAAAAGAAAAGCTTCTGTCCTCAAAGACCTTATATTTGACTCGGGGTGGGTACGTTTGAGGAAAGAGATCACTAACAATTGTGAGAGAAGCAAGGAAAACCATTATCTATAGGCAGAACTGTGAAGGAAATTTAAACTTTTGAGAGGCAAAGATAAGGACAGAACATTCTTGACATGGACAATCGGAAAAGGTGAAAAAGTGGGAGACAAATATGGATTATGAATTTGGGAAAATACGCTTGGGCTAGTTTGGTTGGAACTTAAAGTGCATAAAGGGGAGTAGGTAAAATAAAGCTGGTGAAATAGAGCAGATTGGAGACATCTTGTATGTGGCCTCAAAGTGAAATGTTTATATTTTATGTTAGTGGCAATAGGAAGCCACCAATATATTATTAGCAGGGAGGTGAAAAGTTCAGGCTTTTTGTTTAAGAAGATTATCTTGGGAATTGTGTGGAAGATGAATTAAAAAGGGGGAACTAGAAGGGAGAATAATGAGAAAAACAGTTATAATAGTCCAAGAGATAGTTATTGAAAGCCTCAATAAGGTTGGTGCTTTAAAAATAGTGAGGTGAAAATTAGTTATTTTGCACATAATCCATAAATGATTTACTGAATTGACTCAAATCAGCAAGATTTGGTGATAATATATGGGGCAGGAGGGCAGTTAGAAAGAGAAGAATCAACTATGATTCAGAGCTTTCAGGCCTGAATGATTAAGAGAATTAGGACAGAATGAATAAAATTAGGGAAGTGTAAAGTCAGTTTGAGGAAAAGATGAAGAATTTCCTTATGGACATAGTTGACTTGAGGTGACAACAGGATGTCCTATAGAGAACAGGAAATGTCCTGTAGAGCAGAAACATGGTAAGTACTGGTGGAAATTTGAAATTAGAATCACTTTATCAAAAACACATTTATAATAAGTCATGGAAATGGAAAACAAGGACAGCTAAAATATAGTTAATCCAAAAGTATTCTGTTGTCTCATAATTACCTATAACTTTTATTTTCTATCAAGACTCCTATCAGATCAGATTTTAAAAGTTTGACTGCTTACCCTCCTGGTGGTACTAATGATACTAATAATACTAATAATAAATGGGGAAAAGGACCACCTCCACAAGTGACCAAAGGCAATCAGCAAGGGGAAGAAGGAAAGAATACAAGCCAAGATGACATATGGTTATAAAAGGAATCTGCTGAATAATTGAACCTGTATTATATACAATAGGATCATGAAATTTTGGTGTTTTAAGGTTAATTAATCCAATATGTATCAAAACACAGGGATCCCCTTTACAAAACATTAGAAGAGCCTTAAGTCTCCATTTGAAGACCTCCCGTGACAGAGTCCTAACTACTTGTTTTTTTTTTTAATGTATAAGGTATTTTATTTTTTCCGTTACATGTAAAGATAGTTCTCAACTTTTGTTTATACAAGCTTTACAATTTCAGATTTTTCTCCCTCCCTCCCCTCCCTCCCCCCTCCCCTAGACAGCAGGTAATCTGATATAGGTTATATCTATATATCTCTATACATATACATATAGATATAGATATATACACACACATATATATACATATAATAACATTAATCCTATTTCTGCATTAATCCTGTTACAAGAGAAAAAATCAGAGCAGTGATGCAAAACCTCAAAATAGAAAAAAAAAACAACAGCAGCCAAAACAAAAGAAATAATATGGTTCAATCAGCATCTATACTCCACAGTTCTTTCTTTCTTTTTGTTTTCTTGGATTTGGAGATCCTCTTCTATCATGAGTTCCCTGGAACTCTTATGTACCATTGCATTGGTGAGAAGAATATAGTCTATCACAGTAGGTCAACACTCAACGTTGATGATACTGTGTACAATGTTCTTCTCGTTCTGCTCATCTCACTCATCATCAGCTCACGTAAGACCCTCCAGGTTTCTCTGAACTCCTCCTGCTCATCATTTCTTACAGCACAATAGTATTCCATTGTATTCATATACCACAACTTGTCCAGCCATTCCCCAATTGATGGGCACCCCCTCAACTTCCAATTCCTTGCTACCACGTAAAGAGCAGCTATAAATATTTTTGTACATGTGGGTCCCTTTCCCCCTTCCATGATTTCTTTGGGCAAAAGACCTAAAAGTGGGATTGCTGGGTCAAAGGGTATGCACAGCTTTATCGCCCTTTGGGCATAATTCCAAATTGCTCTCCAGAATGGTTGGATCAGCTCACAGCTCCACCAACAATGCATTAGTGTTCCAATTTTCCCACAGCCTCTCCAACATTTATTATCTTCCTTTTTTGTCATTTTAGCCAATCTGATAGGTGTCAGGTGGTACCTCAGGCATGTTTTTATTTGCATCTCTCTAATCATTAGAGATTTAGAGCATTTTTTCATATGGGAATAGATAGCTTTGGTTTCTTCATCAGAAAACTGCCTGTTCATATCCTTTGACCATTTCTCAATTGGGGAATGACTTGGATTCTTATAAATTTGATTTAATTCCCTATATATTTTAGAGATGAGGCCTTTATCAGAAGCACTGGCCTCAAAAATTGTTTCCCAGTTTTCTGCCTCCCTTCCAATTTTGGATGCATTGCTTCTGTTTGTACAAAAATTTTTTAATTTAATATAATCAAAATCATCCATTTTTCATTTTATAATATACTCTATTTCTTGTTTGGTCAAAAACTGTTCTCCTTTCCAAAGATCTGATAGGTACACTATTCCTTTCTCTCCTAATTTACCTATGGTATCACCTCTTATGTCTAAATCATGCATCCATTTTGACCTTATTTTAGTATAAGGTGTAAGATGTTGGTCTATGCCTAATTTCTGCCATACTATCTTCCAGTTTTCCCAGCAGTTTTTGTCAAATACTGAGTTCCTATCCCAGAAGCTGGAGTCTTTGGGTTTATCAAACACTACATTACTAGTGTCATTTACTACTGCATTTCCTGAGCCTAGCCTATTCCATTGATCTACCACTCTATTTTTTAGCCAGTACCAGATAGTTTTGATGAGTCCTAACTACTTGTAAAGGCAACTTGTTTTACTTTGGGATTTTTTTTTAAAGGAAGTTGTTTCTTTACAGTGCATTTACCTATAACTCCTAGGCCCTCTGAGGCATGATAGTATAAATCTAAACCTTGTTCTACATGACAACCCTTTAAATATTTGAATAAATATTTTATTTCCTCATTTTAAAAATTTTCCTCAAATGAGTAGGGGTTAGAATACATGGGTTTAGAGGTCCCTTACGATTCTAATAATCTACTGATATAATAAGCTTCCATGTGCAAGTCTCTATGCTAGGCATGAGAAGGGTAATAGAAAAAAAAAGACCTTGTCCCTTTCCATCAAGAAGATTACAACATAATCTAACATCTTTTGGTAAATCTCAGGGTCCAGTTTATGGCCACTATGAGAAAATCCTTTCTTTCCTCATTTTGGAAACTCTGTTGCCTTAGGTGGACTCCATCCTTTTAGGAAAATCATCCCCTGTTAGAAGAGGTTTATATAGAAGCTGATGGAAAAGAAGAAAATAAAAAGGTCCTCCATTAGTTCATTTAGTTAAATCTTTGGTGACATTTAATACTTGGTTTCCATTTTTCTTTAGGAGAGGCAGCCTGGTATCCTGGATTTATAGTCAGGAAGATAGGAATTTTATTTGAACTTCTGTCACCGACTAGCTGCATGCGGTTGGACAAGTTACTTAACCTCTTTGAGTTCAAGTTACTCATCTATAAAATGGGGACAATAAAAGCACCTTCCTGACATCTCTTAAATGAGATACCATATATAAAATAATTCGCATACCTTACATTGCTATATGCATGGCAGCTTTTATTAGTAATAGTTATTATTAGGAAGCTCCTGGGAACATCTATGCCAAGTCTGTAATTTTAACATGAGCAAAGAACCCAATTTCATCTACTGAGATATCATAGACAAAGGAATCTGCTGGAGATACTTAGGGAAGGGAAAAACACAAACAAACAAAGATTCTTATTGAAGTCCTTTGAGACTCAATCCAAGAATTCTTTACATCAAGCTAAACTTGCTGCAGTGAAGCATGAACAGCAGCTTCATCAGAAACCTAAGAGCAACATGCAGTTGCTTTCTATTCCCTCCTGAATGACCTTCCCATTCTATCTATGGTTGTTCTGGGAAAGAAGTCCCATTTATGAGGAACTGATATCTCTTTAGTTCTTGCTACTAAGATAGCTTTCACCTTGGGAGTCCAACTGCGAACTGATTTATTGTTTTGAAGTTTGTACGAGTTTATGGGTTTTTTTGGCCTATTAACCTATTATGATTTTTAGTAGGGAATTCCCATGATTCTTCTAGGGTGTCCATAATAGTAGAGCTTTAATGCAGGCCTATTCTCTATTGTTAATGGCTAGTTGGAATGTTCTTCCCAGCTGTATACTTAATCTTAGTGACCAACTGGAAATCTAGGGATTTAACTACTCCTAAATAAAATCTTACAGTCCTCAGAAGGGATACAAATTATACTGAGAGCTGGCCTCCTTTTTTCTTTGGGGGCTGAATTGATCTTTCTCCACTTGATAGAATTTTTTCCTTCTTGTTGAGAATTTTGGGTCTCAGCTGCAGTGTCATATATTTCAAAGCTTTCTCCCTTCTTTTAAGGGCAATTTTATAAAATTGTATGGCACATAGTAAATGTTGAGTGAATTCTTGTTGATTAATTGATTATGAATATCTCAGGTTCATAAGATTTTTAAAAGTTATGTTTTCATGACAATCCCATGAGATATGTATTATAGCTATCATTCCCACTTTATAGATAGTTTGCTAAGGTCTAGAGATCAGAAGTGACTGAGCAGTAAGTATTAGAACCAGGATCTGACAGCAAGTTCAATTCTCCTTTTCTATACCTTCAAGCTTCTCTATTCTTAAACTCTTCAAAGATTTCATTTTCTCAGGGAAAAAAACCCCAGAGAATTGTGGGAATAACAAAAAAAGAAAAACACTTACAAAGACTTCCAGAAAAATCTTTGGACACACTCTTTTTATGTTATTGAGAGGTTCTTTTTTCTGGGTGTCCTCACATTGCCCAAGATACAGTATTAGAAAAAAGTATCAAATGCTGGGAATATCAGCTACTCATCAGGTTCATAACTTAATGAAACCCTTTTCAACACAAAAATGAATAAATGACCTTCTCTATGGCAAAACTTGGAGAAAATAAAAACTTTTATCAACTTCTTTCTTTTTGTAAAATATTATGCAAGGTAATAAGGCTTCAAAGGAAAAGATGGCAGTTATCCTCAAAGGGCTCATAATTTAGTTAGGCAGAGAAGATATGTATTTAAAAAGGTATCATAGGGGCAGCTAGGTGGTACAGTGGATAAATCACTGGCCCTAGATTCAGGAGTATATGAGTTCAAATCTGGCCTCAGACACTTGACACTTACTAGCTGTGTGACCCTGGGTAAGTCACTTAATCCCCATTTCCCCACAGATAAATAAATAAAAATAAAAAGGTATCATAGGGAAGCATGCAAATACCAATTGAGTTATAGCCCTCCAGGACCACAAGTTGGCTGGAGAAGCCTACTGGTGTAAAATTTGAAACGATGTTAGGGGGTGAAGTGAAGAAGGAGATAAGTAAACTGCTGGGAATTGAGAGAGCACATCCCCTCTTTTAGTGAGAAAGATTGTAACCTATGTATGAATCTCTAAACTCTCCAAAATTTTTTCTACATAGATTTTACCTTCTTTAGCTCATTTTCGTCAGTTAAATATGTGTATATGCACAGAAGTATACACAACACATGTATTTCAAGTAGGGAACATAAATACACACAGATACATACATATATGTATATACATATATTTGCTAAAATTCACAGCTGTGCAATTTGGTGAAACATGACATGGGGTGGAATGGGTTAAGACAAATGTCAGCCTTAACCCAATTCTTGAGGGGCTCTTTTTTGTGTTTTAGAATGAGAAAATACATGTAGCTAAGGCCCTTACAAAGCACTTAGCTCAGTCTTAGAAGCCTTCTCTGGCTCATATTTGCTTCCAAAATAGTAAGAAAATGTGTAAAAGGAAGATTCAGGTTAGGCACAGCAGGGAGAAATCCTTCACATAGACTTCTTTTCAAGAGAAAAAGCTTTGTTTTGAAGAGTTGGTATGAAATTATTTGGTGACACATTTACCTTTCATTTTGAAGTTTGCACTTCTATCTAGAAACACATGTACACTCTTACCAGTATAGGAATACCAAGAATATGAAGCAGACTATATAAGTATGGGATAGTGAAAATTTTAAATTATCATGTGGCATTAAAACAAAGAAAATCTGAGAAAAAGACTTCATAGATGAAGAAAGACAAGTTATCTGATCTGAAGATCTGGTTTTGTTTTTTTCTTTTTTTGTTTTGTTTTGTTTTTCCAGGGCAAAGGGGGTTAAGTGACTTGCCCAGGGTCACACAGCTAGTAAATGTCAAGTGTCTGAGGCCAGATTTGAACTCAGGTCCTCCTGAATCCAGGGCCAGTACTAATCCACTGATCTGAAGATCTGAATTATATGTCCTCAGCAGTCAGGCATATTTTATAAAACTCACTAGGCTGACTCATTAAGGAAAACTTTCTTACATGAAATCATGAAATTTAGATATCTTCTTTTCCCTCAGGCAAGGAAAAGTAAAAGAACTTTCTAACTCAGTAGAGGAAAGGGATCTTTATAAGTATGTTTTCTCTGTTCAGGTTTGTTCTGTCACTGTTAGTGCCTTTACAACTGAGATCATGTTAACCTATGTACTACTGATGACACTTCTGCATGATAGGACACCAGGAATATCTTTATTCAGCAGAGGTTCTCAGTCGAACACCAAGAAGTTCATGAACCTAATCAATTTATCATAACAAACTTTCCAGGGGTAGTCAACAAGAGCATTATAAGCACAGCAGGTACATTTTCCAACAATAATGATTTTATGCTTCAGTCTACATAAAAAGTCACCTCAACAGTTGTGATTTTTATACAAGTTTTACCTACTAAAAAGAGAAGGAAATATGAGAAGTTATGGTTTTATGAAAACATCTAAGAGGCTCTAGAGATACAAAAAATTTGAATAAAAGACTGTAAGCATCATGATAGTAGAAACCATGCCTTCTTCTTTGGTCCTTTTCCCATAATAGCTTGTACAATGCTTTTAATATAAAGATTCATTTATAGTTTTAATTGATCAAATGAATATCAGAAGTTAAAAGAAAATTCAGGAAGTGAAAAGCATGTATTTAAAAATGATATTTGGATTTCTCAGATAAAGCTTAAGAAAAAGGAATGATAGACATGAGAATTGGAACAGCTTTTTTGCTGTATAATTATGGATTGATTAATATCTGCCTTCATCAATAAATACAGTAATGAAATAGAAAGAAGAATATCATTGGAGAGACTCAGTAATACACAAGAGACACTAGCCAAGAAAATGGATAGTAATAATCTTAATTGTTTATACACAAATGCACAGAATGAACAAGATGAACTAGAGATCTCAATTCAAGGAGATAAATTAGGCTTCATCATTATTTCTAGAATTTGACTTGGGATTTGTGACTATGAGAGATCTATGGAAGGTATGCTTTATTTAAAAGGAACCTATTATATGAAAGGACTTATGGAGTAGCACAATATATCAAAGATACACTTTTTTATTTGCTTTTTTTTTTCAATGAATAAGCATTTATTTTGTCTCCCTCTAATCCCTAATTAAAAGAAGAAAAACACCTTGTAATATATATATATATATATATATATATATATATATGAAACAAATTCCCACACTCTCTATATGCAAAAATGTCTACCTGTCTGCCTCATGTTGCTTCTTGAATTTATTACCTCTTAGTGAGGACAAGGGTATCAGAGACCTTCTTCAGTCCTCTGGAATAATGATTCAATATTGCATTGATCACAGTTGTTAAATCTTTCAAAGTTGTTCATCTCTAAAATGTTATAGTAATGTTATTGTATGATCCAAATTCTTTTCTTGGTTCTGCTAACTTCATTATGCTTCAGTTTATACATTTAAGAAAATATAGCAATGAGGAAATCTATGAGCCAGAAGGGAGATACACAGAGCATTTGGGCAATGATCAATGGATGGAGGAAAGACACCAAAAAAAAAAAGTGAAAAGGAATTAAGGAAAGCTAGAGACCACATAGGCAGAAGGAAGAAATATTTGATGAATTGGGGAAGTTGATCACAAGTAGTGATGAGGAACATAAATTATTTAGATAACTGATGAATCTTTTGAAATGGGAAGAGCACTTGATAAGTTCTTACTTAGCTTTTTCCTCTCATAATTTCATGCATCATAAAGTGGAAGAAGAGATGAGGGAAACATGATATTTTGAAAGTGAAATTTTTTTTTAATAGATGGTAAAATATCCCAGAAGCTTCTGTTTATAAATAATACTATGCAGATTTTAGAAAGCTTTGGAACATTGCAAAACTTCCTAAATAAGATTCATAATAACACAAAAGTTTGGCCTATCTACAGAAGAAAAATAATGTAGATGACAATATACTAATTATTTGATTAATTTTACAGTTGGATAAATAGAATAGCCTATGGTGCTAATTCATCAACACATACATATTTATAACAAATACTGCAAATGAACAAATTGAGAATCTGGCCTTGAATTGGATGGGAAGAAGAGAGGGAGCTATATTGTTTAAGGGAAATGCAATATTTTTTTAATGCCTCCAAGGTTCTTCCTGGGAAATGGTCCCTCTTTTCTGATACCAAGTATTCTGGTGATATTATATAGCTATAAATTATGGAATATTATGGTCTCTGTACAATTGTACTTGAGGATGACCTCAAATAAAATGTAATTGTATATAGTGTTTTTAATCAGGCCGCAATACATTCAAATAAGAAGTTATATATGTGTTAAAAAGATATTATCATTTGGATGACCAGAAATAATAAAGGGCTATTAGCATAGCAATATCAAGGGACAATTAATAGTCAACCAATGTGTTTTTCATTGGTATTCATACAGTGTGAAGAAGGCTCTTAGCATATTGGCAGAACTCACTGTGCTGAATTTATTGGAGGATATGGGTAAGAGTCAAATAGAAAGGAAAATACAAAGTCAAATAGAAAATTTGGAATCTGCATCACTGGGGGAAATACTCAAATCATTGAATTTATAGATCTTTTGGAGTATTTGACTACATAATCTCAAATGCTCTTTTCAGTTTTAAATCAATGACTTTATATTGAGTAAAAAATACTAGGTCTATGTTCAGTTTACTTTATTGGAGAAGGTAGGGATGTGTTTAATACACATTTCTAGATCCTTTGCCCTCCTGGTTCCCTCTGTATACACTTTTACTTGTCAATATTCTTTAAAATGGAATTTCTAGAATGGAACACAATATTCCTGATATTGTCTAATTCCTAAAGACTACTTTCCAGCTCTGGCTAGTGCATTGCTTTTGAAGTACATTTGCCATATTTATCTGCTCATCAGGTCTTCAACTCACTAAGATGATTCATCCTCTTGTTCCTAGGAAATTGTGATTCCTATTTCATTAGCTATGGTCAAGAAAACCAAAAGTGATTCTTCAAAATCATCTCTGTCAAAAAACTTCAACAAACATTTATTGTGCTCCTATTGCTCCCAAAGTAATATTGAGCTAGGAAAATGCAAAGGTCAATAAGACAGTCCATATCCTCATGGAGCTCACAGTCTGCTAGAAAGTAATGCTATAGAATAAATGAATAGAGTACAAAATGGTAATGATAAATGCCATATTTTATATTAGAAATATGAGTAAATACTATGGGAGACCAGAGAAGGAATAATTACTAGCATAAAGGCATGTTGACAGAAGGATCAGGAAAAACACTGTGGAAGAGAAAATATTAGATAATCTAATAGTTTTAGAGTTGCGTAGGCTAATAGATCTGGAATTGTAGGGGATCATAGAAACTATCTATTTTTATATCTTCATTTTAATGATAGAGAAAAATGATATCCACCTGGAGTGATTGTGTCTTATCAGTGATTCCACAGGGGATAAGTAGAACACAAAGATTTGAACCCAGGTTCCCTTATGCCAGAGCTAGTTCTCTTATTGTTATTCTTTTTTTGTTGGCAAGGCAATGAGGGTTAAGTGACTTGCCCAGGGTCACATAACTAGTAAGTGTCAAGGGTCTGAGGCTGGATTTGAACTCAGGTCCTCCCGAATCCAAGGCCAGTGCTTTATCCACTGCACCACCTAGCTGCCCCCAATAGCATATTGGCAGAACTCACTGTGCTGAATTTATTATTGTTATTATTATTTATTATTGTTATTCTTCATTTTCCTTACTGCTCACTTTTCTTAGAACTTTTTCTTCTTCTAATTGCATGACTTCTAAATGAAAGGAGAGATACTAATTGTCTTGCTCTTTAGTTTTCTAGCTAGAACTTCAATATCACTAGAAGTATATTTTTTGATTTCTGCTGATGATATTATTTTTCTTTTTTAATAATAAAAGTATTTTATTATTTTCTAGTTACATGTAGAGATAGTTTTCAACATTTGTTTTCATAAGATTTCTCATTTCAAATTTTTTTCCCCTCTTCCACTCCTTCCCTCCTCCCCAAGACAGCAAGCAATCTGATATAGGTTATATATGTACAATCACATTAAACATATTTCTGCATTAGTCATGCTGTGAAAGAAGAATGAGAGCAAAAGGGGAAAACCTCAAAAAACAGAAACAAAAAAGAAGTAGTATGGTTCTATCTGTGTCTAGATTCCACAGTTCTTTTTTTCTGGATTTGGAGAGCACTTTCCATCATGAGTCCTTTGGAACTATCTTTGACCATTGTATTTCTGAGAAAAGTCAAGTCTATCACAGTTGATCAACACACAATATTGTTGATACTGTGTACAATGTTTTCCTGGTTCTGCTAATCTCACTCAGCCTAAGTTCATGTAAGTCCTTCCAGGCTTCTCTGGAATCTGCCTGCTCATCATTTCTTACAGCATAATAGTATTCCATTACATTCATATACTGATGGTATTATTTTTCTTATACAAGTTAGCTGAGGAGTATAGTGGAGAACAAAGTTTATTAGTCTCAGCAGGCTCTTCATCATGCATTGGATATATGTACCAGGAAGAACAGGTACCTCATGTCAGATCATATATACTTCCAACCATATCTCCCAAAAGGGATTCACTGAGCACTACCATGCATCTCTCCTTCCCAGTAGCAAGTAGCATCACTCAACTATATCTTTAGGCTAATGAGGTATAGAATAGGAGCCATATTGCTAATGTTTCCATCACTGTCTCTGGAAGGGCTGATTTCCACTAATTCAGTGTCTGAAAAATGTTGGAAAGAAAAACTAACCACTGAGGGATAGTACCAATATGTGCCATTGTATACCACATGTGGTGGGTGAAAGATGAATGCCTAAGGAAACAAAGGTTCAATCTTCTGAACATATTGATTTATTAAGCAATGCATGACAATTGCCCAAGAAACTGGAACCAGACCTCCTCAGTTTAGGCCTGGACCCTGAATACAGGGGGAGACAAACTTTTGTACACTAAAACAATTAGTCAAATAAGGCCAGTTAATTAAAAGGAAACAATACATTAGGTAATTTTATTTCTAATTGGTGGCAAGAGTAGGGACTTTCCAAGTTGGGAGGGAGAGAGTGAATAGGTACAATTCTCTCAAATTCCCTGAATTGTCACAAAAAAGAAATGTTTTACTGTCCTCAAGTGTCTGTAAATAATCAAAGGGGTGTGGAAACAATAACTGATTGATAAGTGTGGGGCCAGTTTTCAGATAAGACATATGTATTTCTTGAGATGTATAATTGTGAGAAAACTCCTTGCATCAATCTTTCGATCTGACTGGGTCTCTGGTCAGCATAACCTAGGTCCTTGGTTAAGGGTCTTTAAGCAGCAGGGAGAGGTGGTCGATCCCAGCCACACAAGACTAGGTTTGAATAATGTAATATGGTTTTATTCCAATTCCCACAATTGAATAACATTTTCTCAGAAGACAAAAATTGACCTAGACCTATAATTCAATAGCCACTAAACTAGCTCTGGATTTGAATCACAAGATAGATTCAATGTGGCTTACTTTGTTCTTACAATTAAGCACTTGGTGTCCTAATTTCCTCAATTCCCTTACACACAACCTAGAGAAAGATCACATAGACATGCTTTATTCTACCTGTCTCCTAGATATCTAATGTACCGAAGAAAATGTAAAACAATTCCAACCATCAATTTTTTTCCCTTAAGAAACCCAGATAATACAAAGACAAGCCTTACCACAGACACTTATCTAAATCTTACTCTTGTTCCCCAAACACTTCAAACTGCCTATGGCATAAAAGTTGAAAAATGTAATTAAATTTGATTAAAATTGATGCTAGATCTCTCTCTTCCTTAAATCTCCAACTAATGTCTGTGCCTACTGTTGTAACCACAGGGCAATGAATTTCAGCCACAATGACTGCTCTTTTTCCTCTCCTTTAAGTATAGACTGTATTAGATGTTGAGTCTTCCTGATCCCAAGCCCATTGCTCCACTGTACTGTGGGGCACACTAGGTGGTATGGTGTAGAGAGTGCCAGGCTTGGAGTCAGGAAGACCTGAGTCCAAATGTGGCCTCAAACACTTAGTAGCTGTGTGACCCTGGCCAAGTCACTTAACCCTGTTTGCCTCCGTTCCTCATCTGTAAAATAAGCTGGAGAAGGAAATGGCAAACTACTCCATTATCTTTTCCAAGAAAATCCCAAATGGGCTCATGAAGAGTCAGATGCAATTGAAGACAGAGAACCATCACCATCACCAACATGATGGCTGCTGCCCATGGTGCTGACCACTTCTCTAAGGAAAGAGCTAATACCTCTTGAAGAAAAGTACAATATTCCTCAAATTCTCATATGCCTGAGGACTCTCATGATTCCATGGAACGTAAGATGTTTCTACTTCTTCATAATGTTTGTATTCAATCCAAATAGAGGGAATTATTTTTTCTGTTTCATGTCATGTTTTTACTCTATCACCTCCTGGCATGGGTTTTATTTCTGTTTTCTCAGAATATTCTCTTAAAATCTAGATTATGGAGCAGGCATTGCTCGTGCCCTTTAAACTTCTTCTATAGTATAGAGGTAAGCTTAAATGTGAGAATATGTGATCAGAGACCTTCCAGCAGTAGAATGTAAGCTACCCTATTTAATAAACTCCAGTGATTCCCTATTTCCACCAGGGTTCAAACACAAAATGCACTGCTTGTATTCAAAACCCTTTAGAAAACCTAGCCCCATCCTACCTTTCCAGTTTTCTTGCACTCTATTCCGTGACAAATTATTTGTGGTCTAGTGACACTGCCTACTCCCCCACATTCCAAGAAGAAGACACTCCATTTTTTTGTTTGGGGGCATTTTCTTTGGCTGTTTCCTGTTCCTGAAATATTCTCCCTTCTTTGCTCTGTCTAATGACTTACTTAAAGTTCCAATTAAAATTCCTCCTTTGATTGGAAGCCCTCCTCAACTCTTAATTCAAGTGTTTTTTTATCTATTAGTTATTTCCTATTTATCCTATATGTACCTTGCTGTGTATGTATGTATGTGTATTCATTTGTATGTTGTCTCCCCAATTAGATTGTAACCTCCTTAAGGGCAGTAACTATCTTGTACCTCTTTTTAAAAAATCTCCACTGCTTAGCACAGTGCATGGCATATAGTAGGTGTTTAATAAATGTTTATTGATTAGTTGATTGTCTCTGCTCCCGAGATTCATCCACTATCAGTAGATTATAAGACTTAACAATGGACCTCTTTCCTCTACAAAATAAAAGGGTTAGCTGTAGCGCTGCTTGAGGGCAGCAGGGAAAGTCTCCTCTGGTTTCATTTCAGCTGAAATCCTTTTCTATAATACTATATCTTCTGCATTAGAGGGATCTGTAATACTTTTAAAAATCTTTTAGAAAACTAGTCACCCCTTATATCAGGCATCAGACTAGAAAAAGTCTGCTCTCAACAAGAACAAGAGCAACTTTCTTGCCTTTTTTGTTTGTTTTCATCGAGTGGTCTAACTGTCCTTTTTCAGCATCTTGGCTAGAGGGACTTCTGCTCCCAATAGAAGATTCTTTGTCCCTGGCTTCAAGCTGGTTAGTCTAGAGAGCTGAGTCCGCCTAACTAGCTAATGACCTCAGACTTAATCCTTTCTTTGGAGTAAATTTCCTGGTTCCTAGGTTTCCGTCTTCACAAATGACTTCACACCAACTTAATGATGAGCAAGCCTCCTCATCCTCACCTCCTGCTTTCCTTGACTTCCTTTAAGTCTCAGTGAAAATTCCACCTTCTGCAGGAAGCCTTTCTTAGTGCCTCTTAATGCTAGTGCTTGCCATTTGTATGTCTTGTTTGTATATAGTTATTTGCATATTGTCTCTCCCATTAAATTGTTAGCTCCTTTAGTACAAGAGCTATTTTTGTCTTGTTTTTTTGGTTTCCCCAGTGCTCAACACAGTGCCTAGCATGTAGTAAGCCTAATTGAAGCTTGCTGGCTTGATTTGTTCAAGGTCACACAGATAGTAGATAACAGAAGTAGGATTCGAACCCCAGTTAATCCAGTACCCTTTCCATGATGCCTTGCTGTTTCTCCAAGCTACATTCCTGGATTTTCATACACATAGACCATGAAATAAATTCTAAAAGGGGTTTTATATCATTGCATGGAGAAGGTATTTTTAAATTCATTTCTAGTTTTACTAGTCTATGAATCTATGAGATTTGGTCTCCATTTGATTGTACTATGGCTCAGCCTTGATTTCAATGAGTTTATTGACCCTTTCTCTGCATTCTTGAGCAAGTCACTGACCCTTTATCTGACTTTAGTTTCCTCTAAAATGAAGAGGTTGGATTAGATGATTCCTGGGGTCCCTTCCAGGTCTAACATTTTCTCATATTCTGAGGATTTTTAAGGTTAGCTTCAAGTCTTCTTAATCTGCTTTCCCAAAAGTTTGTTTGCTTTATAATAAAAAATTCCTATCATGTTTATTACTTAATGACTATAAAAATATTATTTGATTGAGTGGGATCTCATGAGACTATGCAAGATTTTTTGATAGCTACAGTCAGAAATAACTTTATAATAATTTGCTTATCGATATCAACTAATACATAAAATAGGGAGCCAAATACTTACTAAATGTAATAGCCATTGCCATTAAGGATGTCCTGATCCTACCTGTTTCCTTATATTTTCCTCAGTATGAGACATAAACCATTCTCATAAAGGTTTATAGAAATGAAATAAGGAGGATATGAGTCAGCAGTTGCTAATATCTTCTTGGTTATCTTTTTGTGTGTGTAATGATACAAGATGCATTTTCACCATTCTTTATTGCTCTAATCCTCCAGCAATTAGTCTTTTTAGATACCAAGTAGGAATAGATACGTGACCTTAGGGCCTAGTTATCAAGAACAATGAGTTGAAAGAGGAGATTATTATATCCTGGGCTTCCTCTGTCCTGAGCATGGCCTCCCTAGCAGTGTTCTTTTGGTGTTTCAGGGTCTTTACTCATGGGGGTCAGCATCCCAGAGTCTCTCCCAACTGAGAGCCCTTTTAGTGTTTATGCCAGAGATAAAAATTCCTAGTTTCATTTTTTTCAGCAAATAACCCATGACTATATTCTTAATAGATCACCTTTTCTGATCTTACATATCCAAGATGTTATTTTTATGTTACTTCTCATGCACAAGTCACCATTGGTGATGTGTTGCTGCCTATTTGCATCACTGTGCTTTTCTCAAATGTTCTTTTGGTCATTTACAAGTTTAATACTATGGAAGCCAGAGTATTTCATGATTTGCTATCACTAAGAGATTGGGATTGTGTGTTAAGGAGTAATTTCATATCACAGAAAACTTTATGCAATTCCCAATTTATTCTAAGTCCTTTCTCCTATTCAATTCTGGCTCTGCTTTATTGTTAATATGCAGTGACTGTCCAGAATATGTTCACTGATGGACTAATTTAATTGACTATTTGTATTTTCCATTTGCTCTTTTCTGATTTAGATTACTAGGCTTTCTTTTAAGTGACTGTACATGTTATTTTTGACTTGATAACAGTCAAATGTTATTTGCAAATAGGAGTATCTGATAAACCTCATTACCTTTAGGAAATCTCTTATTCATTTGGGTTCTTATTCATTTCAATCAGGGCATGATTAATGGCAGTGGATGCTATATTTAGTGAGAATTCACCCCCCCTACTTTCTGCATTAGTTGATAATGATAACCAAGCCAAACCAAAATTTTATTGAATAAGTTTATCTCTTACTGAGACATCAAAAATCTTGTACAATCTTAACATGTTCATGAGATACACCTTTTTGGGAATAGGGGAGAGAATCATTAAGTATGTGTTTTGATGTCACTGAATCATATTATTTCTTGCAGTAATTAAATAATAAATATAGTGTGAATCATGTATATATATATATATATATATATATATATATATATATGTGTGTGTGTGTGTGTGTGTGTGTGTGTGTGTGTATGTGTGTATATATATTGCAGGGCAATGAGGCTTAAGTGATTTGCCCAGAGTCACATAGTAAGTGTCAGGTGTCTGAGGCTGGATTTGAACTCAGGTCTTCCTGAATCCAGGGCTGGTGCTTTATCCACTGCGCCACCTAGCTGCCCCCAAGGGAATCATATTTTTAATGTCTACACATGTGGTGACTTCATCAGCTCTCATAGTTTAATTAGCTTCACTTTAGATGACAATCAAATCTATGTATAATCCTAGTTTCTCTCCTGAGCCGAATCTCCGATCACCAGCTGCCCACTGGACATTTTGAAGTGAATGTCAAACTTACTCTATCCAAAAAATATCTCATTATAGTTTCTACCAAATCTACCCAGTTTTTTGAAGTTTCTTATTTATGACAAGGGCACCACCATCTTTCCATTCATCCAGGTTTGTCACTATGGTTTTATCCTCAACTCATTACTTTCACACATTCCACATATTCTAAATCTTGTTATTTCTACCTTTACAACATCTCTCAAACAATTCTCCTTTGTCTGCTCCAACAACAATGATCCTCATTCTTTATTGCTTCTTGTATGGACTATTATAACTGTTTTCTAATTGGTATCCCTTCCTTCATTTTCTCTCCCTCCAAATCTGTCCTCCACAGAGCATCGGAGTGATTTCCCTGAAGTGTAGGTCTAACCATATCACTTCTCTACTCAGTAAACATTGATCATTCCTTGATATCTCTACAATCAAACGCAAATTATATTTGTCATTTTGAGCTATTTACCATTGGGACCCATGATAATTTTCCAGACTTAGTCCATGTTAATATCCCACACCCCATGCACTCTATAATCTAGCTAAACTGGCCTTCTTATTGTTCTTTACATATGACACTCATTCTCCTATCTCTGTTTTTGTGCTAGAATAATTGTATTCCCACCTCATTTTTACTTGTTGGCACCCTTGATTTTCTTTAAGACTCAGCTCAAGTGCCATATTCTACATGGGCACTTTCCTGGTCCCCTTAGTTACTAAGAACTTCCCCATCAACGTTACTTTGACTCATAAAAATAAATGTTGGCTTTGCCAGTAGAACATATGCTTCTTGAGGGCAGGGGCCATTTCATTTATAACTTTGTATGCCTAGCACCTAGCATAATACTTGGTACTACTTAGCACACAATCAGACATTAATAAATAATATTGATTAATTACCTGTAGTCAGATGTTCAACTAAAAATATCTGTTTCATTCTTTCTTATATTTTCATTAATATGAGACATAAGTCATTCTCATAAAGATTTATAGAAATGAAATAGGAAGTATTTGAGTCAGTATTTGCTAATGTCTTCTTGGTCATTTTTCGGTAATAATACAAGTTGTAATGTTTTCCATTAGTTTAGTTTCTTAAATACTTTCAAAATTGCATTACCCCTAAGACAGACTTTTTTCTATGGTTACTTGGTCAGGTTTCTTAGCTCTTCCCAATTTCACCTTAAGGGCTATTTACACTTGTCAATTAAGTACATTGGCTACTAAGCTTTTAGCAATGAAATGATAGCACCACAATGATTAATTAGAAGAGATCCTAGGAGAAATGGTGTCAAGTCTGTTCCAATTTGTGTCTTTTCTACTTCCAGGTTCATCTTCATTATCTATCTTCTATCCACACACAGGACTAATATCTAGTTCAGGCTTTAATCACATCTTGTCTAGATTATTATAATATCTTTCTAATTGTTCTCCCTGATTCTAGTCTTTCCTTCCTCCAATGCATACTTCACATTTCATTCTCAAATTATTTTCCTAAGGAACAAGTGTTACTATGTTATTCCCCTGTTCAAAGATCTTTATTGGCTTTCCAATAATTCTGGGATAACCAACATTCCTAGAAGTAGTCATCAGCCTGGCCTTTAAAGACTTCCACAATCTAGGTCTAATGCAGCTTTCCAGTATTTCACATTGTTCCATATTTGAGTCAAATTGGACTCCTAATTCTATTTCCCTGAAATCAGTATTCTATTTTCTGATTCTATGCTGTCAAATAGACCCTGTACCTGGAATACCTTCCCTCCTTACCTTTTTATTATTGCTCTTATCAAGGTTCATCACAGATTCTACTTAATCGATGAAATCTTTTTTGATGCCCACTATCTATTACCTCAACTGACCCTGGTTCAATACAAACTTGAGTAGCTACTATCTTTGTTTTCCTCATATTTCTAGTACCTTGCATAAGACTTTGTAGATGGTAATTCCTTAATAGATATTGGTTGAATTGATTTTCATTCAGTTGTTGAATATATAATCGCTCCTGGAAAAATTTGGCTTGGCCAGGTTTCACACCAAGATTTATGTAGGCTTGTTTTCCTCTGTTAATTTTAACCATTTTAGCAAGTAAGAATTAATAGCACTTAGAGCTGAAAGATTTCTCAAAGTTCATCTTAAAAAGGTACAAAAGCAGATCAACCTATTATTTTACATATGAGGCAGCCAAGACCTAGAGAGTTTCCAAGGGACTTTCTAAGTATTATCACAGGCATTAGAACCGGTTTATAAAACTTAGTTCTCTTAATCTAAATCCTGATACTTCAGTTATGCTATAATACTGGTTTTAATTTATTCTCCCCTTCAAATATTTTATAAATAGGTTCATACACAAAATCCACATGACCCTTGGCTACTCAGTCTCTTCATTTGTCAAGGAGTTGAATTATTTTTCTGGCTAAGGCAATTTTCATATTCTTTTTCATTATGGTGAAGATTTTAAATTGAGTAAACTTCTCCAGGAAATGGGAATCTGAATCAGTGTCTTTATATCTATTTCATTTCTTTTATTCAGAGTTATTACCTTTTAAAATGTATTATATTATAACTGTGATAATTGAATATGTCAATTTACTCTCATGTTTATCTTTCAAAATTATTCTTGATTTTGACCTTTCCTATGGTTAGGGGATGTTCTGAATATGCTTAAACTGTTCTGGTAGTGAAATTAGTAATCAATTATTTACTGAATATTAAGAAAAATAGCCCTTCTATTTTTATGTGTGATGTCACCTGATGTTTGGCATGCACAATACCTTCTAACTCTTTGAAGAAAAAATAGTTATGGAGCAAACTTCTGGGAGCCAAAGTGGTGAAGTAAGCAGTAAATCACCATAATTCTCCATGTTCACTTCCAAACAACCATAAAATAGCACCCCTAAACAAATCCCAGAACAGATCCAGCAAAAAGATGGGGTGAAGCAGTCTTTTAACCCAAGAAACTTGGAAGATCAGTAAGAAAGGGCTGTCTCACTCAGATAAAAAGGGAACACAATCTAGGATAGGAAACATCCCAGGAAGGCAACAGCAAGCCTCACCTAACAAACCAGTGGGAGATCCTGAGCCTCAGTATGGAAGAGCAGACAAACACCAAAATGACCCTCCCCTCCCCAGCCCCCAGCCTCAGTGAAGCAGGGGAATAGGCAGACTCCTGCCGCCACACCTACCCATGCTTCAATATAGCCCTGGGAATACAGAACCCTGCCCCTCCTTAGCCTCAGCATGTGCAAGACACCAGCACTAAAACACTGTCAGTCCCCTATGGGCTCCAGCAGCACCAGCCACACACACACCATACCACCTCCTCAGCATAGCACCAGGCATGTGGGTGCCCCATGGGCTTCATGGCAACATCAGTGCCACACTGGGTAAATAGGTCTGCAACCTGTAGTCAGAGCCTGGCACAAGAAGCCTGAGACAGTGCCTCTTCCACCCCAGAAGTAGAGCTGAAATTTAAAAGAAAGGAAAAAATCTCCCAAAAATGAGCAAAAAACAACAACAAATAATCTGACCATAGAAAGCTATTATGGTGACCGTTGAAGAAGGAAAGCATGGGAGGAGAGAGAAGACAGAAGGAAAAATAGGATAGAGAGAAATACACAGTAATCATAAATGTGAATGTGAATTAGGATGAACTCTCCCATAAAATGGAAGCAGAAAGCAGAGGGGAACAGAAATCAGGATCATACAATATGTTGTTTACAAGAAACACATTGGAAGCAAAGAGACACACACAGAGTAAAGGTAGGGGGCTGAAGCATAATCTACTATGTTCAGCTAAAGTGATAAAAGCAGGCATAGCAATCTTGATCTCAGAAAAAGCAAAAGTAAAAATAAACATAATTAAAAGAGATAAGGAAGGAAACTATATCTTATTAAAAAGTACTGCAGAAAATGAAGTAATATAAATACTAAACATGTATACACCCAGTAGTATAGCAAACAAATTCTTTTAAAAAAGAAGTTAAATGAGTTACTGATTCATCACCAAACAAGTGAAAAAACATTATGAAATATAAGTTAGGTAATTTTGATTATATTAAATTTATAAGATTTTGCACAAACAAAACGAATGCAAACATGATTAGAAGGAAAACAAAAATCTGGGAAACAATTTTTACAGCAAGTATCTCTGATTTCTTTTATAGAAACTATTTTATTTCTCAAATATATAGAGAACTGAGTCAGATTTATAAGAATACAAGCCATTCACCTTCAGATGAAGAAAACAAATCTATCTATAGGCATATGAAGGAGTGCTCAAAATCGCTTTTGATTAGAGAAATGCAAATTAAAACAACTCTGAGGTAACACCTCACATCTATCAGATTGACTAATATGACAAAAAGGGAAATGATAAATGTTGGAGAGAATGTGAGAAAATTGGCACACCAATGAACTGTTGGTAGAGTTTATGAACTGATCCAACCATTCTGGAGAGCAATTTGAAACTGTGCCCAAAGGGCAACCAAACTGTCCATACCTTTTGATCCAACAATACTACTATTCTGTCTGTATCCCAGGAAATCCCCAAAAGGGAAAAGGACCTACATGTGCAAAAATATTTATAGCAGCCATTTTCTTTCTTTTCTTTTCTTTTTTTTCTTTCTTTTTTTTTTTTGAGGCAATTGGGGTTAAGTGCCTTGCCCAGGGTCACACAGATAGTAAGTGTTAAGTGTCTGAGGCTGGATTTGAACTCAGGTCCTCCTGACTCCAGGGCTGGTGTTCTATCCACTGTACCATCTAGCTGCCCCTATAGCAGCCTTTTTATGGTGGCAAAATATTTGAAATGGAAGTGTTGTCCATCAATTATGGAATGGCTGAAAAAGATATGGTATGTGAATATAATGGAATACCATTGTGCAATAAGAAATGATGAGCAGACAGATTCCAGAAAATAAACATGGAAAGACTTGTGTGAACTGATGCAAAGTGCAATGAACAGAACCAGGAAAACATTGTACATAAGTATTAGCAACATCATTTGATGATCAGTTATGAATGATTCAGCTCTTCTCAGCAGCACAATGATCCAAGACAAGTACAAAAGACTCATGAAGGAAAATGTTATCCACATCCAGATAAAGAATTGATGGACTCTGGGGCAGCTAGGTGGCACAGTGGATAAAGCACCCGCCCTAGATTCAGGAGGACCTGATTACAAATCCAGCCTCAGACACTTGACACCTACTAGCTGTGTGCCCCTGGGAAAATCACTTAACCCTCATTGCCCAGCAAAAATATAAAAATAAAAAAAATTGATGGACTCTGAATGCAGATTGAACCATAATTTTTTCACATTATTCTTTGTTGTTTTTTCCTTTTGATCTGTTTCTTCTTTCATAACTGTGACTAATATGGAAATATGTTTTATATAATACCACATTTATAAGCTATATCAAATTGCCTATCATATCTGGGAGAGGGGAGGGAGAAAAATTTGAAATTCAAGATCTTGTAAAAATAAATGCTAAAAATTGTCTTTACATGAAATTGGAAAAAATGAAATACTATTAAAATAAAAATAAATTAAAAAGAACAATAACAAAAAGAAAAAGTAATGCTAAAAAGAAATGATGCTCTTAAATGGTCTACCAGCCTTTGACTTCTTTCATTTCTTGACACCATACCTTGAAGTCATATTTTCCAATGTACTTTTTGCTATCCTCCTCTGTGCCTAACTTCCATAGAGCATTGATATATATTTTGTTTGTTTTGGAGGATCTTGTCAATTTAATTTTAGAACTTTACTTTTTCGGAGGGGCAGAGCCAAGATGGTGGAGGAAAGAAAGTGACTTCCCTGACTTCTCCCCCAAACCCCTCCACATACCTTCAAATAATGCCATAGGACAATTGTTGAAGCAGGAAACCCCAAAAAAGGACAGGCTCAAATAATTTTCCAGCCAAAGACAGCTTTGAGGGTCAGCAGGAAAGGTCTATTGTACAGGGGTGAGAGTGGAGAACGCTGAGTGGACTCAGCCCCAGCCCCAGCCCCAGCCCCAGCCCCAGCCCCAGAGAACCCTGGAAAACTCCTGGGAACTCCTGACTCAACTGTGGCAGCAGCTGCTTCTGGAACTCAACGCATGAATGGGGAGAGTAGCTCGGCATGCAGTGAGGACCCAGCCTGAGACAGAGATCAATTCCAGGGCCTTGGAGTTTCAACATCAGTAGCTTCTTTTGAGGCTCAGCTTGTGGACCAGTGAGGGGGTTCGGTGGTTGGCCGGGGTGAAGTGGCTGCAGTTTCTGTTGGAACTGGGTCAAAGCACCCTGGTTTTGAACCGGTGGGCTGACTCTAGTGGTGGCAGCCGAGTGGGGGAGGGGCACAGGCATGTTCAGCTTCCAACCATAGAGAATCAGATTTCAATCAGACATCTGCATCTGAGTTGAGATGAGTAGGCAAAGAAAGCAGCAGAATATAGAAAGCTTTTTGGGGGGGACAAAATAGACCAGAATACACCCTTAGAAAAAGATAATAAAGTCAAAGCTCCAACATCCAAAACTTCCAAGAAAAATATAAATTGGTCTCAGGTCATGGAAGCACTCAAAAGGGACTTTGAAGAGAAAGTAGAGAGATAGAAGGAAGATTTAGAGAGATGGAGGAAAGAATGGAAAGAGAAATGAGAACAATGCAGGAGAGTCATGTGAAAAAAATCAACAGCTTGAAAAGTCAAACGGAAAAGGAGATACAAAAACTCTCTGAAGAAAATAACTGCCTAATAATTAGGACTGAACAAATAGAAACTAGTGACTTTATGAGAAACAAAGACACTGTAAAGCAAATCCAAATGAATGAAAATATAGAGGGCAATGTGAAATAGCTCCTTGGAAAAATACCTGACCTGGAAAATAGATCCAGGAGAGATAATTTGAAAATTATTGGATTGCCTGAAAACCATGATCAAAAAAAGACCTCAGACATTGTCAGGGAAAATTGCCCTGATATTCTAGAAGCAGAAGGTAAAATAGAAATTGAAATAATCCACCAATCACCTCCTGAAAGAGATCCCAAAATGAAAACTTCCAGATCAAGGAGAAAATATTGCAAGCAGCCAGAAAGAAACAATTCAAGTACTGCAGAGCCACAGTAAGGATAACACAAGATCTAGCAGCATCTACGTTAAAGGACTGGGGCATGGAATATGATATTCCAGAGGGCAAAGTAACTAGGACTACAGCTAAGAATCACCTACCCAGAAAAACTGAGTATAATCTTTCAGGGGAAAAATGGGACTTCAATGAAAAAAAGGACTTTCAGGCATTTGTGATGAAAAGATCTGAACTGAATAGAATATTTGACTTTCAAATATAAGACCCTAGAGAAGCATAAAAAGGCAATCAGGAAAAAGAAATCATGAGGGATATTAAAAGATTAAACTGTTTACATTCCTACATGGGAAGATAATACTTCTAATTCCTAACAAAAATGGCAACAGTGTTGGAAGGTTTATAGGAAGATAGGTACACTAATAAATTATGGATGAAGTTGTGAAATGGTACATACATTTTGGAAAGCAATTTATAATTACCCAAATAAAGTCACTAAAATTTCTATGCCATTTGGTCCAGAGATTCCTTTGCTAGGCTTATACTCTAAGGAAGCCATCCATAAGCAAAATATCCTATGTGCTACAAAAATTTTATAGTAACACTTTTGTGGACAGCTAATAATTGGAAGTAAAGTAGATGTCTGTCAATTTGGCAATGGCTAAAAAAAATTGTGATATGTGAATGTAATGGACTACTAACATATCATAATGCATGTGAAGAATGCAAAGAAGTATGGAAAGATCTATGTGAATTGATGAAGAGTGAAGAAAGTGGAACCAAGAAAACCACATAGATGAGAACATTTATAGCAATGTAAATGGAAAGAATGCCATGTCCCCCAAAGTCAAAAATCAAAAAAAAAATTATAAGGATCACCCTTTGTGGAGTGGAAGATCTACAGGTGTTACACATTGCATGTTTTAGAACTTTGTCATTGTAGAGTTGTGCAAACATTTTTTTCTCTGTAAAAATGCTATTTGCCATATAGGGTGGGTTTCTGGAAGGGGAAAGGAAGGGGGATGCATGTGAGACTATGGTGATATAAAAAACAGAAAATATCAATAAAATTTTACAAGAGCTATATATAAATGCTAGCTATTATTATTAATTACTATTTTTGTAATAATTACTAAATAGAATAACCAAAACCTTTTGTGAATTTTTTTCCTTTTTGTCTGATGACTAGTATATCCTTGAATAATGCCTGGTGGGGTGATCAATCACACACACATCAAGCAAATAGATGAGCCAGTCAACAAACATTTTTAAGAATCTATTATGTACCAGGCACTGTTTTAAGTACTGGGAATAGGCGTAAACTGGGAAAAGGCATAAACATAGTCCTTGAATTCAAGAAGTTCACATTCTAATGGAGAAAACATTCACATATACATACATGTATGCATGCATCATACATAACATGGAAAAGAGAGGTAATCTTACAGAGGAAACACTAGCCATTGGGAGAAGAGGATAAAGTAAAGCTTTGTACTGAAAGTAGGATTTGAGTCTCGTTCTGAAAGAGACCAGGGAGCAGAGATTATGTAGTAGACAGAGCACAGGATATAGCCTCAAGAAGACCTGAATTCAAATTCTGCCTCAGAAATTTAATAGCTGATTGACCCAGGGCAATTCAGTTACTCTATATGAGCTTAATCTCTTCATCTGTAAAATCGGGATATTTATTAAAAGTAATCTTTTCTTACATCAATTTGAACCCCTTTTTACTTTAATTTGTCAACTCTTTATATTTTTTTATTCCTTTCCACACATTTGTTTCCTTCTCCCATCATTCACTCTTGAATTTCTTACCTTTCAGCATTCTCTCTCTCTCTTTCTCTCTCTCTCTCTCTCTCTCTCTCTCTCTCTCTCTCTCTCTCTCTCTCTCTCTCTCTCTCTCTGCCTCTCCCTGTCCTTTTCTCTCTCTCCTCCCCCTTTCCCTCTCACACACACATATTATGATTAAACTAGTGTTGTAATCATTCTTTCTATTTGTATTCCCCAAAACTAGCACAATACCTGACACATGGTGGATACTTAGAAATTCTCCTTGGTTGATTGATCATTTACACATCTGTACCATATCTATATACATTTCAGGCATCCACTTGTGTAATACTAGAGAGGGACACAAACACACATGCACACAGAGGAAGAGAGACAGAGTACCCAACTAGTTTTTTTGGGAGATGGCAATGGGCGTTAAGTGTCTTGCCCAGTGTCACACAGTTAATAAGTTGTCAAGTGTCTGAAGCTGAATTTGAACTCAGGTTCCCCTGAATCCAGGGCCAGTGCTTTATCCACCATGCCACCTTATTGCCCCCTACCCAACTGCTTTATAAGATATTTTAGAGTATGCACTGATTGGCAGACAGATATTTGACTTTGAAATTAGAAAATCTGACCAGAGGGCTTGGTTATTATATTTAGGAATAGTAACAAAATTAACCTCATTTTTTTCCCACCTGTAAAATGATTGTCAGGCAGCTTGGTATAGTGTAGAACATTCTGAACATTCTGTTAGACATGGTGTCAGGAAGTCCTGAGGTAAAGTTCTACTTCTGAAAATTACTAGTTATATCCCAATGATCCAATTAGTTCATCTCTGAGCCTTCAGGCAACTCTAGAAGCTTTATGTACTAAATATCAAATGTTGCAATACACACACACACACACACACACACACACACACACACACACATAGTGGAGGGAGTACCCACATTGATCAGTGTAAACAGGAATTGTTTATTCCAACCTATAACTCTAGTAAGGCAGGCTTTAATAAAGGCAAAGGGAGCAGTACTGTATGTACTAAGATATATTACAATCCCACATATCTTGTATGCAAATGTAACCAGTGCTTCAAAGCCCATTTGCATTGGACTCCATTATTAGTGGAGATTGATTACTCAATGTTCTCAATATGAGGAAGAGAAAGCTCAAATAAGCAGATTTATTTTTCATGGCACTATCCAAAGGTAATCAATTTTCATATTGATGACCTTGATTTGTGTTCAGTTAATATTTTTGAGTATTTAGTACCTCACAAAATTATTGTGAAGATTAAGAGACGTACTTAATTGTACAGCTCTTTGTTAAGTACACACACTCTATATGTCAGTTATTATTATTATTATTTATAGTAGTAGTGGTACTATATAAACAGCAGCACTCTGGATGCTGTGTGGGATAAAGAAGTGTCAGACATGGTTTCTGCACTTCAGAAACTTACAAATTAGACAAAGCTAACACACCTAAAACCATTATTGATTGAATCAAGACAGTAGGAAGTGCTAAAAAGCAGGCAATTAGTTATATACTCAGAGATATATGGAAGTTCAGAGAAGGAGGAAAATTATAGAGGGTTAGTAGAGTCAGACAAAAAACATTTGGTGTATATTGTTAAGTATAGTTTCTTGCATTCCAACTCTTGGAAAATTCAAGAATTGTAAGAATTAAATAAAATTCTCCTTTTCCCATTGGACTGTAACATGTTCACTATTACACTAAACATTAAGCCATTATACTCAAAATAAAGGTTGAACAGAGTATGATATAATACTACTTTTAAAAAAAAACAGGGAAATAAGAAGATAGAATTTGGGTAGAAATATTTCCCAAGTACTCTCTGCCCTTTTGGAAGGGGAGACTGAAGGCATGGAAAAGGTTTTGCAGTTTGACAATGAATAAATATGGATCTTTTCTGAGCTTTATTTCTGAGGGGTAGGCTCCAGAATTTATTTTTATGTTTTAAGGATCTAAAGAGAGGAACCTTTAGAAAACATGCATTACCATGATCCAACAGTTATTTGAGGGAGGTTATCTGTCACCACAACTTGGATTCCAGAGGTTCATGAACACAAATCAATGCTGTGTATCAGGAAGGATTATTTCACTGCAGGCTATGTCATCCATTGGAAAAATGCCAAGCCTATGCATAAATATGGAAACCTGAAAAGGGAAAGAATTATGGATATAATTATGATTGAATGCAACTAGAGAAAAGTTCTCACAAGCTTTCATTTCCAGCACTGCCTTATTGCCTCATTTTCTTAGACACTAGATTCACAGTATGTTCAAACTGAAAGGGACCTTGGAGAATGTCTTTTTGAAAGCCCTTATTGTACTGATGAGGAAGCTAACATGGAAAGACAAAGGTGATTTGCTGGAAAGCACACAGCTAGTTAGTGGCAGAATCTGGAAAAGAACCCAGGATCTGTTGACTCAACCTCATGCTCTTTTCATCATGTAAAAATCTGGATATAATAACTAATTAAGCAAAGTATGCATTGGTTAAAAACTAATTTTACTGGTAAAAGATTTAGTGATGTTTTGGGGGGTAAAAAGCTGTAGGCATTTCCAAAACAAAAAGGCAGAAATTTAGGGATATAGTACAAACAATATACATTAGAAAAATCATCATATTCTCCCACTGACTCATCTGGAAAGGAATTTGATGAATCTATTCAGTCTCCCTAAAACCTTTCTTAGGTAGCTTCAAGGTGCTAATCCGGGATCTTGACTAGAAAGAAAGAATTATGATTCATAGAGAATACTTCATGCCTTAGCTTTTTGAAGATGACTATTTTTGTTGGCAAGTATTGTCCCTTATTTCTAAAAAAACTGTGGTAGCTTCAGAGGATATCAGAACTGATTGTTTTAGAAAAAATCCTGAACAAAACAAAGCAGATGAAAATGAATACCATGTAAGTGGCTGGTGGGGACACAGATTATTTAGACTCTAGGGTAGCATAGGCCATGGAGGCCTATTATGTTTTGGGGTATTTTCTGGGGAAGCACTGGGAATTCCACTACAATAGAGATGGAAAGTAGATTTTGGATCCATAAAGGAAAACTTCATTGGCAGAGATTAGTGTTGGTGCAATACTAGCCAGCCATTTTGTCCTGTCAAGGTATACAAGTTGGACCAGGTTACTTCTGAGGTGCCACCCAATTCAGATTCTGTGATTTTGATTTTGGGAGTGTGGTACAATAGCGTTGATATGGGTGAGAACTACAAAGGGGTCTTCAATGAAATAAGTGAGTGGTCTTAAAAGAGCCTGGCTTGCCATCTTTGTATCAAACTTGTCTGTGGCTATCTAAAATATCTATCTGTCCAAGAAAATACCCAGAGCATATACTATGTGTTTTATGTTCTCTGGGGGAAGTGATTCTCTCTCTGACACCATCTGAGATCTTGTCTCTATAAGGTTTTGGAGGTAAAATGCATAAAGAACAGGGCAGCCCAGTTAGTTACATAAGAGAAACTTTCAGTCTCAGCTACAACATGCACATCAAAGTCTTTTAAATTGAATCCTCCCACTTTTTCTGAAGACTTGCTCTAAAGGCCTTTGCATCTGAAAAAACATCATTAATGTAAAATCAGGCTAATGTAAACAGGTCCCTAGCTTTCTTTTACATTACATTCTCTGATTTTTCTTCATGTTTTATTTAATGAAGAGCATTGGGTTAAAAGTTGGAAGAGTGTAAGAATTTCTAATTCCTTTTGTAGGGCTCATTTCAGCCTTCAGATTTTTTTGTCTGCACATAATAAAATCAGTGGATCTGGGTTAAGAATCTTAGGCAACATTAACTTCTGTCAATAGTTATAGACATCTATTAATTCATTCAACCCATCATATATTTATTTATTTGAGATAAATTATTATTTAATTTGTTTATTAAATGGGCAATTAGGTGGTGCAGTGGATAGAGCAATGGACCTGGAGTTAATAGGACCTGAGTTCAAATTTCACCTCAGACACTAGCTATGCGACCCTGGGAAAGTCACTTAACTCTAATTGCCTTAAACATTCAGGGCCATCTCCAGTAATCCTGATGTATCTTGCCACTGGACCCAGATGGCTCTGGAGGAGAGTGTGAGGGTGGTGACCTTGCACAGCTCTCCCTCACTTAAATCTAATTCTATGCAAGTAATGACATCACCCCAATGCCATGGTCCTCTTCGAGAACAAAGGACAAACAAGAAAAAGAACAACATCTATTTGTTAGATTCTATAGAATCCTCTCTGTGATATAATGATCAAGATATATTCCTTTAAAATATACATGTACATATGTATATTAATATATGTGTACATATATATGAATACATGTATATGGATATGGATATATGCTGTATCAAAGATGGTACTGGGCTAATACATTTATGAATTTGTGGGTATTAGCTAGGTAGTTTTATAATTAAACCCCCATGAGTACATGAAAGTTTCCCATTGTCTCCATATTTAACAGCTGTGCTCCCAGCTGGACCTGTTTGTTATAAATGAAATGACTTCTAAAATATATATTCTCTGCATGACCAAGCTTGGCATCAGATGTTACTTCTGGACATTGCCCAACATAAACATCAAAGAATGTCAGTCTGAAACACTAGATCACAGTGATTGAGATGACACCAGCATCCATAATAATATTTCTAATCATGCCATATAATGAGACTACTGGATCTTTGAGGGTAGAGTCACTTCTCATACATTGAGCTGAGTTGTAATATGACTGAGATGGATCTCATATGATTTGCTGATATATCATAATACATTGTGAAATGGAATTAGGAATTGGGAGCAGTAGCAAGACTGGTACATTTGATGACCTGCTTGGTCAGATTATTTTGCTTCAGGTCATAGGCTTCCAAAAGAAGTTTATCATTAATGCCAATGAATTTCATTAAACAAATTGGAAGAAATGTTTACCCTTTTTCATTCTTAGTTCTTTTTTATTTCTTGGCATCATAATTTTTGGCTCTACTATATTGAATTGACTGATTGGTTGATTCATTCAAGAAACATTTATTAAATATCTAGTGTACTCAGAGAACTTTGTTAGTTATTGGAAGGAAATACAGTAATAACAATTCAGTTTTATACAGCAAATTAATATTTGCAAAATACTTTCTTTTTTTTCTTGTTTTTTTTTTTTGTGGGTCAATGATGGTTAAGTTACTTGCCCAGGGTCACACAGCTAGTAAGTGTCAAGTGTCTGAGGTCACATTTGAACTCAGGTCCTCCTGAGTCCAGGGCCAGTGCTCCATCCACTGTGCCAGCTAGCTGCCCCTGAAAAATGCTTTCTTAATAGCAATTCTCTAAAGTAGTCAGGGCAAGCATTATTCACTTGAGTAAACTGAGGCTTAGGGAAGTTCAGTGACTTGACAATGGTTCCATATTCAGTGGTTGATGTGGGATTCATACCTAGCACTCCTGTCATGTCAAGCATTTTTTTTCCATGACAACATACTGATTCTACAAAACTTAGAGAAAGAAATATTGCCCTGATGGATATTCAAGTCTAATATGGAGATAAAATAAAAAGACAGAGAACTTTAATAAACAGTGTGGTATGATAAATGCATTAAAAAAGTAGAAAAGAAAGTTCTTGATTAAGCAAGGAGGGAAAGGGAAACTTGGGAGGTCTGGGAAGGGAAAACATTAGAATTGGTTTTGAAAGGATGGATAGAGATTTAAGAAGGAGAGACAGACAGACAGACACTTGAGTCGTCAGGAGGCAAGTAAGTGTAGGATATATTGGGGGCTGTTTGGCTAGGCCATAACATTTATGGAGAGGAATAGTATTAGATATGACAGGTAAAGCAGCAAGTTGTTGAGGGCCTAGGATGCTAAGTAGAAGAGTTTAAACTTCACTCTCTTGACAAGAGGGGGCTACTGCTACTGAAGTGAAGTAATATAACTGCATAAATAGGAAAATTATTCTGGCAGTGGTATAAAGGATAAATTAGAGGAGGGATATTAAAGAAATGGGGAAACACATTAGGAGGCTATTGCAATAGTCTTGTCCAATAATTTGCAAAGAAGGTGCCCTATATCCCTATAGGCAATGGTACGACCCTAAAGGGAAACATATCAAAAGACAGGGAATATAACACGTACTTCCCCCCTTCACCCCCAAACTCCCCCAAAGTAAGCTTGTTCCCTCTCTTAGGCTCTACTCATTTGTTCCAGGTCCAGGTTTTTCAGGGAAGCTGGCACCAATATCTCCATTGGCAAAATTCTCCCATAATATAATCATAGCATACATCACATATTGACTTGTGGCTACTGCAAGTACCTCTTGTAAGGTTCTTCTAGGCAGTAACTGATAATTTCCTTGCCCAACCTTTTTATTTTTTGGTGACGCAGAGTGATTTCAGTCTTATAGGATTAGCAGGTATGGCTATGCTCTGATGTGCATCACAGATTTCATTACATTTTCTTTCCTTCAATACACATTCCTCTTCTGAGTTTCTTTGCTTTTGTTGAAGGTGCTACAATATTTCCATTCAACCAGATTTGATATCTGTGTCATTTTTTTTTGGTGGGGCAGTAGAGGTTAAGTGACTTGCCCAGGGTCACAAAGCTAGTAAGTGTCAAGTGTCTGAGGCCAGATTTGAACTCAGGTACTCCTGAATCCAGGGCCGGTGCTTTATCCACTGCACCACCTAGCTGCCCCCAATCATTATCCACCTCTTTTTTTTGTTTGTTTGTTTTGGTGAGGCAATTGGGGTTAAGTGACTTGCCCATGGTCACACAGCTAGTAAGTGTTAAGTGTCTGAGGCCATATTTGAACTCAGGTCCTTCTGACTCCAGGGCCAGTGCTCTATCCACTGCACCACCTAGCTGCCCCATCTGTGTCATTCTTAATTCTTCATTCTCACATCCCAAATATTTAATTAGTTGTCCGGTCCTGTACTTTCTTTCCCCACACTATCTTATATCCATCCCCTTTCCTCTTCCCATACAGATGTCCCCTCTCTCTCCCCACCTCCATCACCTCTCCCATGGACTATTATAATGGACTCTTAATTTTTCCTCCATCTCTTCCCCACTCTAATCCACCTTCCATACAGTTAAAGTGATTTTCCTAATCACTACAGGTCTGATCAAGCCATTTCCCTATTTAATGAACTCCTGTGGCTCTCTATTGAATCTAGGATTAAATATTATTTCATCTTTTCCCCATCTTTTAAAAATGACCACTTTTTCTTATTTTATGATGTACCTAATTATTAATAAAGTAGTCCATGGGTACAACTTATAAATCTCTCTCTCTCTCTCTCTCTCTCTCTCTCTCTCTCTCTCTCTCTCTCTCTCTCTCTCTCTCCCTCTCTCTCTCTCTCTTTCTCTCTCTCTCTCTCTCTCTCTCTCCCTCTCTCTCTCTCTCTCTCCACACACACACACACACACACACACACACACACTATATGCTCAAAAATTTTGGCTGATAGAGTGCATGATCAATGATGTTTGGAGATTGTAAGTCAAATCAATCATATCAGAAAGGATCAAATAGATGCAAAAGACAATGCTAAGGTGTGATTAACCATATGTAGTAAGTGATAAGATATAGTAGATAAGGGAGAGGGAAGCCTGAAAGATATCCCTAGGGTTTCCAACCTGGATGTCACTGTGTGACTATGTGGAGAGTCAATAGCAAAAGATTAGATAAATCAGATGAAATGTGCACTCTCCACTGGGAACTTCTCTGTATGATGTATGTTCATTTTCTGTTGCCATTCTGCCAAGCTACACACATTCTATGAGTAGCACGAGGTCACACATGAAAGTTGCTAGCCATGACTAGTGGTCCTTCTTCAAAGTATAGTCTTTCTTGGTAAATAGAAATGCAAAAAGGAGGGGACCATTGTCACAGAAATCTGAAGTGGACATTTTCTTGTTTTATACTACAAGATCATTATTTTCCAAGCTGATGAAATGAAGATTTAATTATTTTAAGACTTATGGACCAGTAGTCAGTCACCCTGGTGGAAAAAAAAATCAGCTTTTTTATGCTTTGAAAAGTGACTTCCTCCTAACTCTGTAGAGCATGTTTTTTTACATAATTCAATTTTTAGAGATATTTTTAATTGAATGAGCTGTGTTCAGCCAAAGACTCCTTTGCCATATCATTTCTTCTGTGTTAATTCATCCTCTGCCTGACAGCCCATAATCACAGGAATAGTTATAAGGAAGAGCTTCCCACTCATTTGCTCTTTCCTTGTGTCCTTGTGTTTTTAGGACTGCTTCTTTTTGTCTTATTTGAAGATGAAATATTTAAGAGAAATGGATTTAAGTCAAATTTCCTCTAAAATTCCCTATGTATATAGTAGGCATTGCTACTAGTCTTGGAATCCATATGACAATAACTTACAGTATCATTGGCAATTTTCTCTTTCAGAATACCCCAAATGGTACCTTTGGAAATAAAGAATTATTTGAAAAGTACATGTGGTAGTTTAAAAACTTCTCTGTTTTGGGGGACCTAGACTATCTTAGGGTGCTTTTTCTCTAGAGAACCTATCCTGGCTACATCTGCTTTGCCCTTTTCTGTACTGACCACAGTCAATCTCTAGAATTCTTTTGCCTATTATATCAGAGATGGTGAATCAATCAGATGTGCCTGTGTGAGAGTCTACCTCTTCCTCTAAAAGCCAGAGTCCTAACCAGTAGCATGAGCTGCTTCAGTGTGAAAGTGACAAAGGACCTAGATATCTCATCCATTGACTATGAGAATAGAGTGGTTATCATTTGCATTAAGCTCCCTTTCCCTTCTCCCCTTTGCAGGAACCTGAAAATCATTGTACCTAGAGTTTGGGCTCTGGATTAGATATGTAATTTACTAGCATAACTTTGGATGTGGTTGTATGTGTCTCTTCCTGTTCTTTAAACCAAATATGTCTTTAAGTATTATGTCTTTCTTTTTGTGAATGAAACCATACTATAATAAAAGTCAATTGCTTTATGGACATAGTGGCTGGTATAATTCATTTGTGAAACTCTCCATAAGTCCCAATATTGTAATACAATGTGAGAGCACAATACTAGGATTTTCACACACACACACACACACACACACACACACACAAAACTAATGTTTTCTTTAAAATAAAATTAGGTATTTCCCATGACAGAGAGTATTTTAAGCTATACTGACTCTTAGTCTAAATATTTCTTTATCTGAAATGTTAATATACTATTCTACACTGTGATCAGATCTCCACATGATACCAGCACATTTATCCTGGTTTACCTTAGTCAAAGTGAAAGGGTAAAAATATTTTGATGCTCTTTTCTACTTTCCGGCTTAAAGACTAACATTAGCTCCCATCCATATGAGGTTTAGTACTTGCAAATTCTTTAATGTATATCTTTTCCCCTCCCCACATTTATTTTAGAATAATCCATCTGACAAAAAACCACAATTTTTGCATGTCACTATTGATGAGAGGCAGTGTTGCATAGTGGCTGGGAATCCCGCCTCAAAATCAAGAAGACCTGTGTTCAATACTCACTTTTGACACATATTTGCTGTGTGATACTAGGCAAATTACCTAACGTCTCGGAGCTCTGTGCAATTCTCAAAGAATCTAAGTTGTACAGAATGTGCTAATATGTATTGATAAAGGTTTCTTCACTTGGAAGTTCCCCATATCAATTACATTATAATTCTGGCCCCTCTCCCTTTCCAGTATTGCTAGTTCACCAGTATGTATGCAATAAAGAAAACAAAATAACAATAAAGCAAAAGCTTGGTTATCTAGTTAACTCAGAGAATAGAGAAAGATAGGCTAGTAAAAAATATAATTATCTCAGAGATAGCTCTTACCATTAGCAGTGTGGCACCATGTTCTATTTCTGGCATATATTGACTATATAACCCTGAAGAAGTCAGTACCTGAGCCAAATTTTTGAAAAGACCTATGTATGGCAGAGAAGGTACTGACATATTGGTAATGAGAGATTCCCCATTCAGGTTTCCCTATACCAAAGAAATCACAGGACCAGTCTCTCTTCTTATCCCTATAGTAGAGTATAAAGTGTTTCTGGGGAGGAATAAAAGATGAGGCTGTAAAGGTATGGTGTCACTAATTGTGAAGTGCCTTTAATTGCAGGAAGAGGAATTTGAAATTTATGATTAATACATGAAAAGCTTATTCTAGCAGAAATATGAAGCATGGATTAAAATGGAGAGAGTAGAATTAGGAAGAACTATTAAGAGTCTGTTTTACTAGTCTAACTTTGAGGTAATGAGGGACTATACTAACAAATAGGCAATAAAAATAGGAAGGGACAAATTCAAGAGATAATGTAGAGTAGGAAAGGCAGGACCTGGGAACAGATTAGAGATTGGATATGAGTGGAAAGGAAAAGGGAAAGGTCAAAGGCAGCTCCAAGTTTTTAAATGCAAACATTTTGGTGAATATTGATGAAATAGACAGAGTCAAAAGAAGGAATAGGTATATAAGGAAAGATAATGAGCTTTATGTTGAACATATTTTGCTTGAAGTGCAATTTGGGTGGCCATGAAATTTAGAGGAGAGCTTTGTTTACTCACCTTTCTCATGGCAGACATCTTTTCATCTTCCCTGTTGCTGCCCCTCTTTCACCACTTGGAAAAGCATCTTCTGGACCCTAGCTTCTTAAACTGCGTGTTCCAATCCCATATGGGTTTATGTAACTGAATGTGGGAGTCGTGAAAAATTTGGCAATAAACATTTGATTTATATACATATTTTATATACCTATATACCTATAAAATGTCTCCAGTATAAAGGGGTCATGAATGCAAAAAGTTTAAGAAGCCATATTCTAGACTAGAGGTGGCAAGTTAATCTATTCAGCTTTGAAATAGTCCTCATCAGTGATTCAATGCAAACTCACCTAACCCATTATATCTAGCCTGCCCCAGACTATGTTTCTTATCTCTCTCTCCTGGATAGCTTGTCATTTACCTATTTTCACCCCCTTCCTCAAACTTTACACTTCTTTCTATGGGATTAATAGTACTATTGGAAAGGGTCTACCAAAACTCCATAATCAAACTGACACTCTAACATTTTGTTCTTGTACCCAGAAATTATCATAATCCCTAGCATATAGAAGGCATTTGATAATGTTTTGGTTCATTCACTTATTCATTCAATCATTTTCTTGAGATAAGTCAGAACTGGAAATATAAATGTGAGAATCATATAGATAGAGATGATAGTCAAAGGTATATGAGTGGGTGAGATTGACAGAAAAGAGAATCAGAGAACTAAAGACCAATCTGTGGAGGATCCTTTACTTTAAGGGGTTGGAAAGAAATTAGGGATCAAATGAAAGTTACAGAATAGTGGCTTAGAGAAATAAGAGAACCAGTAGAATGTGATGTCTCTGATGCTGAGTGAGGAGAGAACATCTGGAAGGAGGTAATCAACAATGTTAAAAGCTTCAGCAAGTATAAGATGGATAAAGACTGGAAACATACCATTGGATTTGAAAAATAAAGGAATGGGGTGGAGCCAAGATGGCAGAGGAAAGACATTCAACACATAGAGCTCTTGAGACAATTACCTCCAAACAGCAATAAAACAAGCCCTGGAGTGGCAACCCCCACAAAAAGATGGAATGAGATAATTTTCCAGATAAAAGGGGGCCATACTGGGCTATAAGCAGAGTCCAACCCCGAAATCACAATGACACAGACCCCAGACATGCTGCTCAAGAGGCACTTACCCCCAAGCCTCCAAATTAGCTGAAGTACCAGCATCTTCTGGAACTAAGCTTGTGGTCAGGTGAGAGGGCTGAACAGCTGACAGGGGCAGAAGAAGTAAAAGTGTGTCTGCAGGACCTAAGGAAGAATTTGGCTATCCCACCCTAGCAGGGAACCAGGAAGAAATTCTGAGTGGCTGGAGGCCCAGGTCAGGTAGGGGCACAGGTTCTTTGAAGCTGAAAACCATCACAGCACTATGCTGTCTGGTTAAGTAGCAAGTTGGCTTGAGGTTATCTTCAGGCCAGAGAACAGACCAGGTGAAAGAAAAAACCTGCCCTCCCTCAAAGTGAAACACCTGGGACCCCCTGAAGCTTGGGACAGTGTAGCTTGGAAGTAGGGTCCCACTGTAAGAGGGAGTTAAAAGTCAAGTAAAAAACACCAAGATGAGCAAACAAAGAAAGTTGAGAACTATCAAAAGTTTCCTTAGCAATAAGGAAGATTGAGGTGCACCCTCAGAAGAGGATAACAACCGCAGGGTCCCTACATCCAAAGCTTCCAAGAAAAATATGAATTGATCTCAGGCCATGGAAGCACTCAAAAGGGATTTTGAAGAGAAAGTAGGAGAGATAGAAGGAAGACGTAGAGAGGTGGAGGAAAAAATGGAAAGAGAAATGAGAGCAATGAAGGAGAGCTATGACAAAAAAGTCAACAGCTTGAAAAGCCAAATGAAAAAGGAGATAAAAAAGCTGTCGGATGAAAATTATTGCCTAAGAACTAGGAATGAACAAATGGTAGTTAGTGACTTTATGAGAAACCAGGACACAGTAAAACAAATCCAGATGAATAAAAAAAATTGAGTGCAATATGAAGTATCTCCTTGGAAAAACAACTGACCTAGAAAATAGGTCCAGGAGAGATAATTTGAAAATCACTGGACTACCTGAAAAACATGACCAAAATAAAAGCTTAAAAACCATCCTCCTAGAGATTGTCAGGGAAAATTGTCCTGATATTCTAGAAGCAGAAGGTAAAATTGAAATTGAAAGAACCCACCAATTGCCTCCTGAAAGAGATCACAAAAGGAAAACCTCTAGGAATATTATAACCAAATTCCAGAGCTCCCAGGTCAAGGAGAAAATATTGCAAGCAGCTAGAAAAAAAGGAATTCAACTACTGTGGAGCTCCAATAAGGCTAAAACAAAATCTAGTAGCATCTACATTAAAGGACCAGAGGTCAAGGAATATGATATTCCAGAGGGCAAAGGAACTGGGACTACAGTCAAGAATCATGTACCCAGCAAAACTGGGTATAATCTTTCAGAGGAAAAAGTGGGACTTCAATGAAAAAAAAGGACTTTCAGGCATTTGTGATGAAAATACCTGAACTTAATAGAAAATTTGACTTTCAAATACAAGACCCTGGAGAAGCATAAAAAGGTAAACAGGAAAAAGAAATCATGAGGGATATTAAAAGATTAAACTGTTTACATTCCTACATGGGAAGATAATACTTCAAACTCATAAGAATTTTCTCAGTAAGGAATACACAGAGGACACAGATCTGAACTGAATATGAAGGGATGATATCTGTAAAGCATTTATTTTTTGTTTATCCTTGTTCTTTGTGGGGCAGGCAGGCAGGGTTGTCTTATGTCTGGGGCTGGATTTGGCCTCAGGACCTCCTGGGTCCAGGGCTGGTGCTTTGTCCACTGTGAGACCTAGCTAACCCATGACAACATCTTTAAAATAGGGTTGAGAGCTAAGAGGAATAGATTGCAGAAGGGGGAAGGGGAGAGGTGGAGTGGGGAGAGGTAGTTCACATGAAGGAAACAAGAAAAAAGCTTATGGCGAGAAGTGGAAGAGGGGGAAGGAGTGGAGGAATGAGTGAGCCTTACTATCATCAGAATTGGCTCAAAGAGGGAATAATATACATACTCATGTGGGTATAGTAATATATTTTTGCCCTGAGGGAAAATGGGAGAGGAGGGAGATAAGGGGGGAGGAGGGTTGTTATATCCATTTTATAGTTGCTATGCTATTATGTCCATTGTACAGTTGAGGAAACTAAGGCAAACAGAGATTAAGTAACATGTCTAGCATAACATAGCTAAAAAGTATCTGAGTCTGAATTTGAATTCAGGTCATGTAGATTCCAGGTCCAGTGCTTTATCTGTTAGCTACATTGATCTTCACAACTATGTTGTAAGGGAAGAAGAGGAAATATTACTCTCTATGTTTTATCAATGAGGAACCTTTGATCAAATCATTTACCCATGGTCAGAGCCAGCAAGAGACAAAACTGAGATTCACTATAACTCTATGCCCCTCAAGAATGAAAACAAAGAATAGCTTGAGAATTCTTCTATTTTAATCCATATTGTAACCATTACCTATATCTAGTTTCCTCATTATACTTTTTAACTATTATAAGTTTAGAATTCATGGCACACAATGAGGCTTCTACTTTACATTATATCCTGCCTGTAATTTATATATTTTATTATTAATAGGCTAGTTATTGTACTTGTCCAGCTATGCTGAAGTTATATTCATAGTTTAATACTTTCCTTAGTATGAATAATCCTGTCATTTTGGCTAGATCTTAACAGCCTCCTATTACTGAGCTTACTTTCCCTTATATTAATATCAATAAATTCTAAAATAATTTGTTTTATAAGATGTTTTCATAGATTTCCTCTTAGCCATTGTCTTCATCTCCTCACAAAGTGCATTTCTTTCTAAAACGCTAAATAAACATTTCTTCTCAACAAAAAGGGAGTTTTCTTGAACAATGAAATACCCTTTCATCCGTATGTTACCTGATTTGTCATAAAAGAATGGTGTTCCCATATCCTTCAAAAAAGACCCAGTGGTCCAGAAAATGTGTTGTTTATATTCTAAAGCTGTTTTTAAAAATTATAATGGTATATTATGGAATATTGGCAGTAATGGATATTTATTTTTAAATTAACTCTGCTATATGCTACAGATTTTATTTTGGGAAGTGAAAACATTTCTAATGCTTACTATCACTATTCAGATAGGCTCCCTTAAATGTAAAGGAGATTGAATTGTGATCCAGGTTAACCTTGTTCATTTGTTCTCATAAAGCATAATAAAAGTGTAATGTATTCCCATACATGTTGTTTTCCTCATTTTTCAAGCAATCAACATGAATTTATTATTTGCCCACTATGTTCCTTCCAGGCACTGTGCTAGGCACAATGCATACAAATACAAAGAGTAAAATAATTTTTTATTCTCAAGAAACTTACATTCCATCAGGGGGAACAATATCTAGAGCTGTATTATTTCATTTGAAGTTGGAATTTATCATCCAGTTGATTTGCTCGTTTCATCTTCATAGAAAAGTCATTTGATTTTTCTATTTCATCTTCACTTGGTGTTCTTAAACTGGAAAGAGATGATTTTCTCACTGTTACCAGTGTAGTCTGGTTAGGCCTTTCCCTTCCTCCATCACCCCTACTTAGGGATGAACTAGGATATTTAGTCTTGCTGTTGTTGTTTGTCCTTCCTTTTTTTCTGTTTCGGTCAGGGCAATGAGGGTTAACTGACTTGCCCAGGGTCACACAGCTAGTAAGTGTCAAGTATTTGAGGCCAGATTTGAACTCAGGTCCTCCTGAATCCAGGGCCTGTGCTTTATCCACTGTACCACCTAGCTGACCCCTGTCCTTCCTTCTTGAAAAGAACCATGGCATTGGGGTGATGTCATGACTTGAACTGAATTGGATTTATGTGAGGAAGGGCTATGAAACGTCCCTCTCTCCTCCAGAGCCATCGGGGTCCAGTGGCAAGATATATATTAGGATGACTGGAGATGGCCCTGGATATTTAAGGCAATTGGGGTTCAGTGACTTTCCCAAGGTCACACAGCTAGTATCTTAGGTGAGATTTGAACTCAGGTCCTCTTGACTCCAGGACCAGTGTTCTATCCACTGTACCACCTAGATGCCCCCAGGGATATTCAGGCAGATACAGCCTGAGTGGACCCATGTGTCCATTAAATCAATTAAATATAGCCCCTGAAATCAAAGGCATCCTATGAAACACAATATCTGTCCTTATCATATATTTTAAACTACTTGGGCTCTGGTTACCATGGATAGGTGCATTTGTAAAAGGTACTAACTCCCTTTGTCTACACCAATATAAAAACTTTTCTCATACCCCTGCAGATTCTAATTTCATCAGGCCATTCAAAACCATCCTCTAAAGTTATGGTCAAAGTTAGTTTCCAAAGGTTTTTGTTTGTCAAAAACATTTTGCTATTATTATTATTATTTGCTGCAATTTTTGCCCTCCAAGTTGGACCTCTAGAAAACTAATTAGAAGGAGCTAAACCACTTGTCTGGCAACTTCCTTAGAGATTCTTACCTTGTGGTACCTGACTTAGGTTTTTGTTTTGTTTTGTTTTGGTAACATGTTGATAACTGGATTTAAATAAAATTGATATCCTTTGGAATCCTCTGTATTTTATTTGGGTCATTTAAAAACATTATTCTGAGAAGGGGTCTATAGGCTTCACCAGATTGCTCAAGGGATCCATGACACAGGTTATGAACTCTTGCCCTAGGACCATGTAACCTCCTCTTCATCTTACCATTTTCTACTTTATTGTTACTTAAAGTTCCTGTTCAACTTCTCCTACAAACTAGCTATGAGACCTTGAGGAAAAAAATCTAAATCTTAACTATCTAGAGCTCGGAGTCTTGAAGATGATTAAGGAAATAGTCAGCAGCAGGGCTGGAATTTGAACCCAATTCTTTTGTCCAAGTTCAGTGCTGTTTTCTCTAGACACTTGTTTCCTCTTCTGTAAAATGACTAGGTTGGAACAGCTGATGTTAATTCCCTTGAATTTCTAAAGTTCTGTGTTTACAGAGTTTGAGATTGTGAAGCAAATTACCTAAGGGTTCATCTGTCAAGGTATGTTCTTCTCTTTCCCAGCCTGCTACTCCTTCCAATTCCATTGCTCTCATGTGCAACCCTCAGGTTTGTATCTAGTTTTTTAAACATATCATGTGGAAGTAGTGATTTCATCCTGTGACTTCTGCATTACTTTAGATTGCATCTTACCTCTGAGAGTATTCACGATTTAAGCTAAACACATTTCAGCTTTATGTCCCACTATTCTCAGAGATAAACCTTTTGCTCCAACCAAATTAGTTTACTTACTATCCTCTGAAACCATCTCATTTTTCTCTGGGAGTTTGCTAACTCCTCTTTTCATTCTTTGGATGTATTTCCCTTTCTTCTCCATCTACCACAATCTTTTAAAACATAATACAAGTCCCAATAACTCAATGAATCCTTTCCTGACCAGGAAAGATCAAAATGATCACTAACTTTCAGAACTTGCTTCTGCTACTCATTTGGGAATTAGTTAATCACACACTTCTTTGTGGTATCAAGCTTATTACTTAACTTACATTATTAGTTTACTTTTCACTCATCTTCCTAAGTAAATTATAATCTCATGAATATGAACCACAACTTATATTTCTGTGTTTTATCCAAAGGTTTAGCACATTGCCTTTTATATAGTAGGTACCCCATAAGTATTTGTTCATTCCTTGATCATTGCTCTTTTAGCTTCTCCTTTGATTAGACATTGAAATAACCCCTCTTTGAGTTTTTAGCTCCATTCTTCTTAGAAGTCTCTTTTTATCTTTCATCAGCTTGGTAATACTAGGAAGAGAGAAAATATCATGGTTCCCCCGTGTACCTATATGTCTGTAGGAATCTACATCTTTCTTTCTCCCCTGACCCCAATTTGAGGGGAGAAAATTATACCTTTCAAAGTAAAGCAATTCCACTTTCCAATCAGATAACATTGTTGGAAATCTAGTAGTTAGTTACTGCATTAATAATTATACTACTTACATATATCTTTGTTCCTTTCGTAATAACTTTAGCAGGTTCATGCTGTACAGCATTATTTTTTTAGTAGTTCACGGTTTATTTAACGCAAATAAAACTGCAAATTTTACTAATTTTCTTCACTCCTCAGTCTAGTGTTTGGATTGGTGATCTTGATGGCTAGCTGAGCTGCTCTCACAACTATGACTTTCTGACGAAACATTGTGAGCAATCTCAGCACAGTAAGATTTGTTGTACATCAGCAGCACTTCTAGCTCTTTGACATTGTGAACCAAAACCTTCCTGAATCCCCTAGGTAACATGTGTTTTGTCTTCTTATTGCTTTAATAACCAATATTGGGCATCAATATCTGATCCTTGAATTGTCTTCCTACTCTGTTGTCAATGGATTTTAGTTTACACCACTTTTTCTTGATCTTGATGTATCGGTCTGACTTGTAGAAGATGAACTTCTTGGTCCTCTTCTTGATAATTTTGGGCTTCATGAGTGGTCTAAGGGCCGGCATGGTGCCTAGAAAGAGAGAGCTGCCCCTCCTCAAGAAGTGCCAAGGGAAAAAGCACATCATTTTTGAAATACAGTATTTCCCCCAGTGTTAATATTTAGAGATGACATTTTCTTGTTCTTAATTTTTTTCTGCAAAAATTTTACTAATTTTCCTTTTAAAATTCACTTCTTATAGGCAAAGTTTTTTTTCAAATTATCATGGAAAATCCCCTCCTATCAGTCCCATTCACATTTCATTCCTTGTTTTTTTTTAATATTATTTTGATTTTATTTACAGCATGCATGTACAGCTAAGTGGTTCAGTAGATAGAGTGCCTAGCCTGGAGTCAGACAGACTGATCTTCCTGAGTTAACATCTGGCCTCAAAGACTAATTGTGTGACCCTGGGAAAGTCACTTAACCGGGTTTGCCTCAATTACTCATCTGTAAAATGAGCTGGGGGAGGAAAAGGCAAACAACTTCAGTATACTTGCCAAGGAAAAGTCAAATGAAGTCATGAAGAGTTGGACATGACTAAAATGGCTCAACAACAATAACAACAACAACATGCATGACTATGGAAAATAATATCTACTTTATTTTCAATAGATAATAAATTTTGAACCTCTATTTGCTTGTTCCATAGCCTACTCTGCAAATTTTCAGTTTTAACATTAATATTGCACTCAAAATTCATTAATTTATTATTTCAATGCCAAGTTCCTTTTTATGCAGATATTACTAAGCAGTTTTAGTTCTATACCCCTTTTCTCTTTTATCCCTATGAAAATAATCTGCAGATGAGAGAAAAAAAGACTCATAATTTTGTTAAACCTTTTCATGTACCCTTTTCATGTTCAAATTGTGGTTCTACTTTACTTGCAAAGTATATTTCTTAAGTTTTGTGCTTATTGTACCATTCAAATAGGATATTTTACTTTAAAAATGTTTTGGGATCTTTATTTATCTACATATGTGTATATATATGTGTGTGTGTGTGTGTGTGTATAAATGTACTACACAATGTAAGAGAAGGAGCCTTGAAGATTATCTTGTCGAACTTCTATCTTAAATTTGCCTCTTCAACTTTTACTCATTGGATCCTTGTTTTGCTTTCTGGGATTAGCATAACATGGGAAATCCCTTTTCCATATGAGAGGCCTTCAAATATGCTAAGTTCACTAACATGTAAATTCATTTCAATTCAATTCAATTCAATTTGACAAGTATGCATTAAGTGCCAATTATGTGCCATGTAGTTCTCCAGCTTCTGGGAGGCCTAAAATAACATCTCATGTTCTTATGACAAACATCCCCAGTCCCTCCATGATCACTTCTCTTCAGAAGACTTTCAAATCTATACCTTGAGTTTTGACCTTCCTCTTGAACCTCATTTTCACATTTTTTACTGCTAATTGAACACTCACATCTGTTTATTCTACCAATGCCTCAAACGTCAAATATTCAAAATAGATCTTATTGCCTTCCTTCCAAAATTTAACTTCTTTAGTTCTGTTGATGGCATAAAATCTTGAAATGGTTGTTTCTTTCCGTCTACTGGTCCTTCCATCCATCTGTCCATTCTCTGTCTCTCTGTCTCTGTCTCTGTCTCTGTCTCTGTCTCTGTCTCTGTCTCTCTCTCTCTCTCTCTCTCTCACACACACACACACACACACACACACACACACACACACACACACACACACACACACACACTCCTGTCATTTCTACCTTGAAATATCTACCCTCCAATATTGATCCTCCTTATCTCACTCTTGGATAATTTTGACAGTCTTCTAACATGTTTCTCTCTTACTCTCTTTCTTTTCCTTCACAATGCTGGTAAAATAATCTTCCACATGCATAATTTCTATATTTGTTTTCTTTAGTGCCATTTCTACTTTCTCTGTTACCATAGCTGGGATTGTGCTTTTAGAGTCTAAGTATGGCAGTATCATTGTCTTTGATGGACAGTCTATTATCAGGATTTTTGTAAATATTTTCCATTTTTCTTAAGTTTGTAGTCCTCTTGCCATTTTCATCCTTAAATGCCCTTGGGATGACTTTGCTTACTTGGATGTCATGCCAAGCTTTCTTTAAGCTGGTTTTACTCTTCACTGATTCTTTCTGCTTTATGAAATGATACTGCTGATAATCATCCATCATTCTTCTTGGTAAGATTTTAGAAATAACTTTGTAGTTTTAACCTGGTGTTGTCTTTTGGAAGCCATCTATCTCTGGCAAGTAAGTCAGATGTTTATTGATTAAGGTGTCTCCCAAGGTCTTTTGTTCCTGTTGTAGCAATTAACTTATATCTGTTAAACTTGTGGTTAAGATAGTTATAATTGGTGGTGTCAATATCATTTCTGTAGTTGATTTCCTGTTTCTGATTTTTTGTTATTTGTTTAAACAGTTCAGGGTTAAGGTCTTTACAATATATACCACATATTTTCTAATAATTATCATTCTTCTTCTTTTTTTTAAATTATATCCGGGGGCAGCTAGGTGGCGCAGTGGATAGAGCACCAGCCCTGGAGTTCAAATCCGGCCTCAGACACTTAACACTTACTAGCTGTGTGAACCTGGGCAAGTCACTTAACCCCAATTGCCTAACCACCCCCCCCAAAAAAAAACCCCAAAACAAAACAAAAAAAAAACACCAAAATTATATCTGATTATATCTCTGATGAGTCAATGGTCTAACTATACATTGTCAGCTGACCAATGGATAACTCCTTCATTAATAACAAGTCTCTTACTGTTTGTTAAAATATAATTGATTTATTATTTTTTTTTGCAGGGCAATAAGGATTAAGTGACTTGCCTAAGGTCACAAAGCTAGTAAGTGTTAAGTGTCTGAGTCCAGATTTGAACTCAGGTCCTCCTGAATCCAGGGCTGGTGCTTTATGTACTTGATTTAATTTTAATGACATTCTTTGGCACTCAGTAAAATCATTTCTTACCAATTCTATTATAAAAAAGGTGTTCCTTATATAAAGATGTGAAACTTACATGTAATATGTCATTTTTTGGCCTCTCTTATTTCCTCCTCTTGTACTATATCTTCCTATATATTCTACCCACCTTTACCTTTTCCTTCCTTTACACTGAAGTCACCATTTACCAGAGTACATGTTGATTTCCTTTGATAGTTCTTATCAAATTCTTCATAGAATTTCTTTGTTACTTCATCCTCCTCATCAACTGATGTTTGTGCTTAATCGGTAATTGTTTTCAAGGTGGTTACTTACAAATGCTTTTAATTGGTACTGCTATATGTAATGATCAAATTCCCAATATTTCTTGTTTCTTTTGACCATAAGATAAAACTGATTATGCTAACTTTAAGTATTACCTGTGAGCCATTCTTCTATTTAGCTGTAACCTCCTTCTATCTTCTGGTTTCATTTATAGTAAGATTGTAAAGATTTCAATTATTCAGCTCTTACAACAATATGTCTACTTGTTGTTCATTGGAGCAATGGAGAGGTACATGATGGGTATGAGCAAATTATGATGCATATCCAATGAGAAGGTCAGAAAAAGATCAGGAGTAAAAACATATTGAGTAACTGTATGACAGGAAGAGAAGATGGGCTGATCACATTGCAAGATTAAGTGACAATAAGTGGACTTCCAGGGTGCATCAATGGTGCTTTCCCAATTTCTACAAGGGATATATTTTTCTAATTTATCTTTCATATATGTGTATTTATATATGTATGTATATACATATATATATATATACATACACACATATACACCTATCTATATCTATATCTCTATCTGTCTTTCTCTCTCTCCATCTGTTTCTAGGGGATCTCTATAAACAGAGATACAAAACATAAGATATGAATTTATCCATCTGTATTTGACATATATGTGGTTGAGGTATTAATAAAGATGGTTATAAGGGTCTTTGAAGAGTTTACCAGTGTGTAGTACAATACAGGGTTTGCATTGATGTTCCAAATTTACTCAATCATATGATGTTTTGAAAAGAGTTATTCATGTACTTAAAAAAAAGATATATATATATGTATATATGTATACATATATGTATGTATCTCTGTATATATATGAGCATATGAGTGTGTATGTATTTGTTATACACATACATAGTATGTGTTGTGTGGACATTTTATATATACATATTTATAAACATATACATGCTTATAAATATCAGGGTAACATTTAGATACAAAATACAAAATTAGAACATTAAAAATGACTTAATTTCTTAAATAGAAAGTGTTTCAATTCATAAATATTTTAAAGGCAAAGGATAAAAGAGAATAAGACACAATGCTTTCAACTCAACTTGAGAAAAGTCTTAGTGGTACTAAAATGTATCAATAATCAAGAAAATGGGCAGAGTTCTTTCAAGGTTCACACCAATTTTGGTGATAGCAATAGGCAAATAAACAGAAAATAAAGATTCAAGAGATTAAACAGACATTATTAATGCACACAAATCCAGATCTAGCAGACATATTGGGAAGTGAAGCTACAGAAAATGTATAACATGAGAAAAATCAGTTCTAGGAATCTCTAGAGCAATTATTCAATCTTTTAGCCAACAAATATTATGTGATTATTGTATACAATACACTAAATAGAATTCATTACATTTGTATATAATTTCAGTCTAGAAAGACCTTCAGACTCATTATCTCATTGTGTTACCATCATAATAAAATGGAAAGAGCACTGTATATGGACTCTATGGTCTTTAGGTTTGGATCCTGTAAGGAGTTAAAATTCTAGCTAGTCTGTCTAAAATATCTAATGAGTGGTCGCCAATAAATTATAAGCTTTAGCAAGAGTTAGACTTTTAAGAATTTATTAAGGAAAATAAGAATTTGGTGAAGAGAAAGAGAAAGGCCTAGATTCATCTATCTATTAAAGGGAGATCGCATTAGTCCTGACCAAAAAGAGTGAGAGAGCCAGCCTCACCCCCTCTTCCTCCCACAAGCAAACATCACTTCCTGACGCCAAAGAAAAGCTGCATGGCCTTGCCCTCAGAGGCCTTCTCTTCATGGTGGAGCTTTCCTACAGTAAGTCTCCAGGAGGTGGAATCATTCCAATCATTACAATACTAATTCTGCCACATAAAACCTGTGACCTTGGGATATTTGGCGAAAGTTATGGCCTCAATTCTCCTCATCTGAAAACAAGGAGATTGGACTAGATGGGCTCCAAGAGTTCTTCCATCTCTAAATCTGTGAGCTTGTAAAAGCACTGAGTAAGACAGGACAGATATCAGGAATGTGCTGGGGCTAGCTTGTAATCAGAAAATAGTTCATAAAAAGACAAGAATTTGACCTGGATTTGAACAGGGAATAATATGTCAACATTATAGAATGAAGTAAAATGAGTGACTATTTGAGGTTACCCCAGTCTCCTAATCCCAAAGATTTATTTTTACCTCATCCAAACCCTGCAGCTAACTTGAACGCACTAATAATTTTCAGTGTGAGCATTTACACCTTGGAAATCAGAAAATGCTACAAATCAGGGCTTGCTTTATTTTTGTAGATTGTTTAGATTTAAGAAGGTGATGGTGAAAATGTTGATAATGCATATTAAATTTAAAAGTGTAAAGAATTAATTGTTATTTGAGGTTTTTATGCCTCGGCACACACTGGCCTGGGGCTCCACAAACCGCATGGTGCTCCACCCACTAGTTGTAGCCATTGCCATGGCGCTGGCACCTCACATCATCACCACTCACTGATGCCTACATAGGCCTGGAAAAATCATAATGATTGGAAGCCTAGTGAGGGCAGTCATGTGACTGTCAGAGCAGCCATTCAATTGGCTGGGGGCTGTGTGGGGTTTTCTGGAATTGGGGAGGAGAATTCGCCATTTTAGCTGGAAGCTGGAAGGTGACAGGAGCTCTGCTGTGTATTCTCAGCTGACTCCTGGGCAGTGGTATTTTTTCAGGTTGTATAATTTCCCTTTCCCCATTTTATTTCCTTTCCCTTGATCCTACTGATCCTGTTTGTGTTTTTTTTTTAAGTTCATTCTTGTTAAAATAAATACTGTTCTGTTTTCAGGGAGGCTGCTGGTCTCCTTCCTTGTCCCAATAATGCGGCAAGCCGCTTAGCTAACACTCCCCAATTAAAAATTGGTCCCAACAAAAGTCTATCCTGTGTACATTTTTTTTAGAGTATGGGTAAACACCCACACAATCCTGACAGATATATTTGGAAATATAGACTCTGTGGTTCAAAAAGTTTAAATGATTGGTCCAGGATGATAGAGTTAGTTGACATCAGAGTTGAGATCCAGACCTAGATCTTTGGTTTCTAAATGTAATTGTTTCTTAGATTCTTACTATTCTGAAGTATTCATTAATAAATGAAACAAAGGAATGGAAAATGCATCCATATTAACCACTAACCAACACTGTCTCACTTCAGAGCTACAGAAAATCATAAAAAGGTAGAAAAAAACAAACACAAACTCAGCTAAGCTTTGACCTTTATTACCTGGCATTTCTGTCGCCACCGTTAGTTTAAATTGTTAAAATGCTCATATTTTGTATTTTGCTGTAAAGATGAAAAAAGCTACATTGAAGAATGCACAATTCCCTATAATAGGAATTGTTCCCTCTGTGTTTACTTGTAATTCTTACAGATTGCAATTGGCAGAAACAATGAAAACAATACCTTAACACAATGGCTAACTCCAGAGTAGGGGTTCCCAATTCTCATTTTGTAATACCCTAGAGTGTTTCCAGTTATTTACAAGGTTTTTACAGCCTGCATATAATAGAAAAATAAAATTAAAATATTTAATTATCTTCACACTCACCTATCATCTTATAATTCAAGGTAATTTACACTCATACACATACACATATATCACAGCAAACTGAGGCAAGTAGAAATTTAAGGTAGATTTTACACCTAAGGCAACTAAACTTCAGAGGGGTGAGGCAATTTGTCAGAGATCACATGGATAATAATTAACAAAGTGTGTGTGTTGGGGGGGGGGGGCTGAAGTCCATTGCAGTTTATTCTGCTTCTTGTTTGACTATGTCAGAGTACTTTTAGAAGACTGATGGCTCTCATTAAATTTTTTAAAAAGCGAAAGGATTTGCAATTCACCAGAGGTTGGGATTCATTGCATCAGAATGCTAGAAATATTTAAATAAGACAAGAAGCAATAAAAAATACTTTGCAATCAAGTAATCTGAGAGGAGGGAAAGATGAATTATAAGTGACAAAAAAGTAGCTCATTAACCAACCGGAGTTTAAGACTGAGAGCAAGTTGAAAGCCAACTGAGAGTCAAAGTATTCCAGAAGAATGATGTTCAGAGCAGAGACAGAAAAGGGAATTAAAGATAAAATGGAAGGCAGGAATTAAAGGTTTTTTTGAAAATACAATAACTTACAGCTTCAGTTTAAACATGATGAAGAGAGATCTGCAAAAATGAAGTGGTTTCCAAAATGAGTGGAAATGAGAAATGTTTGGGCTCATAGAAGAAATCAATTATAACTTAAATGAAGTCAACAAGGTGCAAGAGAGAGGTGGAGACTTCTGCTGGAGGTAGATCAAGGTAGGATGAGTTTTCTTAAGTTCAAGGAAGTAATGATTTATATTTTCAGAAGAACCCATTAAATTTCAGTACTTTGGAATTATGACTGGGCTAGGGGGCTTAGTTAGAGCATGATATTTATGTTGTCAAGGTCAGGGGGTTGATTCCTATATGGCACCAAAGAATGGCTGTAACAAAAATCTGTGTGATTAAATGCAGCTAGCTGGCAGTCTCATAATTGCAAGCTCTCAATTACAAGGGTAACTAGATAAACTAAGCATGCACAACTCTGCACAGACACTTTGCTAATAGAAAGCACAACTTCAATAGACAGTGAATCAGTGAGATCACCAATATTCAAGAAGACAACACAAGACACTATTTAAATAGAGAGAGGACTTCCTGTTTCAGGCATGAATGTGATAGGGACCACCCATTCAGAATAGGTCTTGTGAATGCCAGTATCTCCCCTCTCCCCCCCACCCCCAATTAATAACAGGATATCTAATTATAGATAGGAGGCTATCTTCAGAGCAAGGAAATCCTAGGTTCAAACACTATCTCTAACTCCAGGCAATTCACTTAACCTCTCACTACCCCCAGTCATCCTGGAAGACTATAAATTGTAACAAAAGTGCCTCTATATTGGTAGAAGTTCATCCCTGGGAGCCCCTTAAATTAGGTCAAAAAAAGAACTTTCTTTTTCCTGGTGTATTTATTGAGTTTTCTTCCTTTGAAGTGGTTAAAGTGCCTCATCTCTATCATCCATCCATTGATTTATCAAACATTTATTAAGCATGCATTATGTACAAATCACTGTGCTGGTGTCTGGGGAGATACTTCTGTAGGCAAGAAAGTGACTTTATTACTGGCAAGGAAGTAAGACAAAGGTTACTAGTACCATCCAACCCATTTCAGGCTTGTTTCTGGGATGATTTGTATTGGGCCACAACTAGCATCATGGGAGTGGAGAGAAGTTGAAAGGAATTTTCTCAATTCAAATCAAATACTAGGAGCCCAGGGAATATCAGTAGGTAGAATCAAGGGTGTCAAAGAAATAAACTGGATTGGAAAGAACACTGGCTTTGAACTTAGAGGACAAGGATTTAAATACCCTTTTTGTAATTTTTTTTTACCTTGGATAAGTCACTTAATCTCTCTGGGGCTCATGTTCTTCACCCTTAAAATGAAGGGATTGGATTGGTGGCCTATAATCAGGTCCCTTCTGTCTTCAAATCTATGATCAAATGAGTTCAAATGATAGACTTAAGCTTGATATCTTCTTTGACCTGACTGTGGCTTGAGGTTCAAATCAAAAAAGGATTATTTGGTACTGTTTATATGCTAAATGAACTATTTCCCTACCCCCTTACCCTTACAGGTATATACAAACCCCACATACAAATTGCAATTCATGGGACTACCAGCAGGTGGAAAGAGAGAGAGCAGAATATTTTGCCAAAGTAGCCCATTCAAGGGGCAACTTCAGATACCAAAAAAAAAGCAGTCCAACTGAAAAGGAAGCATGGATAGCAGAACAATGAAGGAACATTTAATAAATACTAGTTAATTAGTAACATGTCACCTGATCAATCAGATGACATCTAGAGCTTTGTGAAGGAGGCAGCAGGGAACATTTAGAGAGGCAGGTTCCAGTTGGAATGTAGCCTAGGAGCATTCATTTACTTGGCTGTGTGTGTTCCCTAAATCGGTCCTCTGTCCTAAACATATTCCCCAGACACCATGGCATTGTCCCTTCTCCCACTAATGTTATGGGACTTTGTAGGAGTCCTCTGTGTGTACAGGTAAGAGTGTGAGAGCAGTTTTCTTGACATTTTTAGGGGGTATATTTTAACGAAGTGTCTTTCATTTTGAGAAAACATGGGTGGGGTTTGCGAGAGTTGATTTGAAGTAGAGGTTGACCCAAAATGTGCCTTGAACCTGCATTATCTTTTTAGGGGAAATCCCAGAGATTCATTTCAATAGTGTATATTTTCAATCATGTATATTCATCATTCACTCTACTAGTGTTCTTTTCTACTTCTTGGGACCTCTGTTTCCCTTGAAATTCCAGTTCAAGTGCACTGCCTACAAAAAGGACCTTTCTTGATTCCCTTGGTCATCAGTTCTTTTTTTGGCCTCACCAAAATTACTGTATATTTATATTTTATATATTTTATATTTAATTATCTGTGTGTATTTATGTTTTTGTATTATATATAAGTTGGTATAAACATATATGTATACACATACACACAATACATATAACATGAGATAGACTGTAGTATACACAGTGTATATACATATATGTAGATATGTATGTACACATATAAATATGCATATGTATACATACACATACACATATTCATATATATCTCTTTAGTATAGTATAATTTCATTGAAGACAGACAATATCTTGCATCCACAAAACCTAGCACAGTGGCTGACACATAATAAGCACTTAATAAATGTTGGTTGAATTCTAAACTTAGAATACAGTCTTTGTGACTTGCTGTGGCTAAAAAAATTCATCACTAGTAGGAGTCCTTCTGGTGGCAAATCTTTTGGAATATAACTAATCTGGCCTTCAGAAAACAGACATACTTCAGAAAACAGACATATTCTCCACTGAGAGATCCACACTTGATGCCCATGTTTGTAGGGCTTACCAAAGCTTGCTTCTAGTGGAGAAACCAAGGTCAAACATAAGGTATAAAAGTAATACTTCAGCAGATCACTTGATACACACACACACACACACACACACACATCACCTCCAATTAACCATCCTCAAAGACATTATCACTATCTAGTAGAGAAGGTAAACCATCCACATAAATAATTGTCAATCAATGAGCATCGATGACATGTTCACTGTGTGCTAGGCACATTGCTACGTGCTACAGATACAATGACAAATGAATCAGCTAGTAGTTGAAGAAGCTTACATTGTATAAAAAGAGACAGCAGATACATATATAGTTAAATACAAAATCAATACAAAGTGATTTGGGAAGGGAGGGCACTAGAATATAATAACTATAATATTAAAAATAGAACACAAGTGCATTATTGAAGTCTGAATCCAAGGAAGAATTAGTGGAGTCAGAAAAACTGTGAATGTGGAATCAGGTAACCTTCCTTAAAATCCTTGCTTGGGCAACTAACAACTTCTCTGAACCTCAGTTTTCTCACCCTTAAATCAAATAAATGAGAATTATGCTACTTCATGGGGTTGTTGTAAAGAAAATATTTTATAATACTTAAAACATGATACACGTGCATTATTATGATAGTTCATAATAGGTAGAAATCTCAGGGATCAGGAAAGGGCTCCTAAAACCAAGCCAAAACAAATAAAACCCCTAGAATTTGAGCTGGTTCTGAGGTGGGGGAATAGGATTTTAACAGTTAGAGTTAAGTAAAATGAATGAACATCTCAGATCATCCCATTCCCTTGATCCTTGGAGTCACTGATTTTGGCTTTACCCAAACTCTGGAACAAATTTGCAAGGGCTCATCATAGTCAGTTGTAAAATTTTCACAAAGTGAATGCTAAAAACCAGGGCTTGATTTGTTATTTTGTTGATTACCTAGATTTAAGAAAATGATAGGTAAAAATGTTAAGGATGAGAATGAGAATTAAAAGATTTTCATGGGTACATTCAGCCTATCTAGTTGTTAAACATTCACTAGCACACTCCTAATGAAGAGGTAGGTTTGAGGGAGATTAGACTAAGTTATTACTTTTTCAAAATTTATGATTCTTGATCATTCCAAACTTGGAAGCACAGCTAAGAGATTGAAATTGCCTCTGGGTAATTGTCATTCAAAGCATACAAAGACATATGGGAACATGTTGACTCTTACAATCTACCCTAACATCAGTCCATAGTGACCTTGGTTTTCTGAAGCCAACTGCTCCTTTCTCAAAGCATACTGGAATGATAAGTTTGATCCCAGGATGTATATCACCTTTGCTGAGGTATTTGGTTTGGGATAACCAATGAATGTTTCACATGGGAGCTGCTTTTCACTAACAACATCCTGGAATTCTCCTAACATCTGCTGATCAGTCTGATGCATGGCTATGGACCTACCTAGAGTCTATTCCCTTTCTCCCCAAGCTTCCAATAAATGTCTAATGACATCAGTCTTGAAATGAGCTGATATTTCTGCAAAGTGCAGCAAGTGCTTTGGAATTCAGAATCAGGGATAGTAGTGTGGAGATATAAAATCAGATTAGAGGAAATTTGTAAAAAAAAAAAAAAAACCTAAGCAAAGCATAGTTTTGTAAGTGTTAACAGATGGATTTGTGTTTACTAGGTCAGCAACTGAAAGATGAAAAGGGATGATTCACTGAGGGAGAATGAAGACATGCAGATGTTTTAGGGGCTGCTGAAAGTATGAGACAGAGGGGAGTTCTGGATTAACTGGAGCAAAGGAAAATTGGCTGAGGCAATTTATTAGAGCAGAATGAGTTATAAAGGTTAAAAAAGAAATAGATTCACATTAAAAATGAAGGAAGCACCTGATTGTCCCCTACTGTCATCAAATTGTGTCAGGATTTAGACATGACTGATTTAATAATTGCTCCAATACATCACAATTAGGTAGGAAAAAAAACTTCTAAAGTGGGCTCTAGACTAGAATAATGTGATAGTCCAATGTGCATGGCATTTTGTGTGTAGGCATCTTTAGGGACCTAAGGAATGTTTAGTTCTTCCTCCATTCCCTTAAGGTACTGGTATATGTCTGTCTTACAAGGGAAGAAACTAAGCTGTGAAGAGACTTGCTCTAGGTCACTTAACAAATCAGTATCATTGTCAAGGCAGGGATTAGAAATCAAGAATTCCTGTCAATCTGTCTCTTTTTCAGACCTCCAGACCACACTACTTTTGACTGACAAAATTGTCCTTTTCTGACAGGGAACTGGATAACACTCAATTTACTTGAATAGTTAGCTTAAAAAAGGCAGCTGAATGAACCTGAATAACAGAAGAGACTATGATGTTTGCTGATTGGCTGAAATTCTACTTGGCCTAAGAAAGCTTTCACTAATTAAATCCAACATGGCTTGCTGGCATGTTTTTCATTTGGATTTCAACAAGGTATGTTTTAACAAAGAAGCTAGAGGTCTACAAATATTACCCCTCCCTATCCCTGGTGCATGTGGGTTGTTTTGAAAATAGTTACACTCTACCTGTAGGAGAATTTGTCAGTAAACAGTAGCTATTGAATGCCTCTAATGGGTGCAAAACACAAGGCAAGTACATTTGGATATCCAAATCAGCTTGTGGTAACATTGATGTGAGTATTTCTTTCAAAGATACTGATCACAAGCAGTCCATGCCTGCACATCCTGTATGACTTTTGTCCATGCCTTCTAATAAGTTTACCAAAGGAGAGCTAACCACTTTTCTTGGAGTGTTTCTAAATTTTTCTGGAGGTTGCAAGGACAAAAAAATGGAACATAGGTATCTCTCTCTCTCTCTCTCTCTCTCTCTCTCTCTCTCTCTCTCTCTCTCTCTCTCTCTCTCTCTCTCTCTCTCTCTCTCTCTCTCTCTCTCTCTCTCTCTCTCTCTCTCTCTCTCTCTCTCTCTCTCTCACACACACACACACACACACACACACACACACACACACAAACACAGAATAATACTGTATAAGACAGTGATGACCTAGTGTATAAATAGGTATTCTGGGAGTCAAGAAAACCTTGGTTCAAGTCCTGTCTCTGATACCTACTATCTATGTGACTCTGACCAAGGCACTTAACCTCCCAGTGCCTCAAGCAACCTTTTTAAGATAAGATGGAAAACAGGTGTGGATCTGAATAAATAGAGGGATTTAATTCAGGGGGAGTTATCTACCAGTGAAATTACTGGACCAACCAAATATTCCCTCCTTCCCCTATAACAAATCTATATAAAACTGATGAGATAACTCAAAGTAAAGAAAAGGAGCAGTTAATTTGGGAAAGTTTCCTAAAACACATAACATTTGTAGTCAGAATGCCTGGGTTTCATAACCAGATTTACCTGTAGATATTTTAGAAACATGATTTCACCTCTCTGGACCTCAGTTTCTTCATCTGTAAAATGAGGGGTTGGACTCAATAACCACCAAAGTCCAGCTCTAAATTCTAAGAATGTAAAATTCTTTATGAAATGCTATATATATAGTTAACCTATTATCTACATATATTTGCATATATACACATGTATAAATATGTATGCATATAATATACATTTTAGAACTTGGACTCCTGTAGACATCAATTCATTAATCATCAAGTATTTATTAAACTGTATTCCAGATACTGTGCTTGTCATTATAAACTATAGCCATAAGATTCCCAATCCCCAAATTTTTCTTCCATGCTTATATAATCCTTTTGTAACATACCCAATTATGCAAAAAAGCAAGCTTACCCCACTTCTTTCTCATTTCTTCCCTTCCCTTTTCTTTTTTTTTAACCACCAATAATAAATCCTTTTATTCACATCATATTATAAAACCATCTACTACAGTAAGGAAAAGTTAAACAGCATTCATTTTGGGGATAGTCATATCATTGAAATCACTAATTTCAATTCAGATCCTGAAATATACATTTTTTTCTGAATAGAATTTTATTTTCCAAAATATATATAAAAACAAATTTTGACATCAATTTTTCAAAACTTTGTATTCCAACCTCTCTTCCTCCCTCCCTTTCCACCCCCCCACTCACAAGAACTCAAACAATTAAAAATAAGTTATACATGAGTAGTCATAGAAAACATTCCCACATTAGCTAGATTGTGAGATAAAACAGTCAAAGAACAAAACTTCAGATTAAAGAATTGTCAAAAACAACAAAAAAAAATTAATTTGTTTCCATCTGTTTTCAGATACTATCAGTTATTTCTCTGTAGATGGATTGCAATTTTCATAAGTCCTTCAGGGTTATATTGAATCACTGCCTTGCTGAAAATAACCACACGCTTCTCAGCAGATCATCTTACATTATTGCTGATCATCTTATACTATTGCTGTTATTTCGTATACAGTACATTTCACTCTCCTTCAGTTCATGTACGTATTTCCAGGTTTTTCTGATAGTATCCTGTTCATCATAACCTGTATATAGTAACTTAATCTTCACAAAGAATTTTCTTCATATTAGCCCAGCAAAGTAGGTACCATATATTTTGCCATTACAATCAACCACCATAACTATTTCCCTCCATCCCGTTCCCTTCTAATGATATTTAATCTATTTTCTATCTTCTTTTAACCCATTCCTCCTCAAAAGTGTTTTACTTCTGACTGTCACCTTCCCCACTCTGCACTCCCTTTTTTTCACCCTTCCCTCCTGATCCTTTTCCCCTCCTACTTTCCTGTAGGGTTAAATAGATTACTCCTCCAAATTGGGTGTGAATGTTATTCCCTCCTTGAGCCCAATCTGATGGGATTAAGGTCTTTGAGCTAGTTCTGTGTTCTAAATTTTCCTTCTTACTTCCCTCCTCAACTCTCCCTATGAAATCAAGCAATTAAATATGTCATACTTGTGCAGTAATACAGAACACTTTCACCTTACTCAGAAGTGTTTTGCTTTTTACTGCTCTCTCCCCTGATCTGCCCTTCAATCCTTCCCCTCTTCTCCACCCCCACCTCCTTATCTCTCTCCCCTCCTACTTTTCACAAAGACAAAAGTATATTATTCCCTCTTTGAGCCAATTCTGATGACAGTAAGGCTCACTCACTCCCCCACTCTTTCCTCCTCTTCCCCTCCCCTCTATAAGGTTTTTTCTTGTTTCCTTCATGTGAATTACCTCTCCCCAGACTATCTCTCCCCTTCCTCTTCCCCCAGTCTATTCCTCCTACACCTTAACCCTATTTTAAAGATGTCATCATGGATTAGCTAGGTGGCACAGTGGACAAAGCACCACCCTGGACCTAGGAGGCCCCAAGCTCAAATCCAGTTCCAGACACAAGACACCACACCCTGTTTGCCTCACAAAGAATAAAACATAAATGTTTTACAGATATCATCCCTTCATATTCACTTCAGATCTGTGTATTCTGTGAATTCCTTATTGAGAAAGTTCTTATGTGTTTGAAGTATTACCTTCCCATGTAGGAATGTAAACAGTTTGATCTTCTAATATCCCTCATGAAGTCTTTTTCCTGTTTACCTTTTTATGCTTCTCCAGGGTCTTGTGTTTGAAAGTCAGGCCTTTTCATCACAAATGCCTAAAAGTCCCTTTTTTCATTGAAGTCCCACTTTTTCCTCTGAAAGATTATACTCAGTTTTGCTGGGTACATGATTCTTGGCTGTACTCCCAATTCCTTTGCCCTCTGGAATATCATATTCCAAGCCCTCCAGGACTTTAATGTAGATGCTGCTAGATCTTGTTTTAGCCTTATTGGAGCTCCACAATAGTTGAATTCCTTTTTTCTAGCTGCTTGCAGTATTTTCTCCTTGACCTGGGAGCTCTGGAATTTGGCTATGATATTCCTGGAGGTTTTCCTTTTGGGATCTCTTTCAGGAGGTGATTGGCAGATTCTTTCAATTTCTATTTTGCCTTCTGCTTATAGAATATCAGGGCAATTTTCTCTGATAATATCTTGGAGGATAGTTTCTAAGCTCTTATTTTGGTCATGGTTTTCAGGTAGTCCAATGATTTTCAAATTATCTCTCCTGTATCTGTTTTCCAGGTCAGCTGTTTTTCCAAGGAGTTATTTCATATTGCCCTCTATTGCTTTTATTCAGTTGTATTTGTTTTACTGTGTCTTGATTTCTCATAAGGTCACTAGCTTCCATTTGTTCAATCCCAATTCTTAGGCAATTATTTTCTTCAGAGAGCTTTTCTATTTCTTTTCCCATTTGGCTTTTCAAACTGTTCACTTTTTTCTCATGACTTTCCTTCATTGCTCTCATTTCTCTTTCCATTCTTTCCTCCATCTCTCTAAATCTTCCTTCTATCTCTCCTACTTTCTCTTCAAAGTCACTTTTGAGTGCTTCTATGGCCTGAGATCAATTCATATTTTTCTTGGAAGCTTTGAATGTTGGAGCTTTGACCCTGTCATTATCTTCTTCTGAGGGTGTATTGTGGTCTACCTTTCCCCCAAAGAAGTTTTCAATGGTCTGCTGCTTTCTCTGCTTACTCATCTTGGCCAGCTATTTCTTGGCTTTTAACTCCTTCCCAAAGTGTAGTGTTGATTCCAGGACACACTGTTCGAGCTACAGTGTGGCCCAGGGGGTGGGCGTCTTCTCAGCCTGCTTGGCTTGTATGTAACAATGGCCGCTTTTTCTTTGGCCCGGAAACAGAAGTCTGATTGAACTCTGATCCTTTATGGTCAGAAGCTTGGTGTGCCTGTGCCCCTCCCCCACTGAGCCACCACCACTTGATTCAGCCCACTGGTTCAGAACCAGGGCACTTTGCCCCAACACCAGCAGAGACTGCCTCCACTTCACCCCAGCCTACCACTGAACCCTCTCACCAATCCATGATCAGAGCCTCAGAAGCTGCTGGCACTGAAGACTCTGATGGGCGCTGGAATCATTGTCTGTTCGTGGCTGGGTCTGGACTGTGCATTGAGCTGTTCAGCCTGGTCAGTAGGTGATCACAATTGCCTTCTTTTGTTGAAAAATAGTCTCATTCTATTCTTATGTGCATTAGGCTGCTCTGTTTTATTTTGGTTTTGGGGGTTTTTTTTGTTTGTTTTGTTTTAATGCGTTATTTGGGAGTGAGTGGACAGGTTTATCTTGTGGGAATAACAGCTTCTCCTCTGCCCTCTTGGCCCCATCCCACCTATTCTTTTCTTTTCTTTTTTCTTCTTAAAAATGACAACATGGAAGGAAGCCACTCCCAGGTCCCGTTTTTGTCTTTCTTGCCTCCCTCTGTGACCCTTGAATCCAGTGGGATTTTAAAGAGAGCCCTGTTTCTTCTTCCACTATTGGAATATATGCACTTCATCTTTTAGCTTCTTACCATGATTCAAATGTATTTACCAATATATATTATTCTTCTATGTTTATATTTTGAAAGTTATAAATCAAATATCAGGGGGAGCTAGGTGGCACAGTGGATAAAGCACTGGCCCTGGATTCAGAAGGATCTGAGTTCAAATCTGGACTCAGACACTTGATGTGTGTCTCTGGGCAAGTCACTTAACCCCCATTGCCCTGCAAACAAACAAACAAACAAACAAACAAACAAACAAACAAACAAACAAACAAACAAACAAATAAATAAATAAATAAATAAATAAATAAATAAATAAATAAATAAATAAATAAATAAATAAATAAATAGAAATAAATCAAATATCCTTGAAAGCATTTTATTAAAAATCCATTTTTTTTACCCTTTAGGGTTATACATGTTTTTGCAGGATGATATTCTTTTGTTATAAACTCTTTTTTTTTAATTTTCTGGAATATTGTATTACAAGTTTTTCTCTTCTTTATGGTAGTTGCAGTGTGGTGCTTTAACTATTTATTTATGGCTTCCTGTGGTCTTTTTTTTTTCTTTTCCTTTTTTCCCTTTGACCGTAATCATCTAGATATAAGCTATGGCATTTCTGTACACTTTTAAAAAAATTATAAAATTATTTTATTATTTTCCAGTTACATGTAGAGATAGTTTTCAACATTTGTTTTTATAAGATTTCTAGTTTCAAATATTTCTCCCTTCCTCCCCTCCCTCCCCCCCTCCCAAAGACATCAAGTAATCTGATATAGGTTATATATGTACAATAATATTAAACATATTTCTGCATAATTCATGTTATAAGAGAAGAATCAGAGAAAAAGGAAAATTCTCAAAAAAAGAAAAACAACAGCACCAAAAACAAAAGAAATAGTATGGTTCAATCTGCATCCATATTCCACAGTTCTTTTTTTTCTGGATTTGGAGGGCCTTTTCCATCATGAGTCCTTTGGGGGGCCAGCTAGGTGGTGCAGTGGATAAAGCACTGGCCCTGGATTCAGGAGGACCTGAGTTCAAATCCAGCCTTGGACACTTGACGCTTACTAGCTGTGTGACCCTGGGCAAATCACTTAACCTTTATTACTCATTGTTCTTCAGAGTGGTTGGATCAGTTCACAGCTCCACCAACAATGCATTAGTGTTCCAATTTTTCCCACAGCTTCTCCAACATTTATTCTTTTCCTTTTTTGTTCTTTTAGCCAATCTGATAGGTGTCAGTTGGTACCTCAGAGTTGTTTTAATTTACATCTCTCTAATCAATAGTGATTTAGAGCATTTTTTCATATGGGAATAGATAGCTTTGGTTTCTTCATCAGAAAACTGCCTGTTCATATCCTTTGACCATTTCTCAATTGGGGAATGGCTTGGATTCTTATAAATTTAATTTAGTTCTGCCATACTATCTTCCAGTTTTCCCAGCAGTTTTTGTCAAATACTGAGTTCCTATCCCAGAAGCTGGAGTCTTTGGGTTTATCAAACAGTACATTACTAAAATCATTTACTACTGTGTCTCCTGTGCCACGCCTATTCCATTGATCCTCTACTCTATTTCTTAGCTAGTACCAAATAGTTTTGATGACTGCTACTTTATAGTAGAGCTTCAGATTTGGTACAATTAACTAGACACCTTCATGTGCATTTTTTCATTATTTCCCTTGATATTCTTGACCTTTCATTTTTCCAGGTGAATTTTGTTATTATTTTTTCAAGCTCTATAAAATAATTTTAGGTAGTCTGATTGATATGGCACTGAATAGGTAAATTAATTTAGGTAGAATTGTCATTTTTATTGTATTAGCTCAGCCTATCCATGAGCAATTGATATCTTTCCAATTATTTAGATCTCATTTGATTTGTGTGAAAAGTGTTTTGTAATTATGTTCAAAGACTTCCTGGGTTTGTCTTAACAAGTAGACTCCCAAATATTTTATATTGTTTACCATTACTTTAAATGGAATTTCTCTTTCTATCTTTTCCTGCTGGACTTTGTTGGTCATGTATAGAAATGCTGGTGATTTATGTGGATTTATTTTATATCCTGGCACTTTGCTAAAGTTGTTAATTGTTTCAAGTAATTTTTGAGTTGATTCTCTAGGATTCTCTAAGTATACCTACATATCATCTGCAAAGAGTTAGTTTTGTTTCTTCCTTGCCCATTCTAATTCCTTTAATTCCTTCTTCTCTGATTGCTAAAGTATTTCTAGTACAATATTAAATAATAGAGGTGATAATGGACATCCCTGTTTCACCCCTGATCTTATTTCAAAGGCTTCTAACTTATCTCTATTACATATAATGCTTGCTGATGGTTTTAGGTAGATACTGCTTATTATTTGAAGGAAAGCTCCACCTATTCCTATGCTCTCGAGTGTTTTTTTAGGAATGAGTGCTGTATTTTGTCAAAAGCTTTCTCTGCATCTATTGAGAGAACCATATGATTTTGGTTAGTTTTGTTATTGATATAGTTGATTATGTTAATAGTTTTCCTAATTTTGAACCAGCCCTGCATTCCTGGTATAAATCCCACCTGGTCATAGTCAGGATAGTGTACTATCCTGATGATCACTTGTAATCTCCTTGCTAATATCTTATTTAAGATTTTTGCTTTAATATTCATTAGGGAAATTGGTCTATTATCTTCTTTCTCTGTTTCTGCTCTGCCTGGTTTTGGTATCAACACTATATTTGTGTCATAAAATGAATTTGGTAGAACTCAACCTATTTTTCAAAATAATTTGTATAATATTGGAATGAATTATTCTTTATATATTTGGTAAAATTCATGTGTAAACCCATCTGGTCCTGGAGATATTTTCTTAGGGAGTTCATTAATGGCTTGTTCAATTTCTTTTTCTAATATGGGCTTATTTAAGGATTTTATTTCTTCTTCCATATTTTTGTAAATATTTATCCATTTCATTTAGATTGTCAAATTTACTGGCATACAGTTGGGTAAAATAGTTCCTAATTAATGCTTTAATTTCTATTTCATTGGTGGTATAATAACCCCTTTCATTTTTTATATTGGTAATTTGGTTTTCTTCTTTCTTTTTTTAAATCAAATTAACTAGTGGTTTATCTATTTGATTGTCTTTTTTCATAAAACCAGCTCTTATTTTTTATTGATTAATTCTATAGTTTTCTTGCTTTCAATTTTATTATTTTCTCCTTTTCAGGATTTATAATTTAGTATTCAGTTGGGGATTTTTAATTTGTTCTTTTTCTAGCTTTTTACATTGATCTCCTCTTTCTCTTTTTTATTGATGTAAGCAGTTAGAGATATAAAATTTTCCTTAAGCACTGCTTTTTATGCATCCCATATATTTTGGTATGTTGTCTCCTAATTGTTATTCTCTTGGATGAATTTATTGATTGTTTCTATGATTTGTTGTTTGACCCACTCATTCTTTAGGATGAGATTATTTGGTTTCCATTTAATTTTCAGTCTACCTTTCCATGGCTCTTTATTACATGTAATTTTTATTGCATTATGATCTGAGAAGGATGCATTTACTACTTCTCCCTTTCTACATTTGACTTTGAGGTTTCTGTGCCCTAATACATGGTCAATTTTTGAAAATGTGCCATGTACTGCTGAGAAAAAAGTATATTCCTTTCTATCCCCATTCAATTTTATCCAGAAATCAATCATGTCCAACTTTTCTAACATTTTATTCACTCCTTTCTTATTTATTTTTTGACTAGATTTATCTAATTCTGAGAGGGGAAGATTCAGATTCCCCACTAGTATAGTTTTGATGTCTATTTCCTCTTGTAACTCATTTAACTTCTCTAAGAATTTGGATGTTATATCACTTGGTGCATACATGTTTAGTATTGATATTACTTCATTGTCTATAGTACCTTTTAGCAAGATGTAGTTTTCTTCCTTATCTCTTTTAATTAGATCTATTTTTGCCTTTTCTTAGTCTGAGATAAGATTGTTACCCCTGCTTTTTTGACTTTAGCTGAAGCATAATATATTCTGCTCCAACCTTTTACCTTTACTCTGTGTGTATCTCTCTGCTTCAAATATGTTTCTTGTACATAGCATATTGTAAGATTCTGGTTTTTAATCCACTTTGCTATTTGCTTCTACTTTATGGCAGAGTTCATCCCATTCACATTTACAGTTATTATTACTGTCTATTCCCCTCCATTCTATTTACCCTCTTTGTACTCCCCCCCCCCCGCTTCTTTCACCCTATTCCTCCTCACCAACATTTTGCTTCTTACCTCTGCCTCCCCAAATCTGTCCTCCCTTTTATCTGCCCTCCCTTTTCTTTACTCTTTTCTCCCTTGCTTCTGCCCTCCCTTCTATCAGTCCCCCCTTTCCCCTTACCCTTTTACTTTAAAGAATAAGCTAAGTTTCTTTATCCAAATGAATGTATATGTTATTCCCTTTTTGAATCAAATCTAGTGAGAGTAAGGTTGAAATAATGTTCACCCCTCCATTCTTTCCCTGTATTGTAATAGGATTTTTGCATCTCTTCATATGATATAATTCACCCCATTCCACCTCCCCTTTCCTCTTCTTCCCATAAACTCCCCTAATTTTCTTTATGTCATCATATCAAAGACAATTTATATTTATACCCTTTGTGTATAATCCTTCTGTCTGCCCAAATACATATACATTTCTTTTTTTTTTTTTGCAGGCAATGGGGGTTAAGTGACTTGCCCAGGGTCACACAGCTAGTAAGTGTCAGGTATCTGAGGTCGGATTTGAACTCAGGTACTCCTGAATCCAGGGCTGGTGCTTTAACCACTGCGCCATCTAGTTGCCCCCATATACAGTTCTCAAGAGTTTTAAGTATTATTTTCCCATGTAGGGATATAAACAGTTTAACCTTATTGAGTAACTTTCCCCACCTTGTTTACCTTTTTTTAAACATTTTTAAAAATTATTATTATTTTTTTAGTGAGGCAATTGGGGTTAAGTGACTTGCCCAGGATCACACAGCTATTAAGTGTCTGAGGCTGGATTTGAACTCAGGTACTCCTGACTCCAGGGCCGGTGCTCTATCCACTGCACCACCTAGCTGCCCATCTTATTTACCTTTTTAAACTCCTCTTGAGTCTTGTATGTTAAGATTGAATTTTCTTATTCAGTTCTGGTCTTTTTATCAGGAAACCTTAAAAGTCCCCTATTTTATTGAATGTCCATCTTTTCCCTGAAAGAGAATGTACAGTTTGGCTGGGTAATAGATTCTTGGCTGCAATCCAAGCTCCTTTGCTTTACAGAATATCATATTCCCAGCCTTATGATCCTTTCATGTTGAAGCTGCCTGGTCCTGAGCAATCCTGACTGTGGCTCCATTATATTTAAATTTCTCCTTTCTGGCTGCTTAGAGTATTTTCTCCTTCACCTGGTAATTCTGGAATTTGGCTACAATATTCCTTGGAGTATTCCTTTTGGGTTCTCTTTCAGGAGGTGATTGGTGGATTCTTTCAATGACAATTTTATCCTCTGATTCTATTATATCAGGGCAGTTCTCCTTGACAATTTCCTGGAATATGGGGTCTAGACTCTTTTTCTGATCATGGCTTTCAGGCAGTCCAATAATTATCAAATTATCTCTCCTGGATCTGTTTTCCTGGTCAGTTGTCTTTCCAATGAGTTATTTCACATATTCTTCTATTTTTTCATTCTTTTGATTCTGTTTGACTTATACCTGGTGTCTCATGGAGTCATCTTCTAACTGTCTAATTTTAATTTTTAAGACATTGTTTTCTTCAGTGAGATTATGAACCTTTTTCCATTTGGCCAGATTAATTTTTTAAGGAATTGTTTTCTTCTGTCAATCTTTGTGCTTCCTTTTCCACACTGCTGATTCTTTTTTCATAATTTTCTTGTATTGCTTTCATTTCTCTTCCCATTTTTTCTTCTACATCTCTCAATTGATTTTTAAAGTCCTTTTTGAGCTCTTCCAAAAAGGCTTTTTGGTCTTGCACCAATTCATCTTCCCTTTTGAGGATTCACATGTAGGCAATTTGAGGGTATTGTCCTCATCTGAGTTTATGTTTGCCTGTTCCCTGTCGACACAGAAGCTCTCAATGATAAGAGCTCTTTTGTGTTTCTTACTTATATTGCAGCTTTTATTTTTTAAAGTTGAAATCTGGGGCGGCTAGGTGGCGCAGTGGATAGAGCACCAGCCCTGGAGTCAGGAATACCTGAGTTCAAATCCGGCCTCAGACACTTAACACTTACTAGCTGTGTGACCTTGGGCAAGTCACTTAACCTCAATTGCCTCACTAAAAATTTTAAAAATAAGGTTGAAATATGGTCTGGAGGCACCAGGGTCCCTGTTTCAATCTTCTTGTGTTTACGTATAGGGTCTGTGTCATTGGCTTTCTACGCTGAGGTCTCTATGGGTTTTGTATTTCTCATTGCCCTGGGCTTGCTCCTGGTGTGCTGGGATGGCCAGGTCTGGTCATGCCTGTTCTGTGGGTGGCCCTCTAGCTGGCAGCCTGCCTTTTTGGCTGGTGCAGGTGGGTTTCAACACTGGCCTGCTGTGCCACCAGCTTATTGAGCCAGGATCCAGGGGCCTCAGTTGCTTGGCTGTGGCCAACAGCTTCCTGCTGACTTGCCCCAACCCCCTCATGCTATGCTTTGCTGTGCCTCCCTTTTGCCTGAGTGAGACTGACCTTTCCTGAAGTCTTCTAAATTATCTCTGGTTGGAAGACTGTCTCTCTGTCTCTTTGCAGGTTCTGTAGCTTCAGAATCAGTCCAGAGGCTTGATTTAAATGTTCTTTTTGAGGGAACTGAAGGAGAGCTCAGGCAACTTGCTGGCTTCTCTCAGCCATCTTGGCCCCACCTCCTATTCTTTTCTTCTGGGCTTCTTGTATTTCATTCAGTTCACTATATGTTTAAACATATGTTGTGTTTTTATTTATTCACATTTTGAGCTTCAGTTTCTAGATTGGAACTTTGGGATTGTGTCAATTCTTGTTCTTTCTTTCACTCTTGGATGGGGTAGACAGGTCTTAAGTGGTTCTGTCCTCTCTTTAGTCTGGGTGCTCCTGAATTGGTTGTCACAGATATAAAGACTTCTAAGGGGTTCTGCCATGTGAAGGAATCCTTGGCTTCTGGACAAGTTTTCTGTTAGCTCAAGTTTTGACCTTTATCTTTCTCCTCCTTGCACAGTCCCCAACAAGGACTTGGCTCTGTCCTTTGCTGTGTGTAGCCTTGGTTTGCCCCAAGTAGATATGGTTTGTGCTATTACCACATCTCTTCTAAGAATCTTGATGCTTTATTTACATTTCCACCTTAAATCCATCAGATAGTCAAAAATGACAAAAGAGGAAAGTGACAAATGGTGAAGGGCCTACAGAAAAACACCCAAACTAATACACTACTGATGGAGCTGTGAATTGGGTAATCCATCCTGTTAAGTGATTTGGAAATATGCCTCCAATTCACTAAACTGTCCATACCCTTTGACTCAGTGTTATTAACTACTAGCCGAAAGAAATAAAAGAAAGAAGAAAAGGACATAGGTCCCAAAATATTTATATAGAATTCCCCAAATGGAAATTAAGAAGGTACCCACTTATTGGAGAATAGCTAAGTAATTTATGGTTATGAATATAATAAAATAATATTGTACCATGAGAATTATCTAATAATCACATTATTGAAACAACAATAACTTTGAAAGACTTTAGAACTCTGATCATCATGCCAGAAAGCTGAAGACGAAGTATGCTACTCACCTACTGCCAAGGAGATGATAGACGGAAGTGAAGAATGAAACATTTACTTTTGCACTTAACTATGTATATTTGGTATTAGGGTTTTATTTATACATTTTTTGGGGGAGTTCAAGTGGGAGGGATGGCTAATAAATATATATATAAAAATAAAGTGAAAAATAATTTCTACTTTGCCATCCAGGTTATATATTGTTCTTGTCGTGGCTCTAACACAGGTTACCCAAGTCCTTCACCATTTGGGTGCTATACTAGCCCCATTTCCTTTGGCTCTGGAGTAGGCTATTAGGAAGCTATAGCTTTAGCCTTATTTGGCTTGTGCCCAGAAGCCTATGACAACCTTCTTGTGAATTCTGGGACTAAATGAAGATCTTATAGAGCTTCTCTCTCTGTATTTTTTTGTCTTTCTCAGTCTCTCAGTCTCTCTCCATCTTTCTCTGTCTCTATCTCCTCCTTTTGATTTTTATAGTAGAACTTTTCTGGAGCACTTTTGGGGGAACTAGTCTCCTCTGACACCTTTCCCATTGCCATATTAATCAGAAGTAATTTCTTTAATTTGGAAATCAAAAGAGACATGATAGAGATAGAATATGTAGGACAAATTATTTTACATTGTATATAAAACATGGGCTAATCTAGAGTTGTTCCTAAGGGTTTGGTAAAGCCTGGGTATCTTGCAGCAGCAGCTCTTATATGACTTAGGTGGTTGAAATGATGATACAGAAAAATAGCTGAAACAAATCTATTATTTCAGTAATTTTGACTATCCATGTAGATAATTGTATGATAGATTGGATTTGTTATTGATTAATTGGATGGCTAAAATTGCTGGTTCCTGGTCTATTTTAACAGAACCCACTTCTTTGTTGACTTTCTTTAGTAACACATTTCCTTACTTTCCCTGTTTTTAAATGAAAAAAATACAGTAGCTAATTGCAATTAAACTATTCCATCGTATTTATATTGTTATCTGTTTAATGTAAGAATTATTAGGCCATATCCCAATAAGATTGGAGACTGTGAAAAGGTTATATGGATTCATTTAATTATGATGCTGGCATCTATGACAGATATCATTTGGGACTTCATGATGAATGGTCTTCATTAATAGAGGTTTTAAGCTTATTATTTATTTATCTATGAAGGTTATGAAGTTTCTATTAATTTTAGTTTCCCCAGGAACTATTATTTTAAATCCTTAATATGTTTTCATTCTTCAGCTGTTATGAAACCTAAAAGCACTTCTTTCCTCTTCCCTCCTCCATAGGCTTAAAAAAAAAAAATCTATCCCACTTTAATTCAGTTCACCTGAAACCTGTGGTTGGTTCAGCTGTTCCTATAGAGCCTATCTTTCCATGTAGGCACTGCAGATACAAAACATCTGGACCATAACTGACTAGATAGAATGTATTTCTTTTTAGATGGCAATAACCATTTGTCCAGGAGAACTGCACGAATAGCTTTCTAGGACCCCCAAGGGGAGATAGAAAACAAAATGGAACGAGGGGTTGCCTTTTCTATGATATAACTGGAAGTATTGGGTAAAACGTAGGTTCTTTCATCTGAGGTCTTTGGATATGACATTGAAGGAAAGAGTAAAAATACCTAAGTGTGACCTCTAGACAAATTCATTATTTGTCCCAATGTTCACAAAACTAAATATAAAATTCAGTTGAGGAATGTAATTTGTTGAGTTGAAAATGGATCATAAAATTATTTCTTTGCCTTTATTAAAGTTGTAGTCATGGATTCATTAGTTACTTCTTTTCCAAATCCAATGGACTTTTGTTAGACCTCAGTTTCCTTATACTTGTTAGCATTTGGCAACGACCAATAAGCCCACTTTCTTCAAATTTTGAATTTGTCTTTCCTTAGTTTCGATTACTCTGCTTTTTCTGATAATAAACATTTTAATTTAAATTTTTGAGTTGCAAATTCTACCCCTCCTTCCCTCTTTCCCCTTCCCCTCCCTAGACAGCAAGCAATAGCTTATACATATGCAAATATGTAAATCATTACCATATTAGTAATTTTGTGCAAGGAAACTCAAATAAAAGAAAAAAGTGAAAAACAGCTTGCTTCAGTCTGTGTTCAATCAATATAAGTTTTTCTTTGGAGGTAGATAGTATGCTTCATCATTAGTCCTTTGGGATTGTCTTAGATTATTGTATTGCTGAGAATAGTTGTCATTCACAGTTCTTTACTGAACGATATTGCTGTCACTGTGCCTAACATTCTCCTGGTTCTGCTCACATCACTATCCATCAATTCATTTAAGTCTTTCCAGGCCTTTCTGAAATCATCCTGCTTGTCATTTCTTATAGCACAATAATATCCCATTACAATCTTACAGCTTGTTCAGGCATTCCCCAATTGATCAGCATTCATTTGATTTCCAATTCTTAGCTACTACAAAAAGAGCTGCTATAAACATTTTTGTACAAATAGGTCTTTTGCCTTTTTCTTTTATTTCCTTGGGATATAAACCTAGCAGTGGTATTTCTGGATCAAAGAGTATGCAAAATGTTATAGCCCTTTGGGCATCATTTCAAATTGCTCTCCAGAATGGTTGGATCCATTTAATTGATCCGAATTCAAATAAAAAGGGCTAATGGTGATTTTAAAATTTTGATGTATCAGAGTATGTAATCACAGAATAGTAATAAATAGACCTATTGTGAGGTACTAAGTTTTCATTAATAGATACTGGGCAAGACTACCTGGTCTCAGAACCTGTTATGAACAGGCTAAGTCCCTACCCTGGTAATTAAACTTCTCTGTGCCTCATCATCCTCCTCATCATCATCCTTGATGTTGTTGTTGTTCTCCCTTCTTATAACGTGCCTTATGGATCACAAAGTTCTCTTTTAACAAGAACCCTGTTAAGTAGGTAATGTGAATATTATCTCCATTTTACAGATGAAAAATTTGAAGTTTAGAATGACTTGTCCCGGCTAAGTCAGTGAATGTGATATTACTTGAAATATAATGAGAAGCAATAGATGAACATTGCTTTTAATATATTACAAATTTTTGGGAAGAAATGATGTAAATAATTTACTTGAGCTTAAATGATCCTGGTTAACTTGGCCAAGTCCCTTGACATTTCTAGACTTCACTTCCTCTTCTGTTCAGTGAAGGGGGTTGCACTAGATGACCTCTGAGTATCTTGTCAGCTCTAAATCTATGGTACTATGATCTCAAATCTGAAACTTCCTTTGGTTGATTCAAGGAGATGACACTGGGAAATATATCCCTGATAGGCATGGATGTAAAAGAGACCTAGTAATTAAAAAAAAACCACACACACAGCATATTGTATAATATTTTTTAAACTATCAATAAGTATGTATTATATTCCTATCATCATTTAGTAACATTAATAATAGCTGAAAGCAGAGTTTACACAGGATCATAATTACTTTTCATTTAAGGATTAATTCGATAAACACTAAGTATTCTATAAATCCTGTGGTTCTTTATCTCCACAGGCCTGCAAGTATGACCATGGTGAATAAATATGTAAGCTTCTGACATTTACAGAAAGTACTCTTCTCATCTGTAATTCCATCCCTCTTCACAAAGGTGTGCTGATGTTTCAGGCTGCACCTTGGGTAGGTATCAGTAGAAAATGGGGTGAGATAAAATCAATATAATTTTCAGTTGTGACCTTACTCTTAGGCTAAGAGACAAATATAATGTAATATGGTTCTTTTGTCTTAGAACTGAAAGAACAGAGGGATCAAGGTAAGGAAGGACTAAGGGTAAGGTGAAAGGACTAAGGTAGATTCTGTCGTCTTGACAGAAGAAGATAGTGAAAAAAAATTCAGACCGTTCTCATGTAAATCACGATCAAATGTTGTTTTTAAATTTCCCACCAACATATGCATATGAGATATAGGCATGAGTTTCCTTCAAACTCTTACGCACCACCACTGACAATATGCAATCAGCACCTGCTAGGAACCAGGTTCTCTTAATTTGTTGCTAGATTGAGGTAGCTACTCTCCTTCCATTACAAAATTTCAAGTGGCTTCTGCTCGAGAAGTGCACGTATTTTCCCACCCTTAAACCCTTCAATAATCATCACAGGGTAGAAAATTGTTTACACAATTATTTATGGGGGTGGGGGGAGATAATTCTCTCTCTCTCCCCCCACCCCTTCCCGCCGCCCCGAGGGGACTACTGACTCCCTTTCCTCCACCTCACAGTCCTTGCTTTTGTGGTTAGGAGGCTGCCCCTCTGAACTCCCGCCCTCTGGCGACGGCGCAGGCGGGCAGCGTTTGGCGGCTATCTCTTTAAGTGACAGCTGTGGCTAGAGTCCCAATCCAGGGCTTGACGTCAGTGCAGCTTCCCGGGGCAGCGAGGAGCTGGTACTGCTGCCGTCTGTGCCTGTGGCTTGCCTCGCGCGCTTGCTCGCTCGCTCTCCTCACCGCCGGGGAGGCGAGTTACTGTTTGCTCCAGTTCCTCCTCCCTCCTGGCTGAGAGCAGAGCAGCAGCCCAAGTCTCTTACACTTACCCCTCGAGCCGGAAAGGAGCAGCTGTTACTATATCGCTGCTGCAACAGCGCTGGCACTACCATCCTTTCCTGCCCTGCCCGCCCCGATGGAGAGCGAGGGCAACCGCCGCCGCCGCTCCAAGCACTGAACCGGGCTGCCCCAGGTGGACAAGGGAGAGCGCAGGCGGGCGGAAGGCGTCGGGCACCTAGGCACAAGAAGGGGACAAGAGGGCGTGACGGTGGCGGGAGGGGGGAGGGTGTGGGTGGCAAAGGGGTCTAGGAGAGACAAAGTAGGGTGCTTCCAGGAGTCGCTCGGCTGGCAGGGGTGATGACCATGGCTCTGAAGGACACGGGCAGCGCAGGCGGCACGATACTGCCCATCAGCGAGATGATCTCTTCCACCTCTCCCGCGGCGGCCGCCGCCACCTCTTTCACGGGTCCCTGCGCCCCCTCTCCCTTCCCGGAGGTAGTGGAGCTGAATGTGGGGGGTCAGGTCTATGTGACCAAGCACTCGACTCTTCTCAGCGTCCCGGACAGCACTTTGGCCAGCATGTTCTCGCCGCCTAGTCCCCGGGGCGGCGCCCGGCGTCGTGGGGAACTGCCCAGGGATAGCCGAGCGCGCTTCTTCATTGACCGGGATGGCTTCCTCTTCAGGTACGTGCTGGATTACCTGCGGGACAAACAGCTGTCACTGCCCGAACACTTCCCGGAGAAGGAGCGGCTTTTACGGGAGGCCGAGTACTTCCAACTGGGCGACCTGGTCAAGCTGCTGTCACCCAAGGTGACCAAGCAGAGCTCGCTCAACGACGAGGGTTGCCAAAGCGACCTGGAGGACAACCTGTCTCAAGGCAGCAGTGATCTGCTCCTGCTCCGGGGCGCCGCCTCAGCCGCCGCCGCCCCCGGCCCCGGAGGCATCAGCAGCGGCTCCCTGCTGGATAAGCGCTCGGGCTTCCTCACGCTGGGCTACCGAGGCTCCTACACGACCGTGCGGGACAACCAAGCAGACGCCAAATTCCGCCGCGTGGCGCGAATCATGGTGTGCGGGCGCATCGCCCTGGCCAAGGAGGTCTTTGGGGACACGCTGAACGAGAGCCGGGACCCCGATCGCCCCCCCGGAAAAGTATACGTCCCGCTTCTATCTCAAGTTCACCTACTTGGAACAGGCGTTCGACCGGCTGTCGGAGGCCGGCTTCCACATGGTGGCGTGTAACTCCACCGGCACCGCCGCCTTCATCAACCAGTACCGGGACGACAAGATCTGGAGCAGCTATACGGAGTACATCTTCTTCAGTAAGTTCTAAGGGTCTATTTCTTACCTCTTCTCCCCTACCCGCCCTCCCACCTTCCGCCCTGCGCCGGAATCCCTCTCCCCAGGCTTATTCCATTTTCCCTTGCTTTGATGGAGGAGGAAGAGAGCGGAGGTCTCGGGGGTCTCGAGTTTGAAGAGTTTGTCATTAGCCTTTAGCTAGGATGTGACCTCTCCCATTCCCCACTCTCTGCCTTTTGACACAGAAAAGAGGGAAAAAAAGAGAGAAAAGTTGATTCATACGTGCTTATTTCTTCGCGTCTCCTCTTTTAATGACCTTTCGGACACTGAGCAGTCTAACTTTTTGGATATAACTCCCTGACATGGTCACCCAATTGCTTCTGGGATAATAGTAACCGCGGGGCGTAGGTGGTAAGGGTTGGGGGTGAACTTCTATCCCTTCTCCTGTGGAATTGTTGGGTTAGTGAGCTTGGGTCAGACCTGATTTCCCTACAAGGACAGGCTGGCACGAATACACCTCCAGGGCAAAAAATCTTATTACTGCAATTAAATACATCATGTTAGGTGCCGAGACGCCTTTCTAGAGCTGTTCGGGGACCAATGTAGACCTAGACTTTTGACTGTATGCTGATTGCTGGTTATGGTTTCAGGGTCTGTAGCCTCTAGCTAGCTTGAAAGGGGAATCCAGGGGCCATTAAAATATGCTAACCATTTTGCAAACCTGGCAGCCCAGATTCCCTGAGCCAATCTCTAGTCCAGTGCTTCCCAAGCAGTTTTTCTTGCTCTGCCTTCACGATTTGTAGAGGACAGAGGAGACAGAGGGAGGAATATTTGAGCAGAGCATAGATGGGACCGCTGAGTTGAGTTTAATCTTAAAGATCGCCGAGGGCAGCTGCCTGAAGAATTGCAGCCTCAGTGCCCGAATTAAGGAGCTTCACGCTTTAATCTGTTTCTTTTTTGGTTTGATGAACAGCAAAGCCAATGCTTTCCATCTGGACGCTTTTTCAAGCATCTGATAGCAGGTGATCCATAAAGAATGGAAGAACCTCCCTCCAAAAGAGAGGGAGCTAGGGAATGAAGGCTTAATGAAAGCATGCTAACTTGCTTGTTGCCACTGCCCATTTTGTGGGCATGCTGTGGATTTCAGCGTGTCCCTAAAATTTTTAGGACACAAGCATATACGGGTAATTTTCAGGTGTGCTGTAGGGTAAAGACTAAAGAGCAATTTGAATGAACCGGAAGCCAACTGGAAAGATGGTTGGAACATGGCCTGGCAGAGTTTCCTTTTACAGACACCAGAGGCCTTAAACCTTGCCAGTTGGGTTTTGAAGGGCTGCATTCTGAAACCTGTAGTGAACATGGTATGCATTTTGCCATTAATTTACTGTCAGAATCTTGTATAGATTCATGCATATGAGATACAAGCTTGTCTGAAAAAGGGCATTTGGACTTGGAGCCAGGCAATGTGCTACTTGCTCAGTTAGTTTCTAGTTTGTTAACTTTGGGGGAGTTAGCCTGAAGTCTGATCTGTAAAATGGGTGTAAAATACTTGCCCTCCTTACAGGGTTGCTGTGAGGAAATCACTTCTAACCACCTAAAGAACTATAGAAATATGAGCTTAATGGTAAGAGTATAATTTTCAGTCAGAAGTTACTGTGATGCAAGGTAGTTTGAATCAATCAACTTTATAATGAAGGTAGTAGTCATTTTCAAGAATCAGGAGAAGACAAATGAACAGGGCTGGATTTTTAAATAACATTCTTAATGGGATAAAACACTTCCTTAAGGCAGCTAAAATAAGAGTTCAGTATTGTAGTAGCTCAAAAGTTCATTTTTAATTTTACCAATTTATATCAACTCATTTCGTTGTGCGAATTAAATATTGATCTGAAAAAAATTGCTTTCTCTTTAATTGCCTCTCTGCATTGCCTTTGTCATGAAAATTGGATGTCTTCTAGGGTATATCTCAAAAATTAAATATTCTTAGCATTTTTTTCCAAATTTCTTTTTTGAGAAGATGAAATAAGTCTTTAAATCTTAATCATATACATCCACATGATTTTGAACATCTTAATGTGCTCCAGCAGAATTGAAGAAATTGTATTTTGCCATATTTATGGTTTGCTATTTCTATTGGAGAGAAATATACATGGGAGCAAGTGATAGAGCTTCCAGATATTATGTCTCTGCCTCTTTCTCTGTCTCTGTCTCTCTCAAATTTCTGACACTGAAATTGCACCCTTTAGTTTGAAGTAATATATGATCTGAGAACTATGAAAGAATACTCTGAGAAAAAAAAATCAAAGCTGGAAATCCAGAGAATCAAATTACTACCCCCAAAAAGTTGTATGTGGTGTGATGGAATGTTATTTATATTAGTAAAGTATTTCTGAGGACAGAAGTGCTCAGAAGTCAAATGTTTACACTAAAATGACAATTCAAAGTTTTTACTGTACCCACAATTTAAAAATTAATATTCAAGGTGCTTTAAAATGTAAAAAGGCTCTAATGATTTTATTCATAAAAAGTTTAAACTTAGGTCAGTAATGTACAATTAAATCCTATTCTTTAGTTATCTTAAATTTATACTTCAATAAAAAAGTTCAATGGGACAAGGAGGCTTTCTTATTTGTTTGTCTCATGCCTATCTAGTGCGGTGTCTGGGATGTAGTAAGCAGTTAATAAGGGCTCATTGACTGAATAGATTTATGATCTCATTGTCTGAGATCATTCTTTCCAGTGGTGCAGATTGAAATTCAGATGTACTTTTTATCCTGTAAGAATCTTGTCCCTTCTGTCTTGTAAATTCTCCAGAGGTCTGCCCAATGTGCTGAATTCTGTTGGTTTTCTGATGGAAGTCTGTGCAATACCTGGGTATCTGTCATCCCTTGCCATTACGACATGATTAGCAATGTCATTTTCTGATTATATCCATGATTTTATCATATAACCTACTAAACAATTATTAAGTACCCACTATTTGACTGGCAGCCCTGTATCCCTTAGCAATCACAGTTGCTGAAGACTTCAGAAAAGAAAGTACATTCCACCAGTCTTTGGCACTATCAAATGGTCCGACCTCAAAATGTTTTTTTTTCTTTCCTCAAATCAACGGTGATACGCTAAAGTTGCAGTGCCATTTGCCTCACTGCTGTCTCCTAGGCCTTTCCTTATGTCCTGAAGTAGAAACCGTCCCATAAGTCCTACTCCTCAATTAGAATAAGAGCTCCTTGAGAACAAGGGCTGTCTGGTTTTCTACTAAATTCTCTGGCACTTGACACAATGTTTCACAGAGAGGAAGCACTTAATATGTGCTTTTTCATTCATCTAGGCATTATGCCAGGTATGGGGGGATATAAAGACAAAATTCAAGCAATTCTTTGTCATCAAGGAACTTAATTGTATGTATGTATATACACGTGCAAAAATTAAACTTCTTTAAGCATTTATTTTATATGGAAATGTAGTAGTTTGAAGTGGGAGCATTGAATTGAGAAATATAAGGAAACTGATTATTTATGTAGATATATGTTTAAACAACTATAAGGTGTTTTTTTTGGGGGGGGGAGGTAAAGGTACTAGTATCTAGGAGAGTGGATCAGGAATACCCCTTGTAGAAGATAAACTTATCTGAACTTTTAAGGAAAACTTCAGTTCTAAGACCCAAGAGAGGTCTGAGAAAGGGTGCATTGGAAACATAGGGAATGGCTTGTGCAAAGACACAGAAATGGAAGATATAGAGTATTATATAAGAAGTTGAGCAAGAAGGCCAGTTTGGGTATTCTATAGAGTTTGTGAAGGGGATTCATATACAACAGACTGTTAAAGTGTGTTGGAACCAGGTTCTGAAGAGCTTTTTATGCCAAAGAGAAGTTTTATTTGATCTTTTTTTTTTTGTAGGCAATGGGGGTGAAGTGACTTGCCCAGGGTCACACAGCTAGTAAGTGTCAAGTGTCTGAGGCCTGATTTGAACTCAGGTACTCCTGAATTCAGGGCCGGTGCTTTTAACCACTGCGCCATCTAGCTGCCCCAGTTTTATTTGATCTTAAAGGTGATATGGAGCCACTGCAGCCAATTGAGTAAGGTAACATCCTCATACCTGGGCTTTAGAATGATCACTAGGAATTGGTGGAGGATTTACTGGAGAAGACATACTTAAGGCAAGGAGAACCGACCCTTTTGAAGTCCATTGCAGTAACTAGGCCAGTTGAGAAGTGATGAGGGCCTAAACAAGGATGGTACCTTGTGAATAGAGATAAGGTAAAGCATTTGAGAGATGTTATAGAGGTAGAATTGATAAGATATGGAAACAGGTTTACTTAATATATTGTTTTCAAATCCATTTTGGTAATATGCTACAACCGACTTATGCTTTGTATGTATTTTTTCATTGCCTTTGGGTTACTTACAATTTTAATCCTCCTCATATGGTAATATACCTTTTCTTTCTGTCAGTATGTAGTACTGCTGGACTGCTCTCCCTATTCACCTCTGCCTCTTAGTCTCTCTAATTTCCTTCAAGACTTAGCTTATCCCTATCTTCTGAGTATTTCAGAACAAAAATAATCAAACTAGTACACACATACTCTCTCTATATGTATATCCTATATATAAATATTCTATATATGCTGCACTACATATACTAGTATATATCCTAATATATAGTATATGCATAGTAGTATATCTACTAATATACATACTATATATACTAGTACTATATACTAATATGCTGTGTATATATACTAATATACATACTATATATACTATTATATGTACTATATACACACATACAAATATACTGTATATATACTGGTATGTATACACTATATATAGGGTATATATCCTAATATATGGTGCATATACTTGTTTATATTTCCTTTTTCTATCTTGTTTGTACAGAATTGTTTGCATGTTCATCTCCCCATTAGACTGTGGGTTGCTCAAGAGCAGGCACTATCTTGTGCCTTTCTTTTTATTGATGGTGGCTGCTACATGGTAGGTGCTTAATAAATGCTAGTTCATTTGGCCAACTTGTTGGTATCCCATTCATTCACCACTCAAGTGTCAACCACATACAGAAATTAAACTCCTTTAAACATTTAGTTTAGGTGGAAATGTAGTAGTTTGAAGTAGGATTGCATTGAGTTGAGAAATAGAAGGAAGGCTATTATTTAGCCCTACTCTTTCACCTCACAGATGAGGAAACTAAAACGTAGAGAAACTGCGAGTTGCTTAAGCTTATCCAGATAGAGTCTGGGTTTGAACTCATACCCTTAGACTTCAAATGTCATGCTATTTCTGTAGTACTAATATATTGTTTTTCCTTTTCACCTTTTCCTTCCTTATTTTGGTGGGAGGGGGTGGTGGTGGGGGAGATTAAGTTCAGTATTGAACAACAATCTGAACCTTTTTGATTAGGAGAATAGCTAGAACAGTTCATATTTACAAAATGAATAGGGTTTACATAAAAATAAAATTTCCACCAAAGCCTGAAGTAGTTAAAAAAGGAACTATCCACCCGTATTTAAAAAAAAAAACCCACAACAAAGAGACCCATGGTTGAGAGAGTTTAATTGTCTTGCCCTCATTAGAACTGGGATTGTAAGCCGAGTATCCATCACTCTTTAAACCTTCCTACCTCTCTAAATGATGAGACTCAAAAGTACCAAAACATTTAAATACTCAGAAATGATGGCCAGAATACAAGTATGTGACAGGCTTGTGCTGGTGCCTATGTTTTTCCTTTGTGAAGTTTTTAATAACTTCAGTGATGAAACTAAATTGTGAATTATGCCATTTAAATGACTACCTACTGTACTCAGCAGTTTGAAATAACTGATTAAAGAACATGCCCTTTTCTGCTTCATATTTGAGTACAAGTTCAAGTCCTCCAGGTTTGCCAATGGTACTCCAGTTGGTTTCTTTGACTGGACTTCTTCAGAGCCTCATTCTGATATTGAAGCCAAGAAGTCATTTAGTATTCTCCACCAGGAAACTGAACTTGGGCCTTTGGCAATGTTTCCTGATAAATGCCAAGCCAGATTAATTTCCCTTTAAGTGCCTGTATCCAAGTCATTGGATTCTAATGCTCAAGGTTGTATGCAGGCTATTAAATATTTAATGCCAGCTTCATTTGCCTACACGGTCACTTTGCTATCCATTCTTCATCTTAACTCATTACTTTATCCAGTCATTTTTGTGCACTATGAAGATAAAACATAAAGCTAAAGAAGAAAATTTCTACATTGCTTATATAGTACTGAAAAAAGATTGTTACTTCCTAGTGGGAAAAAAAAAAACCTGATTTTAGAATGCTTATATATGTTGCTTCACTTTGGAGTGTCTTCATGGTAGTCAGGGTTAGGGATACATACACATGTGTTTGTATATACATATATGTGTCTCATATATACATCCTTGGAAAAGAATACTTACATACAGAGGAAATTATATATAATAGGCAGAATCCTGGACTTGGGGATTAGAAGACCAGTCTAAATCTCCTCCTTACTAGCTGTGTCATTAGACAAAGCATTTAATCTGATACTCAATCTCTGTTGTTTTTTTTGTCGTTGTTGTTGTTGTTGTTTTTTGTAAAATGGGGTTATTATTACTCTCTGTGCACTTTGTGGCATTACATCATTTTTGGGCTCATACTTTGTGGAGGAGCTTTATCAACTGTAAAGCACTATAAAATATCCCTAGTGCATAGTATGAAGTCATGTGTGAGAGTGCATATTTTCCTTCCCAATGGCTAGTGTAATATTTTTGACCTTATATAATCAAAGATTTTAAAGAAAAGAGTAGCATTAGCTTCTATAGGATGCTTTTCATAATTGCTCCTTAGTCTTTCAAGTTCTCTGTGTCGATTATTCCTAAGTTATTTGGGGCATTGCTTATTTGTTCACAGTTGTTTCCATGTTGTCTCCATCATTATACTGTGAACTCCTTGAGAGCAGGAATCATCTTTTACCTTTCTTTGTATCCCTAGCACTTAGCACCTGACTTAGCATATGGTAGGTGATTAATAAATATTTATTGACTGATGGTGTGGAAGGAGTATAGCACCCAAGTTAGAATCTTAACCTTGAACTGTGTAGGCATGAGCATGTAACTTCATCTCTGGGTGTTTGTTTCTTGATCTGTAAAATGGGAATAATATACATTTATTACCTGCCCCACAGGGCTATTGTAAGGAAAATCGGAGAGGTTTTCATCAACTGATTTGGAGTCCAGATTAACTTTGTTTTTTCTTACAGATTCACTTTCTTATGGTTAGGAAATATTCCCTTCATATCAATGATATAGAATTACTGGCTGCCTAAGAGTAAATTATCCCCCTCCTTATTTTCACTGTCTTCTCATCTCCTATCTGCCTCAAATGTCCCACTCTAGATATGCCAATCCAGGATTCTTGTTCCATAATTCACAAACGCCTCTTCATTCTTGAGGTCTTTCCCTCACATTTGTTTTTCTCATTTTCTGGTACTCCCAGAGACTTGGATCCTTTTGAATGACACTGTGTCCCTGGCTCTCCATTCCAATTCAGTCTTTGCACTAGATCTTTCCCATGCTGGAATACATTCCCCCCTTCACTACCACCTCTTGAAGTCCTTGGTTTCTTCCAAGACTTGACTCAGATACCGTCTTCCAGGTCCTCGTTGTTTCCTCAGCTAGAAATGCTTGTCTGACCAGGGTTAACTTTAATCTGTTCTTTTTTTTGGGGGGGGGGTACATATCTGTACTGTATATGTGCATCTTCTCTCCCCTTGTGGAATGTAAGCTTTTTAATTGAAGGTTCTGTCTTGCTTTTGTCATTCTACTCTCATCACAGTACCTGGCACATAGTTGGTCTTTAATAAGTGCTTGCTCATGGATTCCCATTAATATTTAACTTCCATTATTATTATCATACCATTGCTTTATTTTTTTGTGCATGCAGGGATAAGATGCCATCAGTTAGTTGGATAACACATAGGGTGACTATATAACAGACCCTGATTTTCTTCCTCATGAGTTAAGGAGTTTTAAGTTTAGAGTGACCTCTTCCCCCTTCTTGCCTCCATTCATCCATTCATCACCATTGCTTGGGATCATTTCAACCAGAAATTTATGCTACTACCTAACTGATTTACAAAATCTAATTTGTCTTAGAGGGCATATCCTCTGTTTCAAATTTGCTGTGATTTATTTTATCAAATGTAGGTGAGATTTGGGGTTAGAACAGTTTAAATGACTTTTTATTTTTATTTTTTAATAGAATTTTATTTTCCAAAATATATGTAAAAACAAATTTTAACATCAATTTTTAAAACTTTGTGTTCCAACTTCTCTTCCACCCTCCATTCCCACCCCCTACCCACAAGAACTCAAGCAATTCAAAATAAGTTATACATGAGTAGTCATGGAAAAATTCCCATATTAGCTAGTTGTGAGAGAAAACAGTCAAAAAACCCAAAACTTCTGATTAAGGAATAGTCAAAGAGGAAAAGAAGAAAAAATTTTAAATGTGTTTCCATCTGTTTTCAGATACTATCAGTTATTTCTCTGCAGATGGGTTGCAATCTTCATAAGTCCTTCTGGGTTATATTGGATCATTGCCTTGCTGAAAATAACCCCATGCTTCCCAGCAGATCATCCCCCACTATTGCTGTTATTTTGTATACAGTATATTTCACTCTGCTTCTGTTCATGTAGGTCTTTCCAGGTTTTCCTGATCGTATCCTGTTCATCATAACCTGTATATAGTACCTTAAGCTTGACAGAGAATTTTCTTTATAAAAGCCCAGCAAATTAGGTACCATACTTTTGCCATTATAATCAATCATCATATTTATTTCTCTCTATCCCACTCCCTTCCCATGACATTTACTCTATCTTCTTTTTACCTATTCCTCCTCAAAAGTGTTTTACTTCTGACTATCCTCTCCCCCAACCCTGCAGGAAAATAGGAGGGGAGAAGGATAAGGAAGGAAGGGTGAAAAAAGGGAGTGCAGAGCTTAAATGGCTTTTTTACTCTGTTAACAAGTTTTGTTGTATAATGAAAGCTTCATGGATAGAATTGAAAAAACACCTTATTAGTTATGTTTCACTTAGATAGGAATACTAAAATCAGATTGAACTATCCAATGCTTTCATGGATAGGGAAGATGAGATAGTGCATAGAGCATGGTCTCCTTGGAGTTGTTCTGACTTGGGCTCAAATTTAGTCTTGGACACTTGCCCTTAATCTCTTTGTGTTTCAGATAATTCCAGAGGACTCAGTACTAAGTCTGAAAGGTTGGAGGAGGGGTTCCTGAGTGACCGCAGCCTTAGTATGATAAAATCATAGGTCCTTTGGGGTTATTTTCATGATTATGTCTAAATAAAAACAAAATTTTAATTTTAATCCTTTTTTTAAAAGTTCCTTTTTTACCTGAAATCATTTGTTAAAATATATTGTGACAATTTCTCCAGCAGCCAAATGAGCAATTGGCTTAGCAGCCAGTAGGGGAATAAGCAGAACAACAGATGAACCTTTAAGATAAAAAGATCCCATTTTCATGCAAATATCCCTAGCAATAAAGCAGACAGAAAATAAGACAATGTCTCTAAATGTAAAAGCATTGGAGGATGTTGTAAGCCACCTGCTGATATTTGAGAAAATGGAACTTTATAATATAGACCAGTATCCAACCTCATGCTTTTAAAGGCACCACTGTTTTCTATGTAGAAGTTCTACTTTATGGATTCTACTCTTGTGACTTTATTAAAGTCCCATTGGACCTTTTGCCCTTCTTAAATCTTAGTTTTAGATGGACCTGGGCAAGTAAGAGTATAACTTAAAATCAAATTGTTATAAGGGATAGAACTTCAAACTTTTGTTGATATTGGACCCTTTCCTTTGGGGAATTAGAATGCTAGCATTTAATCCTGAGTTCTGGAGTCCTTTATGATATTGAACTCTTTTATTTGGTAAAATGATAAAAATGACAGAAAAATATTATTTGCAACAATTTGCAAAATAAGAATAGCAATAAGTTATTGCCAGATTTTATTAGATAACATTTAATTCACTTGAGATCCATGTTATAACAATTTGACATCTTTGAGAGATTCTTCTTGAGTAGCAGTACATGAAATGCAATTATTTTGTCATAAGTAACAGTGTTTAGCACTGATTTTGTTTTTTCATTTTCGGACTAGAAAAATATTTGTAAGATATAGGGGAATGTACATTCATATATATGAAACATAGCCGATATTTGGAAATTTGTCTAAAGGGTCATTAAAAACCAGTTGGACTGTTTTCAAGGTTGGGCAAATTTCCTAATATTTATAGACATGAATATTTAGAAAAAATCATATGTAATGAATTCATCAATTCTTCTGCACAGAATGTGGCATTTCAATGAAGGTTTAAGAAACGATTGTCCTGAACACTCAACTAGTTCAGCGGTTTCAGAAGACCTGCAATATTGAGCAATTTGATCAGATTATAAAGTGAGGCTTAAATTTCAACTCTTCTAATACACTCACTCACTTCTGTTTTGGAATAGATATGCTTTTACTGTTAAATAAAAGAATGGACAAAGAAAATATACAACTAATCTTGGGGAGTCACTCCAATAAGGAGGGCATTTCTAGGTTAAAATCAATTTTGTGAATTATAAGTGATGGCTAGTTTCTCTTGATTATTGGCTTGTGTCAGCAAGATCTTAAATTAGTAAAATAAATTTTAAAAGGGTAAAAACAAATGACCTGATTGTGTTAGCTTGATTTTGCTTATTTTGAAGCTTTGAAGTTCAGTGTAGTTCAATATGTAGAACTTGATGCCTTTGGAGGACATGGACTTATGGATTAAGGAAGCATTTAGTGATATTCTAAACATATTTATGGCTCCACTACTGCTGGACTTCTGCTACATATTTGCTAAAATGGGCTTTAATTGAACCACGGTGGTTAGCAACACTATGGGTAGATTGAGCCCAAGAGCTCAGGATTGCTTGAGCTTATTGAAACCCAAACTAGTGGACCTAGATAATTTTGTTTTTGTGAGGCTGAAACAGTATTCTGGCTTCTCATCAGTGAAGCTGAGAATTCAAAGGTTGGGTAGCGAATTAGAGATGATTCAAAATATAAACTACTTGAAAGCAAGACCTGTTATGTTTTTTCCCCTTTTAATCCCCAAGAAATGCCACCAAGCTGCTAACTCAAGATTTGCTTAACACCACCTCCCTTGGCCTTCTGTCTCCTCTTATTGGAATCCTGGAGAGGGAGTATGGATCTCTTCCCCATCCCCCACCCACAACCAGGTACCACCTGTTCTTCCCCACATGCACTTTCCTGCCTTCTTGTGTGTGTGTTGTCTCCTCCTTTAGATTGTAAACTCCTTTTGGACAAGAACTGTCTTTCTTTTTATTAATTGTATCCCCAGTCCTTAACATAATGATTGACACATAGTAGCCACTGAACACATGTTTATAGGATTAGATTTAGTGAGATGAAATTAATGAATAGTATTTAAATGTATTTGCCTTTTATTGGTTTTCATATTTGCCTTAACAAGTTGATGGTCTGACTGTTTATAATAGCTAATTCAGAAATCAAGCATGTATTATTTACATATTATATGCTAGCCATTGTATTTCACACTGGAAATTCAGATACAAAAAAATGCCATTTCCTACATTTACATTGCTTACATTTTAATAATGGCATAAATCATATGTAGAAGAAATTAATTGATTCATTGATTAACTATATTACAGTAAAAAGGAGAATGAAGGAACTCTGGGGATTTGAAGATTTATTAACTGGAAGAGGGATTCTAATTTTTCTCTTTGGCCCCAAAAGACAAAAAAGACAGAGACAGAGACAGACACAAATGGGGTTTAAATTTCAAAGACCAGATTGATGCTTTGTCTGGAAAAAAAAGAAAGCAAAAACTTGAAGATTTCACAATAGTTGTATGCCTACTTATTACCAAGATAGTGCCATTCTTAGGTATGGACCAGATGGTTACTCTTTGCCCATCTAAGCTGGAGACTCTGATTCTATGATGTAGAAAAAGAATGAAAAGGAATATATACATATGTCTAAAATATATGCACATGTTAAATACATGTTACATATAATAGTCTATAAAATTTAGTATACTTAAATTTCCTATATACCATATAAAATTTATTTTATATGTTATAACACCTAATTAAATCTATATAAACCATCAGACATTTGAACCAATTTATTACAAGTCAGTACATGTGTACAATTCTGTAAAATTATTACCTTTGTGGGTTTGAGAACTATTTACATGTTCTACCTATGTTTAAACATGAAATGACTTTAAATGATAATTTCTTCTTATTTCCTGGATAACTGATGATGCCTTTCTTTTAATTGTCATATCCCTGCAGTAGTTTGGAGGTAAGTACTTTAGTCTAAAGTGATTAAACCAGAAATACTTGAGGGACTTTGGGCAAGTCACTTAATATTTCTGTTTCTGCATTCATAAAATGAAGTGATTGTACTAAAGTATCTCACTGGTCCTTTCCAGTTTTAAATCCTGTGATCCAATTATTGTTAATTCTTGGTCATTCAAGAAGAAGTGTCAAAAAGAGAAGAAAGTGTATCGAGATTTGCCAGAAACAAAACCAACCTCAGTCCAAGAATTGTAAATTCCCAGCTATTCAGTGAGCAAGATGTTATTTTAGTCAGAATCGGCTCAAGGTTGGCATATGAATTGGGTAAGGAATAAAGAGATGTGCTCTTAAATCAACACTATTTGCTTTTTGGTGCCTGTATTATGGTCAGCATATGATGTGAAAGCTGGATGTAGCATGTGAAATACATATTACACAGTCTATATGTATTGTGTATCTACACACACGTGTATACATATATACACATATATACATATGTGTGTTTATACACACATACATGTAGGGGCTTCCACATGGGCTGTTTCTCTTTGACCAATATTTGGGCTCACTCACATAACCCAAGGAGGTGCCTCTTATGTAATTCAACTCTATGGCTATATTTGACTTAAGAGCCATTAATGGAAGTTTCTTACCATATTTGCTTTATTTAAGAGCCCTTTAGTTGGTCTTTTGCTTTGTTTTTACAAATTTCTCTTTCCAAAGAATTCTCTTTCTTAGAATTCTGTGAAGTTGAATCACTCCTGTCTTTTGGTCTGTGCACATATACATGTGCATACATGTGTGCAACCCACATTTATACATGTGTCCGTGTACACATACATGTTCTTGTACATGTGTATGTGTGCATATTTATAGCTACACATACATACATAAATGTACATCCTAACAGACTACAGAGGTTCACCTTAACAGAATTCTTACCTAAGAATCCTATAATAGAAATACTGTTTTAATATTGGTGTTATGAGAAAAGACTAAAAATTGCCCCATCTTTTAACTTCCCCTCCTACCTCTCCTGATATTATATTGGTATTGGAAACTTCCAATGAGGAAACTCCCACCACCATCCGTGCATATCAACACTTTCTCTGAACCATATAGTCATTTGCCATTTTGTTTTCTTTTTGTTCTAAAACCTAGCCTTCCTAGATTTTACTGAAACCATCCACTTCAGCATTTCTTATGGCACAATAGCATTCAATTACATTTCTATACAGTCATTTGTTCAACTATTCCCCAAATGATAGGTATTCCCTTCCTTCATTTCCCGTTCTTTGCCACTACAAATAGTACTGCTATAAATGTTTTTTTTTTCCTTTTGGGTATATGCCTAGAAGTTATATTGCTTTGTCAAAGGGTATATCAGGGTATCCTTTTTATCTCTGTTGTTATAATTTTATTTTCTAAAACAAAATAATTTTATTATTTTCCAATTACATGTAAAGATGGTTTTCAACATTTATTTTTATAAGATCTTGGTTTCCAAATTTTTCTCCCTACCCCCCTCCCCAAGACAGAAGGCAATCTGGTACAGGCTATACATGTATGATCACATTAAACATTTCTGCATCAGCTATGTTGTGAAAGAAGAATGAGAACAAAAGGGAAAAACCTGGAAAAAAACAAAAGTAGAAACAGTATGATTCAGTCTGCATTCAGATTGCACAGTTCTTTTTTTCTGGATGTGGAGAGCATATTCCACCATGAGTCCTTTGGAATTGTCTTGGATCATTGTATTGCTGAGAAGACCCAAGTCTATCCCAGTTGATCATCACACAATGTTGCTGCTACTGTGCACAATGTTCTCCTGGTTCTGCTCACTTCACTCAGCATCAGTCAGGGTGATTTTTGCAGCTTATCATTTTCAGTAGTGTAAGTGGATGGAGAGAAAGAATTAAGGGGTAATTTTGGCAAGAACATAATTTCATGCTCTCTTGGCCCTACCAGAAGGCAAATTGCTAATTGAACAATTTAATAGCAGTCCTTTATAGTCAATCTATAGTCATACAATCATAAATCTGGAAGGGACCTTAGAGTCTGTCTTTCTCAGTTTACAGATACTGCCTAGGAATTTTGCCAAGGAATACCAGGCTTGTCTCATGCAGCAACCGGGAGCCTTTTACTGGGAAGTCCGTTCAGTCAAGGATACCAGAATAAATGATTCCTGTTCCCATTGTCTTGTTCAATCTTCTTTCTTCTGAAGAAATCGCTATCAGTTCCCTGTCCTGCTATTCCATCAATGTGTTTAAGGATTTAATTAAAATGTGAAGTAGCGAGAAACTTAGGCAAAAGGCACTAATCATAAAATTGCAAATATAAAACATGTTTATTCAAATTCTGAATCAATGAATGAAAATTTCCATTAAAAACAAGCAAGCAAAAAAACCAAACAAACTGAAATACAGAGTCATTGTGGTATAGTGTGGGGAAAACTCTCTCCATACATTAGTTAGATTTAGAAGATTTGACCTCAGGTTTTGACTCTGACACTAATTATATTACCATGTCTGTCAATATTTCTAGGACCCAGTTTTCTTATGTGGAAAATGGGAGTTACATTACCCATTTTATAGTGTTGTAAGGAAAAGGAAAAGAGAAGAGAATACACTTTTATATAGTACCTACTATATGCCAGCCACTATAATAAGTGTTTTATAAATATTATTTCATTTGATCCGCATAACAATCTTGTGAGGTAGGAAAGTGGAGCCAAGATGGCAGAGAGAAGCCAGGAAGTTGTCTGAGCTTTCCCCAGTTTCCCTCAGCAACAAAATTAAATCAAGACTCTAAATAGATTCTGGAGCTACAGAACCTACAAAAAGACAGAAAGAAGCAATCTTCCACCTTGAGATAATTTAGAAAGACTTCAGGAAAGGTCTGTTTCACTTGGGCAAAAGGGGAGTGCATCACAGCATGGAGAGTGTCTGGGCAAGGCAGCAGGAGGCTCTTGATCACAGCACAGATCAACAGCTGAGGCCCCTCAGTTCTGGCTCAGTAGGCTGGTGGCACAGCAGGCCAGTTGTGAGACCCCACAGCATGAGCTGAGAGGACAAACTGCCGGCTAGAGAACTACCCACAGGACAAGCATGACTAGGCCAAGCCATCCCAGCACAGAGAGCAAGCCTAGAATGGTGAGGAATTCATGAGCCACAAAGGCCTTGAAGCAGAAAGCCAGTGATCAGGCCCCTGGCTCTCAGCACAAGAAGCTTGAAACAGTGCCCCCTTTAAAAGCCACAAAATAGGCTAAATTACAAGTAAGAAACAAAGAAGACTTCTAATCACTTCAGGGAAGACCAAAACACAAACTCAGATGAGGACAACATTCTCCTCAAAGGGGAAGATGAATTGGTCTCAAGACCAAAAAGCTTTTTTGGAAGACCTCAAAAAGTATTTAAAAATCAAATGAGAGAGGTAGTAGAAAAAAATGGAAGAATAAATGAGAGAAATGAGAGTTCTGCAAGAAAATTATTAAAAGGAAGCACAAAAATTGACTAAAGAAAACAATTCCTTAAAAAATAGAATTGGCCAAATTGAAAAAGAGGTGCAAAAGCTTTTTGAAGAAAATAATGTCTTAAAAACAATCTTATAAGGTGGATGTTGCTGTTATTCCCTTTTTATAGTAGAGGAAACTGAGGAAAACAGAGGTTGAGATTTGCCAAGGGTCACACAGCTAGGAAGTGTCTGAAGTTGGATCTGAACCCAGGTCTTCCTGACTCCAGGTCCAGGACACTATTCACAGTACCTTCTAGATGCCCCATTTTGTAAATCTAATAATGTTGTATAAATGAGATATTTTTAAGAGAAGTAAGTATAGTTTCATGGCAGCCTTTTAACCATAGTGTACCAAGATTGTGATCTTTTTTTTCCTTTTGGATGCTTAAAGATATGGAGCCCAAGGGGAGAAGGAAGATGCTTCATGACAAGTTAGTGTATGTATAAAGAATACTTCCATTTCAGGAATCTTGGATTAGCTGTCTACTCTCACAAAGTAAGAATATTACTGTCTCTACTATTAGCAAGAGGAAATTATGTGATAGAAATTGACTATATGTCTCTAAATATCTTTGTCATAAGTACTGTTGATAGCAAACTCCTGGGTTGAGGAGGGGGTAGCAGACAGACTGACTTGACGAGTCCCAGACATTTAGTCTTGTCTTTAGTCCTGACTATGCACTTCAATTAAATTGAGCCAGAATCAATTTAGTACCTACTATATGTAAGAAATTTTTTAAAAAGTCAATAATGAAATGGCCCCTGAACTCAAAGAACTTACATTGTATTGGAAAGAAAATACCACAACTTTTCAAGGGTCTTTTACTTCTGTATCTAAGCAGCAAGCAAATTTTCCTGGTCTTAGAACATACATCCCATGGGCCATATGTGTTGATACTGAGATTTTTATCCTAAAGAAAAAAAATTGATTGGCATTAATTAACTAGTTATCCAGTCAGGGTTAACCACTTGCCCATCCCAAACACCATTACAAGATGTCATGCTAGCAGGATTGGATCAATTAGCAAGTGTAACTGAAGTTGAATACAATTAATTATAGCTAAATCCTTGCTATCTGCTCTCATATGGATTTCTTTTTTTTTCTTTTTCTTTTTGTGAGGCAATTGGGGTTAAGTGACTTGCCCAGGGTCACACAGCTAGTAAAGTGTCACGTGTCTGAGGCTAGATTTGAACTCGGGTCCTCCTGACTCCAAGGCCGGTGCTCTATCCACTGGGCAACCTAGCTGCCCTGCACCTTAGAGGCTTAGGCCAAAAAGAGGAAGTTCCTGTGCCTGTGAGAGAGGAAGCTAGCTCTTGGTCCAGACAAGAGGTGGCCCCTACACACTGCTCCAAGCAAATTGAGCAGCATCACCCAAATCCATGGGTTCACTGGACTTGAGGGTGGCTCCATGTTGAGGCCAGAATTTACACCCTCTTGAGGGCCAGGCAGGTGTGATTTTAACTGAATTAACTTTAAGTGAGTTAATCAGTAGTCATTCAATCCAACCAATCCCCTCTAGCTGGGACCTTTGGGCATTCCAAAAACCATTATTTTCTCACAGATCATTTTATTGCTGAGAAGAGCTAAATCTATCAGAGTTCATACAATGTTTCTGTTACTATGTACAATGTTTTCTTGGTTCTGCTCACTTCACTCAGCATCAGTCTACTTAAGTCTTTCCGTGTTTTTATGAAATCTGCCTGTTTATCATTTCTTATAGCACAATAGCATTCCATTACATTCGTATACCACAACTTGTCCAGCCATTCCCCAATTGATGGGCATTCCCTTGATTTCTAATTCTTTGCCACTACAAAGAGAGCTGCTATAAATATTTTTGTACATGTGGGTCCTTCTCCCTTTTTTAATGATCTCTTTGGGATACAGACCTAGTAATGGTATTACTTTGTCAAAGGGTAAGCACAGTCCTGGGATGATTTCCTGCAGAAGCTTTGCCTTTCTCTGTTTTCTAACTGGGACAGTTTGCTTCTCCATTGGCAGCCTGGTGGCACCCCTATAACTCCTAATCCCAGTTCCCCACATTTATGTCAGACATGGTTTGGATACCCTCTTGGCTTTAGTGCTACTGTAGCTCAGAACTCCTGAGCTCAAGGGATCTAACAGCCTTAGCTTCCCCCAGGAGAAGGGATTACAGGTATCTACCAGTAAACCCAGAGAATTTATTATGGTTATCAGTAAAGCAGCATTCCTAATATTGATTTAGTGGTACCATCTCTAAGAGTAAATAACAACACATTGTATTTTATGTTCTTTTGAACTTGACCTTTAGGTAAAAATGGCTTAGAGAGAACCTCAGTTCAGCAAAAACTAATGATCTCCCTGAATCCCTAAGTTATGCTTGACTATATCCCTGAGTGGGGAGAATGATACTCACTTTGGTAGTAGGAATTTGGCTGTCTTCAGAAGAAATACAAGGTAAATCCCTAAATGGTGATAATTTTGCCTTCTGGATTACTTTCAAACTTTACCTTGTCTTCAGGAGGCAGGTATCTTGGAGCCACGTTAAAATTCACACTTTTGGCTCCATGGAACAAATCCTTTATAGGACAGATTAAATTTAAATTTGAAATAGCCACAAGGCTATTCTGATCACTTCAACCAGGTGGATCTGGGATGATTCGTCAGCTTGCAATGCTTTGCTCTAAGTCGTTTAAAATCAGTAATGGTTTTGAAACAAGGTGATTTACAACCTTGTCAGAATTTATTTGTACATTAGTACTGGGAACCCAAAATAAATATACTGTGAGCCCCAAATCAAGGCTACTATAGTATGGTCTAATCACCTTCATTTGCATTTCTTTTGCTGGATTGATATGTTTTTTATAAGCAACTAACAAACACTATACCATTTCAATTTTTGCTTTCTGTGTCAGCATGTCTAGATTATAAAATGAACTTATTTATTTCGATCTGTTTTATTATATAGCTGCCACTACCAAGCCAAGTTTATCATAATTATATTCTGGTATTTAGTATTCATACTGTGATGCTCAGTAATACCTTGCATTTTGTAATGCTGAAAAAGAGCTGTAAAACACATTTACTTACCTCTTGTGGTAGGACCATCAGAGCCTAGGGAAAAGTGGTAATGATTTGCTTCAGCTAAATCATATGCAGTAGTTTCAAACTATTTTGCAACCAATATGGGAAGTGTTTGAAAAGGAAACACATTTCAAATGCATTCTCACCTTTGATTTGAGGAGAACATTTGAATGAAGGTAACTTTTATTTTTTAACATTGAGGATATTTGTAGGTTGTTTGTGTCCTTACACATCTCATTTCTGCAAAGATATTACATCCCAGGATGTGTACTTTCTTTATTGCATCCATTTATACTAATGAGGATTTTGTGTGCATAAGAGAAATGAGAAAGGTAATTATTAGTCTCATGATTGTCAGTGCTTCTTGTTTTCAAGGTATCACTGAGAAGGTGACAGGAATTAAGATACCAGATTAGGAAATAAAGATTATGAGAACAATAAATTATTGTGTTAAAATAATGAAGTTGGTGTGTGGGGGGAGATTTTATATATTTATACATACATACATATGTGTGTATACACACATCTATACATCTATATTATATATGTTGTACACATAATGCATATGCATGTATTTTACATGTGTAGAAGTATATTTATTATATATTTGTGTGTATACACACACCCTTCAGTTAAAGGAATTCCTGCTACAGTACAAATTCATTTATAATAATGGTTACATTAAATTCTTTTGGCTTAGCTCTTGTTTTCAAGTAATCCCTCTGGTTTCTTTTTATTTTTTGATTATTTTTCCCATTTCTTATCTGAAAACAAATGAAATGATACTCATAAGGTGCTTCTAGCCTCTCAGATGAAATGTGTTATGCAAATTTAGCTGGTGGCAACAAACCATAACTTTCTTTGAGTAGGAAAACAAAGTTACTGGGGACATTGCTGTGCTCAAAATAACAGGCAAGAGTGTCTGGTGATATTGCCTAGAGTTTTTTGTACTAGTCAGTTCCCACATCACCAACAACTTTTTTTTCCCTTCCGGAATTGAAATATTGTTTTAGGCTAGTGTTATACTGTTAAGTTAATATCATTCTGGCCCATTATCTGGGAAAAGTGTACAAAACATCAAAGCCTATATGTGATAATAAATGATGACAGTTCTGTCAGCAGTCACTAAGTGACTTGGACTGCCTACCAAAATCCATTACTATTCCATAGCTGATGCTTTGGCCTGTTAAATTAGAGTGGGTGACTTCTTATTCCCTTCTTCCATCACCTGAGAGTATAGCAAAAGTATGTAACAGGCACATACTTTTTCATTTATTTAGGCAGTCATGCTTGAGAACACACAGCAACTATGGAAAACACTCTTCTACCTGTATCATGTACTCTAGAAAGCTCTATGCAGGGCCAGCTTTATCTGTAGAGAAATGGAAATGTGGCTTAATTTTAGGGATTTATGATACCTACTCATACCCCTCTTTCTCCCAAATATCCATTGTACCTGCTATCCAATGGCTTGACTGCTTTAATCGAGTCAAATTTCCACAATTAGAGATAAAGCTTAAAATGCCTCTATCCTTAGAAGCCATAATGTATTGAGTTAAATTAGACCAAGTTATTACTAGCTGATAATTTCCTAAGAATGTGGGAGAGGCAGTACAGGAAGGAAGTGGGTATCTGAAAGTTGAATAGGAGATATCATAATTAGAGGGGAAATAGAAGCTAAAAATGCTAAAGACCAATGTCATCTACTCCCTAATTTTTCCTAGGCCCATAGCCGGACTCATATTTGTCAGTGACTGCACAATGGAAAAACACAGGATGTGTCAGGGATTATGGACTACTTTGCAGAATCTGCACCATGGTGTGGAGCCTGAAGCCTGAAGGTCATAGACTGGGGAGACCCAGCAGGCCACTGCTATTATATTTTAAGATGCAGCTGAAATCTTTCCTTTTTTTCTTCTTGTTTAGAAGTACAAATGTCAAGAGATATGCTGATAGATCAGAAAATGGAAAACAGGGCCATGGTATGCTTTAAGATTACGGAGTTTTAATGGTACATCAAATCCTACATGAAATTAGTGGTCTGTACAATAATAATCTGATCTAAATTGCTGAATCAAATTACCTGGGATTTGTTATGTATTGTAAGTTGAGTTCCAATATATAAGGAATAACTATACCAAGACTCAATTCCTGACTACAAGAAACTTACAATTGAATTGAGATAAATTAGATGCATAGAAGGGCAGGTAAGTGGTGAAGTGGTGAAGTGGAGAGTTCTGGGCCTGAAGTTAGGAAAACTCATCTTCCTGAGTTCAAATAGGATCTCAGACACTTAATAGCCATGTTATCTTAGGCAACTCACTTAACCCTGTTTGTTTTCAGTTCCTCATCTGTAAAATGAGCTGGAGAAGTAAATGGCAAACCACTCTGGGATCTATGCCAAGAAAACCCCAGATGAGATCATGAAGAGTCAGACATGATTGAGATGACTAAACAACAAATAAACATAGAAAGAAAAACAGTTGTTTAAGATCATGCATGTTAATAACCAATAGTGAATAATGACTAATCAGTGGTCTAGATGTTAGAAAAGGGAGAAATTGCTGTGGACTATGGTTTATGGAGGTTTAATGGCATTGGAGCTGGATCTTAAATGATGGGTAAGGTTGGAATGAGTGGAAAGGACTGAAAAAGTTTCATTTCAGATATGGGATGATGGTATATGCCTATGTGTCTGGATAAGCCATATTTATGCGATGGTGAGTAGAATCTGGCTGGAATGAAAGATTCATCTTTTTCAGTCACAAGGAAGGTAGTTAAAACTGAATTGTTGGGTCATCCTGAAAGCTGGGCCAATTTGTATTTTACCCTAACAGTGGGGAGAGGCATTCATTGGAAGTGTTAGGACAGAGGAATGACATTGTAAGGAACAACTTCAGACCACCTTCTCAAAATAAGATCTTTCAAAGGCAACTTTGGTATGACAAAAACTTTGTATCTCATTCTCATGAGGATGGGCACCCATAGTAAAACCAATCAGTAAGTGTCAGTGCTAAGAGTGTGCAGCCCATATATATCCTAAACCCTGACTCGGTAAGTCCCTCCCCTGAGTCACTATAGGTTGCTAGCATCAGGTTCACAATCTTCCTGGAAAAGTTCTAATTAAATTGTCCTTGATGTGTTACCCTTTCTTTCTGCATATACCTTCATGCAATCCATGATTGAAAATAGGGTGGAGATTTTAGGTATGGGAGGAGAAGTTAATATTAATAAGTCTATTAAGCAAGTGTAGTACTGCCTAAGGTTGGACTTTTACCTACTTTTACTAGAGCACTGGCAAGAGTCAGCTCAAACTGGTTTTTATCAGTTTTTCCTCTAACCCTGAAAAACTAACTTCTCAAATTCTTGAGTTAACCTAGTTTACTAGATAATATTGCATTGCTGTTCCTTATATGGGCATGATTTTCCCTGAAAAGAGTCCACTACTTTAACAGGTTGTTACTGTATCTCACAACTTGAAAGCTATCTTTCAAAAGAGTAATCTGGTGGTAGTACAAAATTTCATTCTGTGTCTTTTATAGATATTGATGTAACACCAGTTTCAATACTCCAGCCGAAAGAAACTATAGATATAGCTACTGTATCTTTAAGAGAGAATGGAATCTTTTGTAGCTTAACTGTCACTTGTGAGGGGTTTGTGAGAAGACTGAGAGTTTAATTGTCTTTCTATCAAGACTATTAACTGTTATGGCTGGAGAGTTTAGAGATAAAGGAGCAGGAAAAGTTCTTTCCTGAGTGACTGAGTGTGTTATCTCCTATCTCGTGAAGAAATATTATGAAGAGACTTGCTGAGAATGAACTTTAACTGAGATCCTGAGGGAGACAAAATATTGAACTCAAAATGTTGAACTGTGGTGATGTCAGTATTTGCAATTAATAGAGGTGACTCTGTGATTTTTCTCCTAAATTTTTGTAAAATTTAAATATGTCTTTGTGTTGTTTACAGTTACTAAAATATGTAGCCTGAATACTTATGTTTTTAAAACCTGTTACACAGGGGGTTTTGATGTTTAAAGAGAGGTGAAAAAAATGTATAGATAGGGGCAGCTAGGTTGCAGAGTGGGTGGAGCACCCACCCTGGATTCAGTAGGACCTGAGTTCAATTCCGGCCTCAGACACTTGACACTTACTACCTGTGTGACCCTGGGCAAGTCAAGTCACTCATTGCCCCTCAAAAAAATAGAAAAAATGTATAGAAAAAGATACTTCTCTGGGTTTCCCCCCTTCCCCATATTTTATAAATTAGGAGAAACTAAATGATTAGGAATTGGGAATCTCAATTAATTTATAAGGAAATACCAAACATATACTTATATTTCTTTAGAATGTGGGATAAGAATTAAAGTAATAATCCAAGTAGAAGAATGAGGAGATAATTTCTTCTAAGGCCATCTATTGGAATAGTCATTCCTAATGACTATTATGTCTACTATAAATGTGTGTTTGTATGCCCAATAGAATTTAAGGCCCTCGATGGAGAGGGCTATTTCAATTATGTTTTTGTATTTCCAACATCTAGTATAGTGCTTGGCACATAGTAGGTGCTTATTAAATGCAAATCAATTGATTGTGATCCAGAATAGATCAGATGACAAAAGGACTGAAAGGAGTGAAAACCATTAAAGATATCATAATGCTAATCTAGTCACAAACTGGAAAATGCCCGGGGTGGCTGTAGTGGGAATAAAAAAGAAGGGATAGAGGTTAGAAACATTATGAATAATGAAATGGCAGTTCTCAGTGTCTAATTATATAAGGGTCAAGGGAGAAGGGAGAGTCATTGGTGATTGCAAAACTTCAAATCCAGGACTTTGTGAGGAGGAACAAAACACTGTTGACAGAAATAGGAAAACCATTGATGAAATACCATTGCAGAAATAGATCAGGGGTGGAATGAGGTGAGTGGAGGGCAGAAGGGAATGAAAGGTGTTTTGTGAAGGATTCATTCTTTAAAGTTGCCCAGCCTTTCACTAAACACTTGAATATCATGCTCTACAAAGTTGTTTTGCTTCAAGGAGCCACATATACCTGGACTTGCTTGCCCTGGAGGAGTCACACTAGAAATATCCATAGGGTAACACTTGGTCTTTCCAACTTGGTGTTATGTGAATTATGAATTGGGGCTGAGGTGACAGGTATCATGACTAACCTCTCATAATAACATGCAGAAGCACAACGCTATTCAAGGAAACATAGCCTTTGGCATTTGCCAAGGAATACCATAATAACCTATCCCCACAAGTTTTGCAACCTCTATGAAATATTCATGGTACTATATTACATAAGCTAATACATATAAAGTGCATGGCAAATCTCAAAGCACTATACAAATGCTAGCCATTATTATTATTATTATTATTTAGTGTCAGCCATTCTCTAATCCTAATCCAAATAGCGAAATGTCTGCATTAAGAAAGATGGAATTAGGGGCAGCTAGGTGGCGCAGTGGATAAGAGCACCAGCCCTGGAGTCAGGAGTACCTGAGTTCAAATCCGGCCTCAGACACTTAACACTTACCAGCTGTGTGACCTTGGGCAGGTCACTTAACTCCAACTGCCTCACTTAAAATTAAAAAAAAAAGATGGAATTAGTAATGCTTTAGGAAAGTGACCTCCAGCTTCAGTACCCTACACATTTGGTAGAGGAGTGATGGAGTAGGTCAAGAAAAATTTTTTTTCAATTGTGTATGTCAATAGTTTAGGCACTGGGGAAGATGTAAAGAAATCAATATCTGTTTTCTGTTCTCAGGGAATTTATAATCTAATAGGAGTAATAATATGTATACCTTGAAACATTGTAATAAGTTTACATATATAAAATGTTTGACAGTTTTCAAAGACCTTTCTTTACAATGCCAGGAAGTAGGTAGTGTGTTTAATCTAATTTTTTAGATATGAAACTGGGGCTCAGACAGGCCAAGTGTCTTGCTCTAATTACAAATCTCAGGTCAGAGCCAAGACTCAAAGGCAGGTCTTCTGTTTTCAGGCCTATTGCTTTTTCTAATACTGAATTTGATAAGCATATGTCTAGTTAAAAAAAAAAGATTATCAGAATTCAGAGGACATGGTGATCACTATTTACAGAGGGGATCAGAGAATTTCCTAGCTTTATGAAGAGGAAAGGAATGGTTGTAAAAAGTGGCATCATTTCTGTATATATCAGTACGGATGAGTCAGCATGGCTTTTTGGATAGGGAACTGGCATGATTAATTAGGAAGACCAGGGTCCCACCTATGATACCTATTGACCTCGTGATCCAGTGGAAATCATTTAATCTCTCACTGCCCCAGGCAGCTAAGACTAGAAGTTGCAGAGCTGCATTGGTAGAGGGAATTTCCTTACCCCAGGCCTTCCCTTCACCAATAAAAACACAGGTCCAGACAAAAGCAAGCCAACAAAAAAGGCTAGGCCAAACTACCTATAGCCTTTCTATATTTCTAGGCTGAAAAAGGATGATAAGATATGCAAAAATAACTGTCCTATTTTTATAACCCTTGTGCCAAATGTCCATAAGATGAAGGGCCCCTGATACCTTGGAAAGAATTTGGGACAATCAACACTTTTGTTGATTGGAGTCCTGAATCTAAAACCTGGAAAAATGTCTCCATGGAATAGATAGCATCTCTAGGGCAAAGTTAACTCCTCAACTGCCATGTTGAAGTCAAGGAAGAAGTGGAAACAAAATTAAAATATTAATTGTTAAACAAACATACTAATTTTGATAGTCCATACTTTTTCAGTGTCACTGCATCCCTTTAAGCACACAGGGAGGTTTGGATATACAAAAGAGCCTGCACCACATTCTTCAGCTCAAGGAATTATGGTTGTTGCTCTAGGGAAAAAGAAGTAGTAACAGTCTACTACTAGTGAGCATTAAAATAGCTTTGCAAACCTGTGAGGTAGGGACCATTACTAACACCATTTTACATATGACACTGAGGGAGAGTGAGTTTAAGTGACTTGCCTAGTGTTACGCAGTTAGTAAGTATTTAAGGCAGGATTCAAACTCTAGTCTTTCCTCCAAGTCCAGGTCTGTATCTACTATAACACCTGGCTGACGCCATCTTTGGACTTTGTATTCTATCCACATGTGAGAACATTTCACTTCCTGCCCCCTGTGACTTTTTGCAGGCTACTTCTGTAGCCCAGAATGCTTTTTCTACTTGCTTCCAACTCTTTACGTTTTTAATTCACTTCCAAGCTCAAATCAGGTTCCTTCTATCCCCTAATCTCCTCAGTTGTTAGGGTTCGACCTGAAAAATAATAATGGCTTTGTATTTACACACATGGTATTCCCCTCACTTCCCTCAGTGGAAAGTACATTCCTTAAATGTGGGTACTATTAAATTTTTGTTTGAGCCTTGTACAATTTTTTAAAAACTGAATTTAGGGTATCCTTGCTATAAGGAGCTCCCCAGGGAGGAAAATTCCCTCTATCCTTGGAGATTATTATTGTCATTGCAATATATAGTTATAGACAGTTGCCCGGAGCACTGAGAAAATTCATGACTTGGCTTAGGGTCACAGAGGCATATGTATCAAAGGCTGAACTTGAATCTAGGGTTTCTGGCCAGCTCTCTGTCCATTAGGCCACACTTGTTGAATTGAAAATAAATCCTGGGAAGATAAGTCAGCAATTGGAATTATTTTTCCAGTTAACTGGGTTTATACCTATACCAAATGGTATACCATGACTGACATCTTCAAGTTTGAAAAGCAATGATAGGATGAAGCTTTCATCTCCATGTACAGTAATTTCTAGGGGAATTATCTGGGACCAAGACACTTCTGATTTACTTCTCTATCACTTTATCCATTAGGTTACTCAATTCCCTTTTTTGTTTGTTTTGCTTTTGTTTTTGTAAGGCAATTGAGATTAAGTGACTTGCCCAGGGTCATACAGCTAGTAAGTGTTAAGTGTCTGGATTTGGATTTGAACTCAGGTCCCCCTGACTCCAGGGCCAGAGCTCTATCCATTGCACCACCTAGGTGATCCTCAATGTCCTTTTTTAGCCCACAAACCATCACTCTTGGGAGGCTGCCAATACAGTATGGGAACTTTCCTATGGAACAAGGGAGAGACAATCGTCACTAAAGGCCAGCAGCCCTAGCTGAAGGACTGTGACAGACAACATCACCTGAGGTGCTTTGGAAATGGAAGAAACTAAAGTGAATTGCAGTGGCTGATTAAACTGTTGTTTTGTGTTATTCACAACATTAATGCATATTTCTGAGAGTTTGCATTCAGTATACAAGTTCATGGTATTCTATTATCCATGTTTCTTTCCCCCCAAAGGACCATAAGCCATTTAAAAGAGATGAATTGCCACAAGTATGTCTTTGGAAAGTATACCACAAGATAAGGAACCGGTTCATTAATTCAGGCAATAGTAACCATTAGTATTTCCATTTCTAACTGCATAGGCAGAAATTTTGAGTCCCCAAGCAAGAATGAAATATCCTCTTACTCTTAGTTAATTGCAGGCTCTCTAAAGTACATGGAGTACTGGAATGGTATTCTGTGCAGAGAGAAGATGAGGATTTTTAACTTTGCTTTGCTTGACATCATTTTCCTTACTCTCCTCCCATTGTAGATCAGAAGCACATGAATAGTGCATCTTCAATTCGATATGTTAATTGATCTGTAAGAAGTAGAACTTTTCTTCAAATTGGGGGAGTTTAACTGAAGTATGAATTCTATATAATATCACAATTTAAAATATCTTAGTAGTGTCTGATTACATTCTGTAAATATTACCTGTTCAGTTAGTGGCAGCCTTTTGAGACTTAGTAGCTATGAGACAATCAGCAAAATCACTTAACTTGCCTGGGTTTTAGTTGCTTTATGTTTAAATAGAATGACAATATCTGTGATGTCTACCTCCTAGTGTTGATGTGGGGTTACCACTTCCTCCTTCCTACTTTTCAGTTTCTTTTGTGTGGTGTGTGTTCCTCTCGTTAGATTATAAGCTCCTCATTAGGTTACAAAGGAAAGGACTGTCTTTCCTTTTCTTATCTATATCCCTAGCACTTAGCACAGTGCTTGGCATATATTAGGCACTTAATAAATGTGTTTTATTGAATTGATTAGGGGGCTGTCAGAACCCTAACTTTGTGATTAGGCTTTAGAGCTCTCTTTAATCCCTAGGTTCTTAAGTCTTGCAAGGGCTACTTGAGCATATCATGCCAACATACCTATTATCCATTTTATAGATATGTAAGTAACAAGGGACTGGACTTTAATAACAGAAAAATAGAATTTTGATGATATTCTCGGTATTTGATTAACCATTGAATTAAATATATCACAATTTTCCAGTTACTGTTTTAGGATTTTTGACACATTATCAACAAACACATCCTAGATTTCTTCATTTTCCTTTTTCAGTTTTTGTTCAGGGGGTTGGAGCTCAAGGTGGTAACTCTGATGGTGAAAGCAAAGACATATTCCTGGTTGCATTGTGTTTGTGTATTTATATCCTTGTGCAGTCCTAACTATGAAAATAAAGAAAGAGGCAGGGTGTTATAGTGGAGAGAATAATGGACCAGCTATAAAGTTCTCTTCCACTAACAGGAAAATCAAGAAAGCAATTTATTTTTCTAGGTCCGTTTATTCATTTATTAAAAAAATAACAACTAAATTAAAGGTCCCTTTCAGCTAAAAATAAATATTCTAGATCCAGTGAGTCATAATAAGGGTACGCAGATGCCCAGATTGATTGATGACTGATGATGGTATAGGAAAAGAAGGCTGGTGTATGTTTCAACAAATTAACAAAGATTTCACGAACTGAAAGTTGGGAAGCAGAGATACATGAAAATATTTCCCTGCACTCTGAGACCCCATAGATAGATAGATTCATTCTATCTGATCAAAATACAATCCATTCAGACAGAATAAAAGAAACACAATGTCAGATAAAAGCTTAAAGAAAGGTATTACCCCTACCAAAGACTATTTTATCAGGTCAATATATAATTAATGAATTATCTGTGGCCTCACTTAAATATTCCTTTTGTCCTTAGCATCTTCTTCTCTTACTATTTAAATTGACTTGGAATGTACTATATTGTTAAAACCCAAGCATAAAGGATAATTCAGAGGTCTCCTTAAATACTTGTTGAAGAAATAAACCTTTATCTTGGGATTAGATGTTAGAACATATGGGATATGTATGCATGCTAATATAAATGCTCTTTCTTTCTAAGCTTTCAGCAACTCCTGTTCATGGCTCAATGGGACTCTGAGAACATATATTTCTTCATTACTGTTGATTCAAGTAAACAATATTCTTACGGTACATTTGTTACTTTTCCAGTTTTCAACTTCACTGGCTTCCTGCCCTCCAGTTGTCTTTAGAATTCTGGTTACTCCTTCACATGGGGAAGAAGTTCAGGGTCTCTTGTCAGCTGTTGGCAAGAAAATTCTTCCCACTTAAATTAACAATGGGATTAGTTCATATTTTATTAAACAGACATGTTCATAGACTCACAAGAACCACAGCTGTGTCAGTTAATGAACCCCACAGAAGATATTGTTTTACTGATGACATGACAATTTATAAGCTATTAAAAGTTTAGCTGCTCTAACCATGTATTCAAAATGTTCTTGTAATTTTTTTAGTGCTGATTGAAAATGAATTCAGAAAAGGAAGAATAGTGATGATAAACATACATCCTTTTATGTCAGGATAGCTTTTCAAAGGTACAGAATTTCTTAAAGGGTACCATTTGAGTTAGTTCACTAAGCTGGTCAGAATATGAACATTAATCAAGAAACCTTTATTAAACACTTACCATGTTCCAGGCAATGTGTTAGACATTGGGAATACAGGTAGAAAGAATGGAATTCATAAGGATTTACAAAGTACAAGTACAAAGATTGCATTTGAATGGAGCAGACAGCAAGTAGAAATAGAAATCTATATGACAGAGCAGTTAGGTGATGCATTAGATCTCTGGATTCAGGAGGACCTGAGTTCAAATCTGGCCTCAGACACTTGACACTACCTTTGTGACCCTGGGCAAATCGCTTAACCCTCATTGCCCTGCCCCCCCCCCCAAATCTATATGGCATAAATATAAAATAAATAAATGAAAATATATACAAAGTAGCTAACTTCAAGGCAGTTTGGTAGGGAAAACACTAGCATTTGGGGGATCAGGAAAACAATGATGAAGGTGGTGCTTGAGGTGCATCTTAAAATGAAAGAGTGACTGTGAAGTAGAGAGGAATATAGAATACATTCCAGGAAGGCCAGTGCAAAGAAAGTCATGGGGCTAGGAAATGGAGCGACATATGTGATTAACAGAGAGGAGGCTAGTTTAGCTTACTCATATAAGACAGGAGGACCAGTAACATCCAAAGAGACTGGAGAGATATGTTGGAGGTAGGTTGTAAAAAAGGCTTTGAAAACTGAATAGAAGAGTTTATAGTTTATCACAGAGGTAATAGGAAGCCACTGGAATTGGGTAGGGGGAGGTACATGGTCAGATTTCACTTGAGGAAAATTTCCTCAGCATCATTGTATAAGATTGATTGTAGTGATGAGAGAAGATACAGGGAGACCAAATAGGAGGCAGCTGCAATACTCTAGGTGAGAGGTTATTAGGACCTGAACTACGATGGTAGCTGTGAAAGAGGAAAGACAGGTTTGGATGTAGAAAATGTAGAAAAAGAAACAGGAAGATCTGTCAACTTTGAAGGAAAGGGAGGAGTTGAAGATAACTTCAAGGTTATGAACCTGGGATGGTAGAATGTTCAACACACCTATACATAAACATGTGTATGTGTACACACTTGTATATATGTACATACGTATATGTTGACATATACACACCTCTGTGTAGATATGATAGTTAAACCCATAAGAGCTGATGAGATTATCAAAAAAGAGTGTAGAGAGATAAGAAAAGACCTAGGACAAAAACTTGGGAATCACCACCACAAACCAGAGATTTGGGGAAATCATGGTAGGTTTAGGGACATCTTCTCTTCTTCTGTCCAGTGTTTAGCTTTATACTTTATCTTTTTTGCTGTGAACATTTCTGTTATACAACAGAAAGACCTGCTTTATCCCAACCCCTTTCCTAGTTGTCCTTATACTCATCACTACATCTATAAGGCAATCAACTCCAGGAGTGTTGATATTTTATAATGAAAGGCTGATGTTTCAAATTAATCCCTTCTCCATTGCAAAAGCAATTCATCATTTTCTCCCCTTCCTTTCCTTTCTTTTCTTCCTCTCCCCCTGCCCCCACCTTTTTTGGTAACATCAACTTATGAAAAAGTCTCTGATGTATTTGGGGATTGTGGAATTTGCATGTGTACCAATGACATATTTTCTTGGTGTGTATATATGTACATGTATCCACCCATCCACACATAACATTTGTCCTTCATTTTCGAAGAGTGCGATGTCATGATTTGCACTGAATTGGATTTAAGTGAGGGAGGGCTGTGCACTCTGTTCTCACTCTCTCCTCCAGAGCCATCTGGTCCAGTGGTAAGATATACATCAGGCCAACTGGAGATGGCCCTGGATGTTTAAGGCAATTGGGGTTAAGTGACTTGCCCAGGGTCACAAAGCTAGTAAGTGTCTGAAGTGAGATTTGAACTCAGATCCTCCTGACTCCAGGGCAAGTGCTTTATCCACTGCACCACCTAGCTGCCCCTTCTTTGAAGTATTACAGTAAGAATGAATAGCCACGCAGTGCTTTGTAGGAAAGACTGGAGGAGGGATAGTACTTATTGTAAAGTGATGAACATTTTAAAAAGTGCTGCTCAGGTTTCTAGGTCACTATTTCCATCACCATCTCCATCTATTCCTATTAACTGCACCCCTGTTGTGTTTTCCATACTAGCTACTATAATTTTGATAACTGTCAGACCTTGAATTTTATTATTATTTTGGATATCTCTGTTTAGTAACTTTGTTGTTGCTACTGTACTCGACTTTGTATCAGTGCTTTGTGTGTTTTTTATAGAGAGCAGGTGCTTAGGAAGTGTTTGTTAGATTGATTTTTAAGACTTGACCATATTTTAATTTGTACTATATTTACCCCTGTACATGTCTTTTCTTTCCATATCATATTGCAAACTCCTTTGGAGTGGGTCCTCTATCATTTATATTTGTATCCCTTGCAGAGCTTAGCACAGTGAACTGTACTTATTATTTGTTAAATGAATGGCTCAGTGAATAAACCAATAAATGAAAAAAAAAGTGTACAACAAACAGCACAGTGGAAGGGACAAGAAAAAAGATGTTCCATCCATTGGATTACTCATTCTTGAATAATAAGAATTAGACTTGAAATGATTTCATTGTTATATAATGAGGACTAAAATAATTTAGTCAACTCAATCAGGGAACCTAGGAAATGGAGATAAGGAGTGAGGGAATTGCAGGCATAGGGGACAGCTAGTGAAAATGCCTGGAGTCAGGAGATGTAGTGTCTTCTGAGAAGTACAGCATGGAGGCCAGGTATCGTTGGGTCACAGAGTGCGTGGAGAGTAGTAAAGTATGAAAAAACTGGAAAAAGAGAAGGAGACCAGGGTATGAAAGACTTTGAATACCAGAGGAATTTATATTTCATCATGGAGGTAATAGGGAGCTATTGCAGTTTAGTAGGGGGTAGACAGTTTTATATTTATGCTTTAAGGAAGATAATTTGATGCAAGTCAGCTTAAAGTAGGAAGGCACTCTGAGGGAGAGACAGGAGACAGTATGTTCCAGGCATGTCAAACCACCCACAAGACCCTAGATGACATAGCCCAGGACCCTGATCCCATGAGCCTTGTGAATAATAATATCCTCAGACATCATCATGGGAAGCAAGCCTAGTGGAGATGCTGCAGCCTGGTAAATGCTCTTGTAGGTACTACAGCTACCAGAGACCCAGAAAAGAAAATCCTTTCTATAAATATCCTTAATACTTTCAAAAGGTTCAATGTTGGGGGCGGAGCCAAGATGGTGGAGAGGAAGCAGCAAACTGCCTGAGCTCTCCTTCTGTTCCCTCAAAAAGAACATTAAATCAAGCTTCCGGACGGATTCTGAAACTACAGAACCTGCAAAGAGACAGAGAGACACAGTCATCCAACCAGAGATAATTTAGAAGACTTCAGGAAAAGGTCGGTCTGACTTGGGCAAAAGGGAGGCCCAGTGCAAGGCAGCAACCCAGCGCCCAGAGGGTTGGGGCAAGTCAGCAGGAGCTGCAGGCCACAGCCGAACAACTGAGGTCCCTGGAACCTGGCTCAAAAATCTGGTGGCCGATATAAGGAAGGAAATTACATCTTACTTAAAGGTACTATAGATAATGAAATAATATCAATATTAAATATGTATGCGCCAAGTGGTATAGCATCCAAGTTCTTAGAGGAGAAGTTAAATGAGTTACAAGAGGAATTAGACAGTAATACTATACTAGTGGGGGACCTGAATCTCCCCCTATCAGAATTAGATAAATCTAGTCAAAAAATAAATAAATAAGAAAGAAGTGAAAGAGGTGAATAGATTACTAGAAAAGTTAGACATGATAGATGTCTGGAGAAAATTAAATGGGGATAGAAAGGAATAGACCTTTTTCTCAGCAGTATATGGCACATTATCAAAAACTGACCATGTATTAGGGCACAAAAACATCATAGTCAAATGTAGAAAGGCAGAAATAGTAAATGCATCCTTTTCAGATCATGATGCAATAAAAATTACATGTAAGAGAGCCAGGGAAAAGTAGAATGAAAATCAATTGGAAACTAAATAACATCATTCTAAAGAATGAATGGGCCAAACAACAAATCATAAAAACAATCAATAACTATTATATCCAAGAGAATGACAATGATGAGATAACATACCAAAATCTATGGGATGCAGCCAAATCAGTGCTTAGGGGAAAATTTATAGCTCTAAATGCTTACATGAATAAAAAAGAGAAAGAGGAGATTAATGAATTGGGCATGGAACTTAAAAATCTAGAAAAAGAACAAATTAGAAATCCCCAATTAGATACTAAACTAGAGATCCTGAAAATTAAAGTTGAAATTAATAAGACTGAAAACAAAAAAACTATAGAATTAATCAATAAAACTAAGAGCTGGTTTTACCAAAAAAACCCAATAAAATAGATAAAATATTGGTTAATTTGATTAAAAAAAAAGAAAGAAGAAAACCAAATTACCAGTATCAAAAATGAAAAGGGTGATGTTACCACTGATGAAGTGGAAATTAAATCAATAATTAGGAATTATTTTGCCCAACTGTATGCCAATAAATTTAACAATGTAAATGAAATGGATGAATATTTACAAAAATGCAAACTGCCCAGGTTAACTGAAGAGGAAATAAAATCCTTAAATAAACCCATATTAGAAAAAGAAATTGAACAAGCCATTAATGAACTCCCTAAGAAAAAATCCCCAGGACCAGATGGGTTTATGGGTGAATTTTACCAAACATTTAAAGAAGAATTAATTCCAATATTATACAAATTATTTGGAAAAATAGGTGGAGTTGTACCAAATTCGTTTTATGACACAAATATGGTGGTGATACCAAAACCAGGCAAAGCAAAAACAGAGAAAGAAAATTATAGACTAATTTCCCTAATGAATATTGATGCTAAAATCTTAAATAAGATATTAGCAAGGAGATTACAGCAAGTGATCACCAGGATAATACACTATGACCAGGTGGGATTTATACCAGGAATGCAGGGCTGGTTCAACATTAGGAAAACTATTAACATAATCAACCACATCAATAAGAAAACCAACCAAAATCATATGATTATCTCAATAGATGCAGAGAAAGCTTTTGACAAAATACAGCACCCAGTCCTAATAAAAACACTAGAGAGTTTAGGAATAGGTGGAGCTTTCCTTAAAATAATAAACAGTATCTACCTAAAGCCATCAGCAAGTATTATATGCAATGGAGATAAATTAGAGGCCTTCCCAATAAGATCAGGGGTGAAACAGGGATGTCCATTATTACCCCTATTATTTAATATTGTCCTAGGATTGTTAGCTTTGGAAATCAGAGAAGAGAAAGGAATTAAAGGAATTAGAATAGGCAAGGAGGAAACAAAACTATCACTCTTTGCAGATGATATGATGGTATACTTAAAGAATCCTAGAGAATCAAATCAAAAATTACTTGAAACAATTAACAACTTTAGCAAAGTAGCAGGATATAAAATAAATCCACAGAAATAATCAGCGTTTCTATACATGACCAACAAAGTCCAGCAGCAAGAGATAGAAAGAGAAATTCCATTTAAAGTAACGGTAGATAATATAAAATACTTGGGAGTGTACTTGCCAAGACAAACCCAGGAACTCTATGAACACAACTACCAAACACTCTTCACGCAAATCAAATCAGATCTAAATAATTGGAAAGATATCAATTGCTCATAGATAGGCAGAGCTAATAAAGTAAAAATGACAATACTGCCTAAATTAATTTACTTATTTAGTGCCATACCAGTCAGACTACCTAAAAATTATTTTATAGAGCTAGAAAGAATAATAACAAAATTCATCTGGAAAAACAAAAAATCAAGAATATCCAGGGAAATAATGAAAAAAAATTCCCAGGAAAGTGAGTTAGTGGTACCAAACCTGGAGCTTTACTATAAAGCAGCAGTCATCATAACTATCTGGCACTGGCTAAAAAAATAGAGTGGTAGATCAATGGAATAGGCTAGGCACAGGAAATACAGTAGTAAATGACACTAGTAATGTAGTGTTTGATACATCCAAAGACTCCAGCTTCTGGGATAGGAACTCAGTATTTGACAAAAACTGCTGGGAAAACTGGAAGATAGTATGGCAGAAATTAGGCATAGACCAACATCTTACACCTTATACTAAAATGAGGTCAAAATGGATACAAGATTTAGACATAAGAGGTGATACCATAGGTAAATTAGGAGAGAAAGGAATAGTCTACCTATCAGATCTTTGGAAAGGAAAACAGTTTATGACCAAACAAGAGATAGATTATATTATAAAATGCAAAATGCATGATTTTGATTACATTAAATTAAAAAATTTTTGGACAAACAGAAGGAATGCATCCAAAATTAGAAGGGAGGCAGAAAGCTGGGAAACAATTTTTGTGGCCAGTACTTCTGATAAAGGCCTCATCTCTAAAATACATTGGGAGCTAAATCAAATTTATAAGAATCCAAGTCATTCCCCAATTGAGAAATGGTCAAAGGATATGAACAGGCAGTTTTCTGATGAAGAAACCAAAGCTATCTATTCCCATATGAAAAAATGCCCTATATCACTATTGATTAGAGAGATGCAAATTAAAACAACTCTGAGGTACCACCTGACACCTATCAGATTGGCTAAAATGACAAAAAAAGGAATGTTGGAGAAGCTGTGGGAAAATTGGAACACTAATGCATTGTTGGTGGAGCTGTGAGCTGATCCAACCATTCTGGAGAGCAATTTGGAATTATGCCCAAAGGGCAATAAAACTGTGCATACCCTTTGACCCAGCAATACCCCTTTTGGGTCTTTTCCTCAAAGAAATCATGGAAAGGGGGAAAGGAGACCCACATGTACAAAAATATTTATAACTGCTCTTTATGTGGTGGCAAGGAATTGGAAATTGAGGGGATGCCCATCAATTGGGGAATGGCTGGACAAGTTGTGGTATATGAATACAATGGAATACTTTTGTGCTGTAAGAAACGATGAGCAGGAGGATTTCAGAGAAACCTGGAGGGTCTTGCGTGGGCTGATGATGAGTGAGATGAGCAGAACCAGAAGAATATTGTACACAGTATCATCAACATTGAGTGTTGCTTTACTGTGGTGGACTATATTCTTTTCACCATTGCAAAGGTACAGAAGAGTTCCAGGGAACTCATGATAGAAGAGGATCTCCAAATCCAAGGGAAAAAAAAAAAGAACTGTGGAGTATAGATGCTGAATGAACCATACTATTTCTTTTGTTTTTGGTGCTGTTGTTTTTTCTATTTTGAGGTTTTTCATCATTGCTCTGATTTTTCTCTTATAACATGACTAATGCAGAAATAGAAATAGGATTAATGTTACTATGTGTGTGTGTGTGTGTGTATATACACACCTATATGTATATATGTATGTGTATATATATAACCTATATTGTATGTGTATATATATAACCTATATCAGGTTACCTGCTGTCTAGGGGAGGGGGGAGGGAGGGGAGGGAGGGAGAAAAATCTGAAATTGGAAAGCTTGTATAAACAAAAGTTGAGAACTATCTTTACATGTAACAGAAAAACAAACAAACAAACAAATAAATAAAATAGGGAGTGGCCATTAAGGGAAAAAAACAGGTTCAATGTCACAATGATTTTTGCCAGTGGAGATGAAATAAAAAAATCAGCATTAACATCTTCGTTGTCACTGCTCCCTAAGGACCCTGGCACTTTTCCTTCTGATTTGCAGTTGAAACTTTCCATGTGTTATTTCCATCATTAGAACGGAGCATCTTGAAAGCAGGAATTATCTTACATTTTTTATTAGTATCCCCAAGGTTTAGCACAGTGCTTTGCATGTAGCAAACATTTAATAAGTGCTTCATTCATTTATTCATTCACTTCCAGTTCTGAGTGGAGGATGGAGTGGATTAATTTAGTTCATCATTTGCCGCATTAAGTATGCACAATCAAAAAGAAGTTATTGGGTGAGGAAAAAGAAGGAATGGTATATATTTTTGGAATCCTTATTGAAAACTTTGTTTTCAGATGTGCTTTCTCAGACAGAGTAAAGCAATAGACCACTAGTTAAAATTAGAAATTGTAAGCACCATCTCCAATGTGTGGCTGTGAATGTCTCTTCCCCCTCCTCCCTCCAATATTCTGGACTTTCTCCCAGTAATGACTAAGTTAAATAGACTGGCAGAAAACAGGCTTAAAACCCTACTCAAATGTTGTCATTTCTCCTGTGAATTATAAGCATGTTGATATCATGAGTTTATACGTGTAGCATTTCAAATTTATATCACTTACCTGTGAAGCAGGAAAGGAGACAGCTAGTGCCTTAATTCTGCATGGGCTCTTTTGGAATAATTGCTTGTAGTTTTCAATACCTTTATCTCAAATCCTCATCTTACAAGTTTACTTCATTCACTTCCCTCTTTTCCCCTAGCTATAAGTGATATCTAACTTCTCAAATCTCTCACAATACCTCTCCCATGAAATGGCATTATAGTTTTTATTCTAATTATTTAGGGATGTGTACTATTTCCCCTTATAAATCATAACTTCTTCAAGGAAAAAGACCATGTGTTTTTCATCTCTGTATCTCTAGCAGCTAGCAAAGTGGACCACACATAAGATGCTTAATGAATTTTTTTTAGAGCTGTTGAAATAAATACATTGAGAAATTAATAACATATACTGCTTACACACATAGGAAGTTTCATAGAATTATAGGGCTTTAAAGAGTTTGGTGTAGTCAGCAGTCTTTTAATGCATCTTTTTCTACTTCAGCCAGAAGTATGTTTAAAACATATGGATGTTGCAGCCAGAGAAGAATGCATCCTTAATCAGACAGTCTTCAGAGAAGGAAATTCCATAAGTTCTCTTTGTCTTAAATACCATATTAATTTTCGTATAAGAATCCAAGAGTGTTTCTATTGCCACCTCCCTAGTTCTGGTTCTCATTACCTCTCATTTAGATGTTTTTAATAATCTGCTAACTAGACCTTATCACTCCATTTTCTTCCAAAACCAATCTCTCTGTTCACATGTTTGCCAGTTTACACTTCCCATAAATCACAATATTGAGGGCATTGCTATTTTGGTCAAACATTTTTCTGTGGCTCATCATTATCTAATAACTGAAGTCCAGGTTCCTTGACAAATTACATAGTAATTCTAGCACAAAATATGAATTGCTAAGTTTGGCATCATACCTGCCTCCAACCTAAATTCCCAGGCTAATTATACATTATCCCCTCCCCCTTTCCACTGTCCATGGTCCAGCAAAACTACTTTCTTTGCTGTTCCTTTCTCAAGTTCTTCACATATATTTTTTTAATAATTCAACATTCAACTGTTGTTTTTGTTATTATTTGTCCTTTGTTCTCAAAGAGGGCCATGCCATCAGTGTGATGTCATGACATGCATTGAATTGGACTTAAATGATGGAAGGCTGTGCAAGGTCACCTCCCTTACTATGTCCTCTACAGCCATCTGGGTCCAGTGGCAAGATAGATATAAGAATGACTGGAGATGGCCTCGGATGTTTAAAGCAATTAGGTTGAATGACTTGTTCAGGATCACATCTAGTAAGTGTCTGAGGTGAGATTTGAAGTCAGATCCTCCCAACTTCAGTGTCAGTGCTCTATCTGCTGCCCCACCTAGCGGCCCCAACATCCATCGGTCAACACATGGATCATAGGATCATAGATTTAGATGTGGAAGGGAACTTAGAGGTCATCAAGCCCCTTCACTTTGCAGATCAGGAAGTGGAAGGCAAGAGCAGCTAAATTAATTACCCAAGTAAGTAGTAGCACTGGCATTTGAACTAATCCTCTGACAATACATCAGTGGGTATTTTTTTTTTCTTGCACCACACCACTTCTATGTTTATTAAGTATTCACTATAATTAAGCATTGTACTAAGCATTTGGGAAAATATAAACTTTAGATAAGACTTGATTATTACCTACCTGGAGTTTACTGTCTCATAGGGAAACAAGACTTAAACATATAACTTATACATAAAATTATATTATAAGTATATTAGAGAGATTATGCAACAAAACACTGTATTTAGAGGGAAAATTTAGTTAATGATGAAAATCAGGGAAATGTTTGTTCATATGGTGGCATTTGAAATGAACTTCGGAGTATGGATAGGAATTCTATGCTTGAATATAGAGAAGGAAGATATGAGCAAAATCAAGGAGATAGGAAAAGAAGATGGTATTATGGGGAGATGGAGCACACTATGGTTTGACCAGTGCACACAGTAGAAAGTAATATATGAGAAGATTGGAAAACAGGATGGTGCCATAATTTAAATTCCATGATAATCAAGATAATAGATAAAGAGCCAAAAATGTGAAGATTTTTGGTTAGAGGAGTGGCATGACTAGTACCATACATCAGGAAAATTATTATTTTAGCAGAATGAAGGCTCAATTGTATGGAGAAAAACATAGATTGAAAGTCTCGTGAGAAAGCTATTTTCAATAATTAAGACACTATCCATGCAATTATGATGACTGTGTCTAGCTTAGTGATGGAATACAGAAGAAGGGACATATATGAGATTTCTTGCCAAATTGGACGTTATAGAACTTGGTAACTGATTATGATAATTTAAGGAAAAGGAAGATTCAAAGATAATCCTTTGGTATTGAACATGGAAAATAAGGTCTTAATGTTTGTGTCATAGACAGAAATAATGAAATTTCATTCTTTGTACATGTATCAATAACACCTTGGCCGGTGCCTAACACATAGCAGGTGCTTATTAAATCCATGTTGATTGTTTGATTGAAGTTAGTACGAGTGGATACTCGAAATATAATGTTTCATATTTGTTCATGTTGCTTTTTATGCACTAGTTCTGATGATGTGTAGATTTCCAGTGAGCAGTTGAAAACTGGAAATTTATAAAGGATGTTAGTGAATGTGATAGATATTTGGGATTTATTTGAATACAGGTAGTAATTGAAACCATAGCAATGAATGACATTGTCAATGGACAAAGCATACAACAAGAGAAAACGGAGAAAGACTCTTGAACAACATTCAAGATTAGAGGGTTAAGAATGGATTCGATAAAATAATTAGAGAAGGGACATTTAGAAAGAGGATAACTAGAATAATTTGATATTTTTTAATCTAAAGGAGGAGTATTTGGTAAAAGAGGCTGAACTGTGTCAAATGCATGTAAGGAGTACAAGAAGACTAAAACAATGCCAATAAACATGGCAATTAATTAATCATTGTTAGCCTTATGAGAGAGCTATTCCAGTTTAATTTTTTGGAAATCATATTAACAAGGGATTGAGGAAAGAAATTGAAAAATGAGGAAAAGGAGGCATGATTTGAAGACAACCTTTCCAAGCAATTTACCAAGAAAGCAGTAAGATATTAGCTAAGTGGGTTAGAAGGGTCAAGGCAGAAATTATTTTCTTTTTTCCAGAATTAAAGAGAGTGGAAATTATATTTAGGCAGATGTGAAGGAATGAGGAGAGAGAATGGGAGAATTTGAATCTTACAGAAGGAATGATCATTGAAACAAGGTTAGAAGGAGTCAAGGAAATGAGATTAAGGACATTAGTAGATGAACTAGTCTAATTGAGCATTAGGTCTACTTCTGTGTGATGAAATGTAATTCAGAACTAAACCTTGTAATAAAATAATAACAGCCTATTCTATCCTGAATGTATTGGGGTATACCCTCATGGCTCCTATATTTTATGATAAGATTTATTTCCCAAGTACTGTCTTTACTTTATTAAGCACTAGTCTACACTGTCAACTTTTTTTGGATTTTATCCTCATATTGGGTCATATTCCACTCTGCATTGGCAATATTGACAAATCCCTTTGGTATAAAAAATCTAGCTGGCCAAATTTTATAGTCAAAGTGAAGAACAGAGAAGAAATCTTGATAATCCAAGTACAAACAAATAAAGTAACTGAACTTTTACCTGAATTTCATTGTTTAAAATAATCTAATTAAAGGGTGTTATTTTTGTTATATATATGAAAAGTTCTATTCTTAATATGTGATGGTAAAAATAGACCATTTTTACTGGACTAAAAGAGTGATGTTTGCTATTAATGAATTATACTTTGTCAAGAAGTGAATGAAATTATAATTTGTCTAGTGTATTGAAAAATAACATGTTCTAGTACTTGAATTAAAGAATTCTGGTTAAATGTGTTGCCATATGGGCCATTAAATAGCTCTATTTTTCTAAGAATTAGAATGAAATAAAATGCCATGTATTTTCATTATACTGATTATAATTTGATATCTGATGATGGAGAAGGAGCTTCAGTATCTTGAAGTCCATTATTTATCATTTTACTGTACTTTCAGGGCAGAAGGTATTGGAGAATGAATTGACTGTACTGTTCTCAGGATTTTGAAACTCAGTATTCATACACATAAAATCACACATTCTTGAAGCAATAAAGTAAGAATCCCTTTCCAATATAGAGTGCAGAAAAATGAGGGTTATTTGAGTCTATTGGTTGATTGTATGCCAATGAATGTTTACTGTATTAAGTTGTGAATTGTAGCAAAATGTTTTAGTTGTTATACAGAAAATAATAATCATTATAATTGAGCACGCTTATTCTACACAATCACATATTTGGGCCATATGAATGATTATTTTAATGTTTAAACTAGGACATTAGAAAAAAAGTGACACTTCCAAACCAAATCTCTAGCGAGACTATATTATAGCTAGAAAGCTAATTATTAATGTCCTTTTGTGATGCTGTTCTGGGCATATTTCTTGTTTATTTGGTCTAGAAATGTAGTTTTACCTACATAGGGAACTCTTGGTGATATCACATGGCAAAAGTCCTACCAATGCAGATGTGCAGTTGCCTTTAAATGTTTCATCCAGGTTTTGTTCATGTTGCCTTTTATGTACTAGTTCTGATGATGTGTAGATTTCCAGTGAGCAGTTGAATCATATGTCAGCATTATATGTTATCCTTATCATATGTCAGCAATGGTGACTGTGTAGCCTGTGCTTTCTCCATTATGCTATGCTACCTCTTCTATATGGGAGTCAAACTCTTCTTATTGTTCTTGGCTTCTTGTCATCAATTGTCAAATAAGCTTTATTCTATTCTAAATGGGACTTGAAATAATTAAGACTAAATAAGAAAACAAAACATCATTTTCCTTTTTTAACAGTATTAATCTTTTTTCTAACATAGCAGTTTTTCAAGAATTATCTGTGTGTAAATGGTATCACTGTGTACAACTTGCCCTGCCTAGAAAAATTAAATATTTCTAATTAACTAATTTAATCAGTCTCTCAATTCTCAGGTCCAGTGGTTTATATTCATTTAAACAAATGCAATTTTAAAGGGAAACTAAACACTGCAGTGATAAGGCAACAACAGATTGATTATTCCCTCTCCCCTTTGCCTTTATCAGTAGCTAGAAGGAATAAGTTAAGACACTATGTCTTGGTTCTATTAGCAAACATTTGTGGGTCAGTAAAATACAATATTTAGACTGTATGTATAATCAATAGCTAGGAAAATGCTGATGACTGTATCACTGACCGACCACTCCACTTATGCTGCTTTCTAATCAGCAGAATTGTCACTACTGCTGTTTTCCTTCCACAGATCTCAAGTTACTTAAGTTGTTTAGATATTACCAACATAAGATTTACAGTGATCTGTTTAGATGGCACAGGAGGGGCAGAATGGATAAGCTCATACTCCAATTCTATAAAAAAGTGAGCAACATGGTTTACTAGACAACTGAAACAATTGATGACTGTTTACCATTCTACTACCATTAGGCATGCAAACACACACGTTCAAGGGAGGAAATCCTGATTTCAACTCTAACCTCTGACACACGTTATCTGTATGACCCTGGGCAAATCACTTAGCATCTCAACAGCCCAAATAATTCTCTCAAAATATAAGTTAAAGAACTGATATTCTGCTTTACTGTTTTAGTAGAGGATGTTTACTCACTGGGGGTTACCAATATTTATGAATTCAAAGGTTTGGACATATAAACACATATATTTATGTAAGATAAACAAATACAGATATATGAATGCATATGAACAAATCCATATTCATACACACATATGAAAACATTCATGGGTTCTACTCAGATGCATCAATCATCCTGGTTTGGTAGTGACTCCTAGTTCCAAGGATATAGTGATAGAAAGCAAACTCAGGCTGGTTCTATTTGATTGCAATGACAAATTTATTAGTCCTCTATCTAAAAAATAGTCTAGCTATGTTTAGAGGAGCCCATACCTAGAAGACCGGCCAACAGATGAATTTTTGAGTCATGGTAACCTGCCAAATTTATAACATGACCTATAGTCCTGTACTATTCCTGCAGATTCCAAAAGGATGATGGAGAGGTAAGAAAAAAGGGCCAAGGTCTAAGAATCAAATGGTTCATCAATTATGTACAAACATCAGCTCCACATTTTGAACTTTTGTGATTTTTGTCTGTAACCGGTGAGTTAACATAGTACTGGAGGAACTGGCATCTTGTTATAAATGAAACCAGAAGACATAAAAAAAATTGTTGCTAATTAGGGATTTTGCTGAAGAAGCAGAAATTGGCAAACTTAGTTTGTATGTAAACCAAAGCAAAAGATACATTACTTTCTGTGGCATTTGATCATCTTGCCTTTTACTAATCACAATGAACATGAAGAAATATACTGCTATAAAGCTAACTATAGCATATACATTATAAAGGATGAAAAAATAGAGGTTTTTTTGAAATACGTGATGAAATCCTCCAATTTGTTCTCTTGTGACTTAAGTGTGAAAGCATGCACAGGGGAGGAGAGTTGAAAATTATAAAAAAAATGTTTCAGGATCAAGAAATGAAAGATGAAGGGCTTGTAAAGTATTGAGTAACCCCATGCCTGCATATCATGAATGCTTTTTTTCAATAGTAGAGAGATATGAAGGCCCTGGATACGGTGTGTACTGAATAAAAACATTAAAAAAGATAATGTCCGTCTGAATAGTCAGCATGCCACAGGTTACACAGTTATTTCAGAATCTGTTAACTCTGTGCAATCAGGCCATTGATTGGTTAGAGCACAAGTCAAGGTACCTCCCAAATTTAAAGAAAAGCATAAAATGAGAAGACTGCACTGTGAGTAATTATAGTTGCTCTAACCCATACTGTTTAAACAAGCTGTCAAGTGCTGAAAAATCAATAATGGATGAAAGTAAGACTATCAATATGTTTTTTAAAAGTTCAAAGGGGTACATATTAGTTATGGAGATGTGGAAAGTCTAGAATGGTTGGTAGCCAGAAAAGAATTCATAGCCTTCTAAATTTAACATTGCAGCTAAAAGTAACACTCACTTGTAAGTCAAGCTCATTTGTAAATAATTATAAGCTTGACAGAAAGATTAATGAAGAGTAACACCTCATACAAAGGTAAGAAACAGTAGAGAGAATGAGCCTGCAGAAAAAATAACGCAAATTCCTATTATCCCCAAATATTTGTAGATAAAAAAGGAGAATAATAAACAGATGTGAAATATGGCAGATCTGCTAGAGTGTTTTCAGTTATCTAATCTCATAAAATACGATAGTTAATCCTTGAATTTTATTATTATGGAAATTCATTGTTGGAAGAGACCTCAGAGTCTATCAGTTATTGTTGTATTTAACCAAGATTCCCTTCTATAACATTGCTGAATAGCAAATGGTGACTCAGCCTGTCTTTGAAGACATTCAGTGAGGTGCAACGCACTATCTCCAGATACAACCCATTTCTTTTGACATCAAGCCTGAATCTGTTTTATTTTTTCAACTTTCTGCCCTTGGTTTCTCACTGTGCCCTCAGGGAACAAGCAAAACAATTTGAACTTCACTTTCATGTAACAGTCCTTTAAATGCTTTAACACTCATTATGTTTTATTCAAATCTTTTCTTTAGTAGGTAAAACATAGTTCTTTCAACCAGTCCTCTTATGGCTTGGTATCCAAGCCCCTTACCAACTTGGTATCTCTCTTCTGAGTGCACTTTAGCTTGTTTATTTCCTTTCTAAAGAGTGGGGCTGAGAATTGAATGCAGTCTGACAAAGGCAAACTAGAGCACACCCTAACACTGCTCACTATGCCTACCTTAATGCAACCTAGTATAGCATTAGCAGTTTGGGCTCTCATGGCCTATGATTGACTTATGCTGAGCTAAAATTCACTAAATATCCATATCTTGTAAATGATATTTTTGAATATGAAGACATTCATACTAATATTAAATTTCCTCTTTAATCTTGTCTGAACTAAAAAGTATTCATGAAAAAAGTTGCAATAAAGGTGAAAATTTCTTGAAAATATACAGGATTCTATTTATCCTTTTTATGAGTGATAGGAAAATAACAAAAGAATAGAGAAGAATCATACCTATCCCAAGGTAATTATGATAGCTAATAGCTATGAACGGATATGCCTGTTTTAAAGCTTTATCATATCTGAGAATAAATTATGGATCCATTGTGGTCCTTGATCAAAATGAAATAAGAAAAGGAGCAGACTTTCATAAATGATTGTTTACAACAAACCACAGCCTTGCAATCACATGAAGGATGGGCTGAAAGGTGTTTATTGTTTGATTAAAAAAATTGACTCAGTATAGTAAATCTAAAGGCAATACTTCAACAAGGAGTTTCTCAAACATATTAAGATCAAACAACATTCCTTGATAAATGCAATCTGTACCCACTTTCAGGTGCCCTCTCATAATTAGCACCAGGTGAGGCATAAAACTATGATTTAGGGTCACAAAATGAATTGTTCATGGTCATGATGCTTGACACAAGTCCAAAAGGAGGACACATATAGACATTTCCAATATGCTATACAAGGAGATAGTAGAAATTGTATTTAAATAGAGCAAAGAAAAGTGGTTGAACTACTCTAAGGACACACAGAAGAATCTGTGACAAAAGGAATGAAACAAAATTTCATCATTGACCTCAGTGTGAAAATATGAACAGGGAGAATAATGAAAATGGGATCGATTTTAAAATATATTTTAGATGGGAAGATAACAAGGAATAAGTAAAAATCTCAAATAGTATTACTTATAATAGGCAGTTGAAAGAGCATCAATTACCCAAACCTATTCCTGATTTCTAATTTCTATAAAACCTAGAATGAGCTACACACATATTAAATGTATCCATTATGAGAATATGAAGAGTGAACATTTTTTTGTAGTAGAGCAGATCTTCATAGGAACACACTTGACTGAAATGTATGGAATAAGAGCTGATTGTAATTAGGGATTACAAAACAGAATTTGACTCAGTCTATCAGGGTACAAGCATAAAGGTTTCTCTCCAACAAAGATTCTATCATGTATATATTAAGGTTGTACTAGATTTCTGGAAAAATGAATTCTTTGATTATCAGAATCCAGCTAAGACAAAGTATTTTATATACATACACACATATGTGTGTGTGTGTGTGTGTGTGTTGATCTCTCTCGATCTCTCTCTGTCACATATATACGCTAAAGATAACTGTCACTATTTTGGAGGATTTCTAGGCAGAGCCAAAAGAAACAAAATGAAAGAGAAAATCCTTATAGAGGATGAGGTGAACAAATCAAGTTAACAGGCATTAATTAGATGCCAACTATGTAGTAGGCACTGTGCCAAGTGCTAGGGATACAAAGAAGAACAAAAATCCTTTTCCTCAAGCTGTTCATAATCAAATGTGGGGAGACAGCATACAAACAACTATGGACAAATGACATATATATGGAATAATATGAAAGAATTGAGACCCCAGGGAATTTAAATGAATTCCCTTGGATCATACAAGGGACAGATAGAAGAGCTGACATTTAAATCCAAGTCCTTTGACTTCAAATTTGGAATTCTTTCCATTTTTGTTCTGCCTAGAAATGGCTATAGCATTAGGGACACTCTTTGTGGAGGACTAGTGGGAGTACGTGGAGAAGAACTATAGATTTTGGAAGGCTTGTGATTTGCATTATTAAGGTAGTATTAATGTTGATATTGATATTCATTTGGAACATTGTTATGAAACTATACTTATCCTTTAGCAATTATGGCAATAATCTCAATTTTACCTCCAAAGTACCACATCCAGGTCTCTTAAAGTGAATAAGTGATTTAAATGTAACCTGCAAGTTATTTACATAGGCTTAAGTATTAATAATTAAATATGTGTGTATATATAACACTTTAATATCTATAAACAACTTTATAGACTATGCATATCCCTAGAAAATTTACATGTTATAATTAGATGGTAATGTCTAATTCATCAGTATAATGTAGTAATTGTTATTCCTTATGATGACCTTTGTAAAAAAAAAAGATAACTATTTAAAGAGATGGAACAGGAGGTAGAGTACATGGCCTAGAATCAGGAAAACCTGCACATACTAGATGTATGACCTTGGGCAATCCACTTAATCTCTGGTTGCCTCAGTTTCCTCAACTGTAAAATGGAGATAATAATAGAATATACCTCCAAGGGTTATTGTGAGGATCAAATGAGATAATATTTTGCTTAGCATGATTCATGGCAAAGGGTAAGCACTATATAAAACTATTACTATTATGTTTTAGGCAGAAAGAAGGTAATGGTTGAGATTAGAAGTTAGGATGACCAATGAAATCGTGGTGATAGAAATAGACAATTTGGAGAAGGATCCTATTTGGGGATAGGAAAATGTTGAATTCAATTGGGGGCATTTTTTAGCTTGGAAAAAAAGTTCAGGATATTAAGGGGATTTTGTCTAGAATGCTGTTAGAGAAATGGAATTGAACTCTTGATGCTAGACTGGTACTGGAGATGCAGATTCCAATTCATCTTTATATATTATTAATCACTGTCTAGCTTTCTTATATTTATCTAGCTACAGTTCAACTCTATAAACATCCAACAAGAGCTCTTCAAATTAACCTGAGAACAGAAACATTTGTAAATACTATGTGTAAATTTTAAGTTTAAAAATAATGTGCGGAGAGGCACAGATGGCATTTTCTTCATTGAAACTGTGAGAACGCTTAAAAAACCACCCCCTTTTTGGCAAGGCTTCCATCTCCATAGACATTCATCTTATTCAATTTTTTGGTGCCCTTTATGTTTAGTATAGAATCTCTGATCAATCAATTTATGAAATAGAACTGATTTGAGAGGAATCTTATGGATTGGACCAGCTGCTTGAATTGTGAATCCCTTCAACAGCCTCAAATGATCATCCAGCCTCTTCTTTATATTAAATTCAGATTTACCTCCCTGCTGTAATTTCTACCTAATACTAATTATTATTATTTTTTTGTGAGGCAGTTGGGGTCAAATGACTTGCCTAGGGTCACACAGCTAGTAATTGTTAAATGTCTGAGGTCACCTTTGAACTCAGGTCCTCCTGAATCCAGGGCCAGTGCTCTATTCACTGCACCACCTAGCTGCCCCTTCTACCTAATACTGACCCGAGTTCTACCCTCTGGAACCATCAGAAGAAACTGAATCTTCTTCCACATGACAGCCTTTCAAATATTTAAAGGTGAAAACCACATTCTCCTTATATTCCACCAAGTCTTCTCCAGGTTAAATATCTCCAGCTGCTTCATCCAGTTCTTATGTGATATGACTGTATGGTCTTTCTTAGTTCTGTCACCCTTCTCTGGACATGTTTGTTTTTCAGCATCCCTCCTCAAATTTAGCTCTTGTACCTAAAACATTGCTCTAGGTATCATGTGACCAAAACAGGGAGCAGGGGCACTCTCTATTAGTTGTTGTTTTGGATACAGTTCTATTAAAAGAAATAATATGAAAACATTCAAGTCCTATAGAAATGTTGGCTGCTGTGATCACCATCATCATTGCCATGATGTAAAAACACCCAAGGTTACATCATACTTTTTTGGCTTCTATCTCCAACTATTGACTTACTTTGAATTTACAGTTCAATTTTAGCCAACTCTCACGACTTCATGCTATTTTCCTATGCATTTCTTTGATGTGATTGATAAAAATACTGGACAGAATAAGCCAAGGGAAGAGTCCTATAGCATACCATTATAGCCCTCTCTTAAGGTTAGCAAGAATTTCATTAATGTATACCAACCCGGAGTAAAGTTGAATTTCAAAAAGGAAAAAAAAAAGACCCATTTCCAAAATAACGGAGCTGTTCTGGCTCATGGGTGGCTTGTGAGCTGTATTTAATCCATGAAGTACAATGTGGTAGCCAGTGACTAACACAGTATCTGGCACATATTAGTTACCTAATATTTGCTGACTTGTATAACATTATTAATGAATAATCATCCCTAATCCATCCATGATACTATCCTGTTTTTTGGATACTGTCCTGGGCATTGAAGATTGCTGCTGATGTTAAGAATGCCTAAGATCAACTGGGGCGGCTAGGTGGCGCAGTGGATAGAGCACCGGCCCTGGAGTCAGGAGTACCTGAGTTCAAATCTGGCCTCAGACACTTAACACTTACTAGCTGTGTGACCCTGGGCAAGTCACTTAACCCCAATTGCCTAAAAACCAAAACAAACCAAACAAACAAACAAAAAAGAATGCCTAAGATCCAGTTATAGTTCTTAGATTTAACCATCTCCCAAAATATTATATATCTTCAGAAACCATGTAGTTAACCCCTCTCCTTTACAAATGAGATAAAGGAGGCTTAGAGGCTTTCCAAGGTCACACACATAAGTGGAAGAACCTAGATTTAACCCAGACTATTTAATTTCAGAGCCAGTGTTCCTCCATTGTGCAGTCCTGTCAATTCAACCTCTCCCTGCATTTTTTTTAAGACCTAAATGTTAAGTGGAAGCTCAGAAGGAACTGGTGTTGTAGAATAGGCTGCTCTGTGGAGATGTACTATTTTGTAAACACTTCTGCAAGTTCTCTGAGATATTTTTCTTTCTTATGAAATTGTGTCACATCTGCCCCCTCCCCCCTCCACAGTCTAATAATGAGAGCTTCCATTTAGATAGCTCTTTGGAAACCTCAAAGCACTTTACCCACACCATCATTGTTGATCCTTAAAATAGCCCTCTGAAGCAGGTTTATTTCCATTTTATAGATGAGGGGACTGAGATTGTAAAAGGTTAAAGGACTTATCCGTTGTCTATAACTTAGTAAGTGTTAGGGGAACTATTTAAGGCCAAATTTCCCTGACTCCTACGTTATCGGCATTTTGCCTTTATGTTGTAATTGGTGTTAATGAGACAGACTTAACTTTAGTTGGATTTAGTCTGCTCTATGAAGGAAGAACCCAGCCACCTCCTTACCATCTTCCCATATTCTTCCCCTCCCCCCAACAAACAATCTTATGAGTAGAGATGGCGTTAAAAACTCAGATTGACCACTATTATTTCCCCTTTTTTACTCTCAGTAAAAGTGAGAAGGTAAATACATGTCTTTCTCTCAACTCCTCCCCAATCCCCACAGACAAGCATGAAGTATGGAGGTACTAGGAAGACATAGAGACAGGGAAGAGAAAGCAGAACAGAAGATTAAGAATAAATAAATCGATGGAACCCCCATTCTTCTGAATCCCAGGAGACATGCTGCTCATTCTGTGACCCTTGTTAGGAGGTTATGTCTAAAAAGAGATGTCCTAGCTAAGAATTCTTGTGTGCCCTTTGAAGTTACTTTACCCTGGAAACATGCAGGTGTTTGTTGAAGAATATAGGAGTCCAGAAGATAGAAATCAAGATCTAAATTAAGAAGTCTCATGAGTTCTAAACTTAGAAAAAGAAAACTGTTCTCCATTTTGAACTGTAACTCCTTGAAGCTTTTGTGAAATGAATGATTCTGGGTCCTGAAGCACAAGATATTACAGCCACTTCAAACAGAGTGAAGGTGAACTGTCATTATTATAAGACAAGGGAGGCGTTTAGATACTGAAAGAACAGCCTCACCCAAATTTCTCTCCCTCTTTCAGAATATGTTCAAAGTAAGATTGCTTGGCAAGCTTCATTACTTTTATGTGACTTCAAACATGAAATTAAATACAGAGTGATGGTATACTTGAATGAGTTTGAGTTAAGGTGTTTCTGAGCATGCAGAAAAGAAAGATTGTATAAATTAGTTACCTGATTTTCTTTATATCAGTGTTTTCCTCAGGTCTATTTCTCTAGGTCAGATACTCAGTCCATCCAGTAAATTTCCTTCTCTGTTGAATATTTCCTTGGTCCTGAAGCAACGCCTGATGTATATCTGAAAGACTGCATGGTTGTATATAAGGTTTACTTAGTTAACACAACCAGATAACAATATGTAGAGCAGTCTGTAAAATAAGACTTATTGAGGCCAATTATATGCATAGATAATGTAGGGGGTTTACCTATGTTTTTTTTTTTTTAATTTTCCTGGAGAAGGGCCTCACTTTGTGTTTGTGTTTGTGTATGTGTATGTGCATGTGTCCATGCAAGGGAATGTGTAAAGGGGTTTGATATTCTCTTGTTCTCTGTAAACTATCCTAAATTAGTTTAATTTTTGGTTGGACTCTGGGCACTGGGAGCAAGTTGCTTGGCATAACTGGGGAGTTGAAGCAGGTGCCAAAATGAGGAGAGTGTCTAGAGGGGAAGACAAAGGGTTATTAACCTAGGGCAATGTTCTTCTTCATGGCTTCCTCTACCCATTGGTGTTTCTCAGAATTTCTGCAAATTACTATCATTTATGCATGAGGTCATTAAACATGGAATATAGGTAAAAACAATGAGAAGAACATGGCAAAGAATGTAAGCTACTCTTTCAATTAGTTTAGGAGCACTTGAAGACTAAAACATTTTTCATGGCTTTGTGGGGATTTGGGGTACAGATAAGTATATATACATATGCATTTATTATATATACATATATAATATAGGAGATTAGTATTTCCTACCAAACAACTGCTTGGACACATCTTATATTGAAATGAGCTATCTTGGTACTTGATAATAATTATTCATATTTTTCAAAGTCTTGTTCAGAGTTAGAGGTGTGAGATTTTAGAGTTGGAAGGGAGTTTAGACCTCTACTGCATTGTTTTATATTTTGTTGCCATTTATTTGTAGTTGAGCATATTCTTTATTTAAATCTGCTTTCCACCCAAGATATTTTCACACTCTTTTCACTGTGAGGTTCAGTTTGTTTTTAACTGCTGGATTAAAACAGTTTTTATCCTTTTTTTTTTTTTTAGGTGGGTCAACGAGGCTTAAGTGACTTGCCCAGGGTCACACAGCTAGTAAGTGTCAAGTATCTGAGGCTGGATTTGGACTCAGGTCCTCCTGAATCCAGGGCCAGTGCTTTATCCACTGCACCCTATCCTTATTCTATAGTTAAGTATTTATGTATGCTCCTCAAGGGCAGGGACTGCTATTTTTTAATTTTTGTATCCTTAGTGTCTAGCACCATCCCAGGCAGGTAACCAATGCTTGTCAAGTGAATGAATTGAATTGGTCTCAGTTAAATGTCATTTAATTTTTTTTTATAATCATATTGCTATTGCCAAAAGGGATCAGAAAGTGAGGAAATTGACTATCAAATTTAATTGATAATTTTTATAAAATTACTTAGATCCCGTGCATCGCAAAGAAAAAAAAATGTTCCCTGTAGATGAAGGGCTTACGTTGAGACAATCAAACTTGTAATCACATTCATTTACAAATTTAAAAACACCTGGCTCCCCAAACTAGGATATGCAGAATTAATATTCTTGAATTGTACTTTACTGCCTCTGCCACTCTTTTATTAGCTTGGTTTGCTCTTCCAATTTCAAGTGCATTTCCTTTTTAAGAATATACTTTGAGGGGCAGCTAGATGGCACAGTGGTTAAAGCGCTGGCCCTGGATTCAGGAGTACCTGAGTTCAAATCCAGCCTCAGACACTTAACACTTACTAGCTGTGTGACCCTGGGCAAGTCACTTAACCCCCATTGCCCCGCAGCAAAAAAAAAAAAAAAAAAGAATATACTTTGGAATCTTATATACAGATTTATTATGTGTAGTTTTCTGAGTTTTAATTCATGATTGGGGGTTGTGAAGTGCTTTAGTTTAAGTTCATTGTATTCTTATGTAAAACAGGGATAGGCTATCAATGGTTTAAAGAATCTGGAGAGGCAAGGATGGTAGAATTATGAGGTCTTGTAGAGATGACAAATCCACCCCTTCATTTTACTGATAAGAAAATTGAGGCCTAGAGAGGCTCTGTGATCTACTCAAGGGCAAGCAGGTAGTAAATGTCAGAGATGGGACTTCAAGCAAGCACCTGAGTCCAACTCCAGCTCATTTTTCTTTACTCCACATTTCTCCCTTTATATGGAGGCAATTATTCAAAATTATAACAATAAATTTCTGTAGGAAAGGATATATTTGTAGGAGTGCTATAGTTAAAGAGAACATTAGAAGAGAATAGTGAACAAATATGTGAAATGATAGGGCTTGATGACTTGGACTCTGAGGTCTCTTTCCGTTCTAAATTATGAACATATGAACAAACAAAGAAAAAAAAATTGCCACTCATAGAGGATGAAAATAGAATAGAAATAATAAAAGAATAGAAAATAGAATAGAAAATAGGTGTAAAAACATATACAAAAATTTATGTGAAAATTTATCAATTCAGAGGATAAATGATGTACTAAAATTTAAGAATCTTTTTAAAAGTGTATCGAGTTGCTCTGTTTTATTCAACTATCCCTCAGGGTACTAAACAGGCTCTTGAGGGACTGGAGATGATTGTTCCATACTGTCAGGATCTTGAGTTCTTCCCAGCTCTTTCCCTAAGTGTTAGGTGCCAAGTGACCAGTTAGTACCCCAATTTCACTTAAGTACTTAACATCAATTAGTTTTCACAACAAGCTATTTATTTTAAAGATATAATAAAAAGTACAAACATTCCCTTACCACATAGGGGCATACTCTCCCCTATCCAGAAATTTTAAACTCATGGTCCAAGAAATTGGTTAACTTCTCTGGTGTACCTGAATTAGATTGTTATTGGGAATGATTAACAAGATGAATAAAAATACAACATAGATAATATTAATTTGTGGTTTTCTAAGTCAATATGCCCCTTCAGGCATCCATTTCTATTTGAATTTGACACCACTGTTCTATACCAACATGGTCTCTGGGGAGATTGTACTCACTTTTAGCAGATTCTTTAAAGAATAACTCTTTTACCAAGTTCATATACAAATATGGCTTCACTGCCAGATGAGGCCTTGTTTTGGCTTCTACTGGGCTGGATCCTGAAATTCACTCCCAAAGGTCCCACTTTCCTCTTCAGGGATTGGTGCTGAGTTGACTACAAAATCCAGCATGAACTAGAATGCTGAGAATCCCTGAAAGTCACTCTGCTGGCCTTTTGAAACTCACTAGGACAAAGCATATGATTAATATTCATTTAAAACAAGAAAAACAAAGTCAAAGGATTAAGCCCTCATTTCACTGGACAACAGTCTGTCCTCAGTGGGGTGGGCACTAGGCCTCAGTCTCTGCCAGATGGTAAATTTCATCAGAGATATTCTAATCATGCACTAGTCCTCCATTACAAAAAAGGCTTATATCACTGATTTTTAAAAACTATTCCCTGCACCAAACTGCTTTTAATGAAAAATATGACCAAAAAGTCCACTAAAACATAATAAAACCTTACACCATGAATTTTTATGATACTAGTTTGACAGATAAAAAATGAAGCCAGTGAAGTACCCACTTCAGGTGCTATATGTCATATGGTGCTGAGTTCAGGAATCAAGAAAACTTGGGTTCAATTCCTGTTCCTTTCACTTATCTATGTGACCCTAGGCAAGTCACCTGACTTCTTTGGGCCTCACTTTCATAATCTATAAAGTGAGAGCTTTAGACTTGATGAACTCTAAATTTCCTTCCAACTACAGATCTACAATTCTATGATCCCACTTCTACTTATTGCCATATTCCACTGTGTATATGGCATTAGGATTCTTGAATAGGTAGAGCCTAGGAAATGATCTTAATTTTGTACATTTTGGTTCTGAGTGTTGCATCTGATTTATTTGAGACTGTTGGACAGTGAATACAAAAATATATTCCCATAGACATTAAAATGTATTTGATTTAAAGGAATGACTTTTGTACATTGGTAGGATGCTTATTGTCTGTAGTTAACACATTCTATTAAAGGCAGAGTTTGTACTTTGTAGTAACTTACTACCAGTGAATAACTAGAACCCAAGGAAAGCTGAGTTACAGTCCCCATTATATTTTAGTTCTGAAAGGGACGACTTCAGAAGTTAAATTGTCCAAACATCTCATTTTATAGATGAGAAAACAAATCCAGAAAGAGAATTACTTTCCTAAGCTCACATAGTCAAGTAAATAGAGAAGCTGGAACTTGGATTTGTGTTCTTTGTCTTCTGGTCCAATGATCTTTCCATCATACTGAAAATTGTTTTTTAAACTTAAATGTGTTATTTTTAGAATTTGAAAATACCTTTTGGATCACATAGGGTAAAAATACCAATTTCCAACCAGTAGTTAGGCACTTTTAGGTGTTATAAAAATGATAAAAGATCTGAGAGGCAAATTAGTAAGTTGTCAGACCCTGTGGCTAAAATTGACCTAATTAGCTTTCTTTAAATACAAAAGTGTATGATGATGGTGTAGTATTTCAGAATGTGTGTTCAGTAAATACTATTGGTTAATTCTTGTCAGGAAGAATAACAACATAATGATACTTCAAGTGGGAGAAATCATGAAATAGGGAGCTTTACCATAGAGTACATAAATTACTGCCTTATCTCATGAGCAGATTTTGATTTGGGAGTGAGGGATAAAGGGGAAGTCTCTTATTCTCTAAAATAATGGAGTTAGAAAATTCTATTAATATTTTGTCAGTGATATATGCATAACTAATGTATATATTCCATATATTTATATATTCTATAAGGATTTTCTAATCTTTTATTACATAGTTGATAATGAGTGACTAGGGTTGGGCTAGGACTTGGCCATGATAGGCATTGTTTTTTAGTTGTGTAAACAGAACTGAGCCATCTAAGGTTGAGACTGGCATTTTCTCAATAATTTTGGTAATGGATTCATGCAGGCTCTAGATATAAATGACTTAAATCACCCCTACTTGACAACACTTCCCATTTCTAAAAAGTTCTTTAATAAAATTGACCTCCTTATTCTCCTGTTAATGCTTAGGTATTAAAGTTTAAGACCCTTTCTCTGGTCTGTATCAAAACTAAATTCTTCTATTATACTGATAATTAGTTAGACTTCAATTCTCCCTAGTCTACCTATAGAATTCTGGTCAGGTAGTTATGTGCATGTGTGGATGTATATTTAGGGGTTGACATTGCTTAGTTATATTACTTAGAAAGCCAGACTCAGGCCAAGAATTAGTCATTGTTTTACAGTCAGTTGAGAAATATCATTATTTTGTTTTCACATGCCCTGGCTTAGTCTTCTCCTAGGACTGCATGTATTAATATTTTTGTTGATACCATTGATGATGTATAGGTGGAATGAAAATACAGTTGAATGTCATACAGTATTTTTTATGATATGACATGACACTGAAAAAAAGTGTGGTACAATTATAGAATACTGAAATAGGGATCAATATTAGGAGAAATGTCTTCTAGTTCTGCTTTCATTAAACCTTATTATGACCTTAGGTAAATAATTTTTCCTATTTATAGTTAGACAAGAGCAGAAAAATATAAATTTATTGCTTTACTTTTTTTTCTTTCAGCAATCAATGGAATAGTGAATCTAGTTTCCTAACACCCACAATAAGTTGTGTTAAAGAGGGCATATTAATTTGCTTAGCTACCATTCAGTTACGTGACTGCTGTACAGAACCAGAGTAACCTTAAAACTTGGTTTGTTAAACTTAAAGCCAGAGCCTAATTTAAGCATTAAAGAACAAGATTAACCCTGTGGTGAGTTCACCTTCCAGAGCCCACAATACCAGGTGACCTTTATTTATTTATTCAACCATTCATTCATTCATTCATTCACTTATTTATTCACTTATTTAAAAGACTTGCATAAATCAAAGATCTGTCTAAATCCAAAATACTTGTATCATGTTAAAAATTGTGCCATTTTTGTTTGTTTGTTTGTTTTTATAATGATGGCTTTCTTTTTCTAAGTTGCAGTTTCGGGACTAAAGAACAAAGCACTATCTAGCAGTGATTTCCCTAAAGGAAGATGGCTGTGAAATAGGCCCTTTGTGTCCAAACAAAAAAAAAAGGACCAAGCATGTTTTAGTCTCTTCTTTTTTTAATGCAGCTCTAACTGTAATTCATTATGCTACAACTGCTATGCAACCACAAACAAATTAATTCCATTTACTAGGTACTGTAATTGCAGTAAATCATGCTTGAAAGAGATGTTCAAAAATCTTGTAATGTTTTCCCACAAATTAGGAAAATTTGTCAGTATTTTTTAGTTTAGTGCATTTGTGATAAAAAACCTTAACTTCACAAAGCATTTGCACACCATGAGCAGAATTGCCATTGACTGAAGAGTGAGCATCCTATACATGTATTATAGAGGCAAGATGGATAACAGATAAACAGCTTAAGTACTACACATGCATTCACACAATATTGTATGAAAATAGGTGCATATATAAATGTAATGAAGTTGATTGTAGTAGCCTTTTTCTTTTCTTTTCTTTTCTTTTCTTTTTTTTTGTGGGGCAATTGGGGTTAAGTGACTTGCCCAGGGTCACACAGCTAGTAAGTGTTAAGTGTCTGAGGCCAGATTTGAACTCAGGTACTCCTGAATTCAGGGCCGGTGCTCTATCCACTGCACCATCTAACTGCCCCAGTAGCCTTTTTCTTATGTCCCAGGAGGGATGTTCTACATTTTTAGTTTACAGAACCAGTATTTTTATTAAATCACCTGAACTCTTCATTTTCATAGCTATTTCTTTTTATAAAACCAGGTATCAATATCTAGATAACAGGGAAGTGAGGAATGGATGATCTTTGTGCTAAAATAATTCATGACTGTTCTACAGATTGACAACAAGTCCATATTGGTGATAAGAGCTTTGTTGCTAAAATTCACAAAAGTAATTCTTTGATTAGATAGGAGATGATTTTTTGTTTGTTTTCAGGTAAGAGATAATATTAAGGGCTAGCGTGATATTTGTGTTATAGTTGTCTTTTCATAAATTCAATAAATGTTTAAGTGCTTATGATGTGAAGAACAATAGGAAGATATAAAATTTAAGACTAATAGGTAAGACACTGTCCCAAACCTCATTGTGCTTACATTCTGGTGGGAGCAATATCGTATCTATGTGTAACTTTCATATTACAACATAAACTAAAGCTATAATAATTGCATGAAAATTTAATTGTAAAGGTGCAAAACAAAATTCTAGGTGACGTATATAGTTCTAAACGGTTGTATTTGGGTGCCCAGAAGTGAGGAGAAGGAAAGTGAGATGCCTCCTCATCCCTTTCAAAGTTATATACATACTTTACAAGGGGTTCTAATTGTGAATGTTTGCTTATTATGTTGTTAATTAAGAAGGAAACTGATTTTTTAAAGCTCAATTTTAATGTTATGAGTCTTTCATGTTATTTGATATTCCAAGAAATTCCTGACTTGAAATGAAGAATAATTAAAATGGTAAAGGGTCTGTTTTGGCCCTACAACTGCCTTAACTAAGCCTGAGTAAGCTCTTGTTGCTTATTTGAGACAAACCCAAAATCCTTTGAGAAGAAATAATGGTGAAAAAAATTAGTCATTGGTGCTTTTCCTTTTAGTTATTGCTCTGAGACTCAATCAGGAATAACTAATGGAAGAATTTAAAAAGTATTCTGCTCCCTTCAAATATTTCTAGTATAATAATATTGGGTACCAAGGGAGAAAGAGCTGGACAGTTATGGGAATGGAATTTGTAATTGTGGTAGTCATTACAGTTTTTTCAGAATATCTATTTCAAAAAAATCTATAATATGTATATTTATTTCTCATTTTGGAGGGTGATCAGTGGAACTGATTATTCTGATTGAAAGTAGCCATATATACCATGCAGGAATTGCCAGTTTGATCCTTGGATAGATCTGTTATCTCATTTCTAGGAAAGCTCCCTTTATTGGTATAGATCAAAAATTATGTATACTTTCTCTTCCTGTGTACTCCTTTTTTCCTGATCTTAAGGAGGATCCACTCCTTGTGTCTGAGGTCTTCCTTTGGCTCTCTTACATCTGTGTTGATATCAGCAAACAGGATGTTCATCCCACATTTTTCATACTTGAACTGCCCCCCTCCTATTTTGATTACCCCTATGTTCTATGTTGTATTTTATGAACTGTTCCTCATGGTGTATCATTGGCGGTATGCTATATCTTATTTTTACCTGCCATTTACATTTCCATTGCCACAAGATAGAGTAAAACATTCAATTTTGAAGAAATCACTGAACACAATTTCCTGCTTATGATTTCTCAGGATAAATGTAGATAAATCTTTTTTGAGAAATGTAAAAAAAACCAAAACCACCAGAAACTCCAATATTTTGGTGACTGACATATTACAAGTTTTAAGGGGATCTCTTGATAATTGCTTTCTATTGTCTCAAGCATTCATAGGGTCATATCCAGTGACTTGATTTGTCTTTATGACAAATTTCTGACATTTGCAAATAAATGTTTGAAAGTGTTGAAGCAGAGGTTTGATGACCTCTTATTGGAGGTATTGTGGAAATACATAAGTAGAAAATCATTATGTTGTATATCTAGGGGATTTATGTCTTGGAAAGATGACTTCTAAGGTCTCTTCTATGATTCCATGAATATAATTTAATCTTTCTTAAATAATTCAGAAGTCACTTTAAGATCTTGTCTTGCCTCAGAGTCATCATTATGAATATCAATTATCATTGTTTAATAAGTATTAGGGGGAAAAAGTCTTGGCTGCTTCTTGTTTGACCCTTCTAAAATTGCATATTTGGTAATTGATTAAAATAGTTTCACATATATTTCTTCCTTTTGCCATGATGACTTAAAAAATAACCTGTTTGGGGGCAGCTAGATGGCACAGTGGTTAAGCACCGGCCCTGGATTCAGGAGTACCTGAGTTCAAATCCGGCCTCAGACACTTGACACTTACTAGCTGTGTGACCCTGGGCAAGTCACTTAACCCCCGTTGCCTGCAAAAAAAAAATAACCTGTTTGTATTATTTATTAAGTTAATTATGCATCTTGAACTTTGTTTTATCTGATAATTTGCATTATATTTATGTATGTTTGTGAGTGTACATGCATGTGTGTGTTTGTAGATACAGATGTGTGCATATTTAATCAGACTTGTGATTCCACTGGTTGAAGGAGGTTTCAGCAAAGATCTTCCTCTGCCGAAAGAGATGGTACTTAGTCTATATCTTACAGTTTTGCAAATTTACCTGAGGAAAGAGAGGTTAAAGGACTTGCTCCAAGTGTTAAAGTTGGGACTTGAGCTTAGACCTTCCTTGCATTGGGACCAGTTACTTGCTGTACCACACTTTCTCTCCCACTGTGTACTATAGTATTTAATTAAATTCTTGGTATTCATTTCAGAATCGTCATTTTAGAATTTTAGTGATTGCTTTTTTTTTTCAGGCCCATTTTAATGTTTATTTGTAGGTCAGGTGATAAATACCTTTTGTAATTCATTTTCTTATTATTTTTAAAGAAATATATTGTTATCTTAAAACAGTGGTTTCTAAACTTTTTAAAATGTGAAGTCTCTTAGTACTTAAAAATTTCGCGGGGCAGCTAGATGGCGCAGTGGATAGAGCACTGGCCCTGGAGTCAGGAGTACCTGAGTTCAAATCCGGCCTCAGACACTTAACACTTACTAGCTGTGTGCCCCTGGGCAAGTCACTTAACCCCAATTGCCTCACTAAAAAAAAAAAAAATTTCGGAAGAACCCCACATAACAATGGGGTTACTAGTGCCCACTAATAGGGAAAGCATATAACACAAAGCTACTATGACAATATTTTAGATTAATTGCATTTTATTACTCTCTACAACAGCAGTATACATTTAAAAAATTACATTATGTTAATGGGTGGCACAGTATTTATTTAGCATATTTATTTATTATACTGAGAACTGCTGCATATTTTATTGAAGCTAAATAAAGACCAAGATAGTTCTTGCTATGCATATGGATTCACAGACCACTTGCATTAATTCCACAGCTCCCCAGGGGAAAACAACCCACATGAGAAGAATGAATGTTTTAAGGACTTAGCCAGAGATTTCCTATTCCTTTATAACTTTTGAAAATAATTTGAGTTAATTTTCCCTATCATCCTTTTGTTACCCTGTTTTTCAGTTATCCTTGTGTTTGTAATTCTAATAATCATGATATGAAAGCACTCTATAAAGTGTGATCAAAATAGAAACCATTATTATTATATCAGACATTTCACCACCCTCAACAAAACTATAGTATAAACAAATTTTCCAGAGTAGAAAGAAGAATGCCTTATTGTTTTAGCCCATATGGCCATCTCCTGCACATTTTATTATGGGAACATTGCCAGCCAGGATAGGAATTAATTTTACTCTTTTTTTTTTTGTCAATGTGGCTTAAATCAGTGCTCTCACTTTGCAGGCAGAGACAAAGATATGCCTTTGTCCATACCCCTCCTGATAACATATATTTAGGTTTAAAGTATGACTGTATTTTACTGATATTTTTGGAGCACAATAAAAATAGGAAACTTTCAGCTTTGCTGCCATATCATTCTAAAAGCTGTATTACAATGTGTAAAACAGGTATTGTGATAAAGTTAGAACTCCCTCTGGGCATGGGCAGGACTTCATCATCATCAATGCCATTTAAGTATCATCATCCAATTGGGTGAAAATGTGTTTGCTAATTGGTTGTCATCTCAAAGAAAGACACAAAAAGTATAAATTATCTAAAGTAAACATCAAGCCATCCTGAAAGTAAAGGGTCTACTTATTGTGTACCCATTTTGTAACTTGGTGACTCTTTTTTTTCTTATTTTTGTAAAATGATTTTCAAATCTTTTGCTTTTATAATATCTACATTTCTTACCATATTCCTATTTCTCCTATCTTCAAAATTCCCCATCACAATCTATCCCTTATGACAAATAATACAAAAAGGAGAACTTATTCAGCAAAATTAATGAACATATTTAAAAGTCTAATTATATACAGTGTTACACACTTGTAGCCCCCACCTCTGAAATAAGTTGAAGAGGTTAATTTCTCATGTCTTTTTCTTAGTAAGGGGGAATCAAACCTTGTCATCATATTTTTATAGCATTAAGTTTCAACTGTTGTAGATATTATGTATGTTTGCCTAGTTTTTCTTCCTTTTCTTTGGATCAGTTATTATTGGTGTCATGCCTCCCTTTATTCATTATATTATTTTTTTCATATAGCTAAGTAATATTCTATTACATATAGTAGAAATTATTTAACCATTCCCTAAATCATTGGGGATCTGCTTTGTTTCCATTTGTTTGGTTTGTGAATTTGAGAAAATTACTTAAATTTTTGTCCTCAGGGTCCTGGCCTAATAAATGAAGAAGTTGGACTAGATAAACTTTGTGTCCTCATTTGGCTCTAACATATTATGATTCAGGATCAGGATAGTTCATGTACTCCCCTCTTCTTTGGGAACTGTAGTCATGTAGAGAACCTGTTGAGGAGACTGGGACCTGTGGGGTATAAGTCAAGTTTAGAGGTAGGAAGGGGAACTTTACATATAGGATGAGTTCAATTATTTAATTGGCTTCAGAGATTTTCATTATCACCCATGTTCTGGTAACATGTAAATAAAACAATGGTATTCCCTGAATCCATATACAAAAGGCAGGTTCTAAAGGATACACTCCAACTCATGTAACCAGATAGTAAGTGGGATCCCAATGTTTGTGGAAAACGATTTCCTAGGTCATAACTAGGGACTATAACAAGTACCTCATTTTTTATTTCCTAGTCACCAAGAAGAGTCCTCTTAAGTTTTAGGCCTTTAATAAGTTTACCTTACCTCTGTATCATAGACTTTTTCATGGATATTTGGAAGGCTTGACTTCTAATTTTTTAGACAATAAGAATCTTTCCCAACCCAGCTTATTAGAGAACTCCTCCAGTTCTTCCTGTTTTAGTCTTTGACTTACCATATCTCTCAAATTCTTCTGGAAATTTTGATGGTAGTGTTCTAGATGCCTTCTTGCCCTTGAATTATCCCCTTTGTCCTGGTTGCTGTGGCTGAAGCAAATTTCTTAGATATACTGGAATTTCTTCCTCTACCATTCATGGTGTAATAATCTCCTCTCCCTAAGACTGGAATCTAAGCTCCCATATTATTTTTAAAATCATAGAAGTATTTTATTATTTTCCAGTTACATGTAAAAATAGTTTTCAACATTTGCTTTCATAAGAGTTTTAGTTACAAATTTTTCTCTCTCCCTCCCTTCCCTCCTGCCTCCCCAAGACAGAAAACAATCCGATATAGGTTATATATGCACAATTACATTAAACATATTTCTGCATTAATCATGTTGTGAAAGAAGAATCAGAACAAAAGATAAAAACCTCAAAAACCCCAAACCAAAAAACCAAAACAAAAGTAGAAACCGTGTGGTTCAATCTGCATTCAGAATCTACAGTTCTTTTTTTCTGGATTGGAGAACATTTTCCATTATGAGTTCTTTGGAATTGTCTTGGATCAGTGCACTGCTGAGAAGAGCCAAGTCTATCACACTTGATCATCCCACAATGTTGCTGTTATAGTGTACAATGTTCTTCTGGTTCTACTCACTTCACTCAGCATCAGTCTACTTGTGTCTTCCCAGGTTTTTCTGAAATCTGCCTGCTCATCATTTCTTTCTTCCTTTTTTAAAAAAACTTAGGTTTATTTTTCAGTTCCCAATTCTTTTTCATAAGTATTTAATTATTTCCAGTTACATTTAGAGATAGTTTTCAACATTTGTTTTTATAAGATTTCTAGTTTCAAATTTTTCTCCCTCCTTCCTTTCCCCCTCCCCTTTCCCAAGACAGCAAGTAATCTGATATAGGTTATGTATGTACAATCACATTAGACATATTTTTGCATTAGTCATGTTATGAGAGAAGAATCAGTTGCTCATCATCTCTTACAGCACAATAGTATTCCATTATATTCATATGCCACAATGTGTCTAGCCATTCCTCAATTGATGGGCATTCCATCAATTTCCAACTCTTTGACACAACAAAGAGAGCTGCTATAAATATTTTTGTACATGTGGGTCCTTTCCCCTTTTTATGATCTCTTTGGGATACAGACCTAATAGTGGTTAAGCTCCCTTATTTTTGAAAGCCATTATTGATCTTGAACCAGAAAGTTGGACCTCCCAAATCCATAAATCCCTACCTCTGAAACTTATTGCACCATCCTACTCTTAGCATGAATTCCCTTTTAGACTTAGTTTCTGATCTTGTTTTGACACATAATCTTATTCCTAGATGGTTTATTGGTAAGCTGAACACTGATATGCTTTGATGAACTGTGATTATCAGTTTTCTTTCCAACAATCTCTCCTGTTCTTAGGCTGTAAACATGGCTTTTGACTCTTTCATAGGGGGTCTTGTTTTCTGGGTTTCTGTTTTTTCTCCCAGTATGAAATTTTAAAAAAAGCTAATGTTATAGTAATCATACACTAAATTATACCAAATAATACCATTAAGAATTAGTCAATATTAATATGAAATATTCAACAATTATACATTAAATAATGTTGAGCAATCCATACATGTCAGGGGGCAGTCATGGGATCACATATATGTTATTGATTCAGTACACCAAATAGTCTTATGGACTGGAATGCTTAATATACCTTCCTACCCACCTAGGTCAAAATAAGGGGTTAATCAAGGCTTTGAAGTCAATTCAGCTTGCTAGGCTGGATCACTGAATAGGTAGATTTGATTTGAATTGATCACCTGCTATGATTTGAAGTTTACTGAATAGACTGTCTTATTCAACATCTCTTATTTGACAAGGTATTTGAAATTTACACCATTATCTTCCCCTCCATTCCCTCATGCCCTGTTATATATTTATTTATTTTAACTGGGCTGATGTATTTAGTTATCAGGATGAAACATATCTACCAGCTAAAACATTATCAGTAATCATTTGATCAGATTAAAGTTCCCCCCCCCTTTGTCAACTCAAAGATAAAAAGACTCTAAATAAATGGGAGAGAAGAAAGTTAAGTTTTGGAAGAATGAGATAGGAGGAGAATAGCCCCATTATTCATGAACAGAAGGACAGAATGTATCTGTGTACCTAGGAGGAGGATACAAAAAGTAATGAAGGTACCTAGAGATAAACTTTACCTACATGATAATTTTCTTTAGAATTGGTCCTGAACCTAATGGCTACTGAGTCATTCAGTTGTGTAATATTAGGATGGACAATCTTCCTACATATCTGATATACTGATTCTAAGTTATGGTCTTATGACAGTCAACTTACTGTAGAAGTTTTGTAACTTTTTTTCCCAAAGAGTAAGACATCCCTCATTTGTATATAGTTGGAATTTGGAGAAGGGCAAACTTGGGGAGACATGAAAGCCATCTTCAAATGTTTGAACGATTCATGTGGAATAGGGATTAGACTTATCCTGCTGGGCCTCAAGGTGGTAAAATAAGAAACAGGAATGGGTAGGGATTGCAAAGAAGTATATTTTGGCTAAATGAAAGGCAAAACTTTCTAATGATTAGAGCTGACCAAAAGCAGAGTGTGTTCCCCCTCACATAAGGTCTTTAAGCAGAGACTGGTTTAACATGTTTTAGTGATGACATACAAGAGCGGTTCTTAGATATGGTTTTCATTGAATTTTATTAAGGTACTTCATAAATTTCAGCTATGACCATGGGGGGCCACCTTTCAAAAATTGAGATTCTGTGAATGACATTTATTGAAGTTAAATGGAGATGCATAACCATTTTATAGAGATTTATATACAGATGTAATAAAAACATTTTGTGTTTTTCATTTTAAAATTAATTTTTAGTGATGTAAATGTAAGTTAAGTATCTTGGTTTGCCAAAAGAATGTGACAAAATAATAATTGAAACAAAAAATTGTAAAATACTTAGTGTGTTCTGATATCACATGAATTAACATGGAATCATTTGTCTTAGGAGTATCCACAAAGCTACAGTTTAGCACCATGATGGGCAAGGGATGTGAAATAGGCATAATTTTCCATCAGTTGGGGATTTTATTTCTCCTAATGAAAAGAAATTAATAATTTTCATCATTATTAAATATAAGGTTTGATGAGTAGCATATATTTTATTCCAATCATCTAATAATTTCTTCTATTTCATGAAGTATATGATTCATGCCTTCTTGGTATCACTTGATGAATAATCATTTCTTTTTTTTTTCTAAAAGTACATGTCCCCCAAGAATCTATCATGGACCCTCTTATTTTTAGTGATGGTGCCCATTTCTGTTCCTTTGATGAATTCAAAATTTGCTGGTGTGGTAGATAAAACACTGGAATTGCAGTTAGAAAGGATTTGGGTTCAAACCTGTCCTCACATTTACTTGTTGGACAAGTCACTGAGTCACCCTATGCCTCGGTGTCCTCATCTTTAAAACGAAGGATTAGACTTGGTGGTCTTCTAAGTTTCCTTCCAGATATGAATCTATGATCATATGATTATATTAGAATTTGATACAGTCCTAATCTCTGAACTCTCATCCATTGCAAAGTGCCTGCTGGACAGCACCACCACACTGTTCATTTGAAAACTCAATCTCAGTAGGTACAAAATGGAAGTTATCACCTATCATTTCCTCTCTAAATCATTTCCTTCTCCAAACTTCCCAATTTTTGTCAAAAGCACTACCATGTTTTAGCAGTCATCTATTTTTCTGACTTTGAAATTGTTCTTAATTATTCCATCTCCTTTTCCCCTCTTATTCAATTAATTGTGAGGCCTTACTAACTCTGTTTTCCTGAGATCTCCTGAATCCATAGTATTTTCTCAGACAATCACTCTACACTAATGGCCCTCATTACCTCTTCCTTGGACTCTTCCAATAACCTCCTCATTGAGAGTTCTACTGACCTCTTTTTCTCTCCATTCTTAACACAGGTATCAAAATTATTTTCCCAATATACAGGTCTAACTGTTATTTCCCTGCAAAGAAGTCTTCAGTTCCCTCTTGTCTATTGGTTAGAACACTTCTAAGACTAGAATTTTGAGCTCCTAACCATTTAACTTCACCTTGCTTGTTGAACCTTACTTTATATTTCTCCAATTCATATATTCTATGCTACTATGCTACAATTCATATATTCTATGAAACTAGTCCCTGAATTTACCATTCTTTCTTTCATCTCCAAACCTTCACAAAGGATGCCCCTATGATTGCCTCCATCTCTTAGAATATTTAGCTTACTTCATGTCTAAGCTCATGTTGTGTTTTTCAACGAAGCCTCTTCTTATTTGTCCAGGGGTATATGTGTGTATATGTGTGTGTGTGTGTGTGTGTGTATGTATGTGTGTATGTATATTTGTTTTTTAAATTACCTGATGTTTATTTGTTTGTGTACATGCATGTACATCTCCCAGCAGAATATAAGCTCCCTGAGGGAAGGTACTGTCTCATTTCACCTTTTATATTCCCAGTGACTAGTACACTATCTCAGTGCCTTATTCATAGTTCATATTTAACCATCTTTACTCAACTGAATTGAATTTTCATAAAGTTTTGGGGTGATGTGAGTGGATATGGCACCTGTAATTTCACTTGTATAGGGAAGTTGCAGTGAAGAACTTTCTATCAATGGTGATGGACAACATCTCTGCAATTTATACTCAGAAAGTTGGTTGGGGATACTGTTAAGTTAAATGACTTGCCAGGGCTTCATAAATAATATGTGTTAGAGTCGAAACTTGAGCCCCAATGTTCCTAATTGTGAGACTAGTTCTCTTTCTATTTAAGTCTGACCTTCTGCAGGAGGCCTTTTTTTGGTGTCCCAGTCTGATAGAACAACTTCTTCTTTCAGTTTCCTTCTATCTACTCTGTATATATCTTATAGTTAAATTATTGCACCCACTAGAATGTATATTCCTTAAAGGCAGGGCCCACATTTTTGCCTTTCTATCTCTAGTACTTACCACAATGCCTGGCACATGTAGTAAGGACTTTAGAAATTATTTTTAATGGGGTTATTTATATTTATATTTATATAATAAATAAATAATTATATTTAATGGGGTTATTCTCCTATTATTTGACCTTAGGGGCAAAATCAGACCCCTATTATATCCCAAAATGCTGTTGTATATATTCTTTCATACATTAATGACTCTGTAACATCATCAATATGGGTACTACTCCAAATCCAATCACTCTTCTCATCTTGTATGATTTTGTTCATGTCTTTTTGCAAACTCTCTACTGAGGATCCACTCAAATGATATAAAAATTTTCATTTTCCTATTTAATTTTCTGCAATCTTTCCTCTGGATTTCATAATATTCCTTTGGTATCAGTGAAGCATATGGACTGCTCATTGGTCATATTATGATATTGCTATGTAACTGCCCACCTTTTCCTATCATAGACCTTTTTGATGATATCTTTTATACTAATTTTGGTTTGAAAGTCCTTGTTGGCAATATGCTAGTCTATTTATGTGTACCATGATTCTCTCCATTACCTTTTGGATGTCCAACCATTATAATACTTTAGAGACTGTGGTACTTCATGATTCATAGCCATGTGACATCATTAGAAGAACATTGGTGCAAAAAGATGGTTCTCTACAGGAGAAACTCAAAATCAATAAAAGCACTGTACATTCCCAATTCTGTGCTCACTTCATTGACCATCTCCACTGTTTGTCCATCTCTAAGGATTATCCACTAAACTGCATATCTATATTTTCATCTACTTTGCTTTTCCCGATAGTTTAAGCAATATATCCCTGAAATAGCAAAACTATATATAGACTCAACATAATGTATCAGATTTACTTGTGCAAATATTATTGCAGTATACATGGACGCATGATATTTTCATGAGTCTGAGTATGACTGCTACCTGAATAAAATTTTTCTCCACTTCCTTTATTTTCCTCTTTTTCTTGACTTTACTGTCTACTTTATCTCCTTTACTGCTTTCTCCATCTGCTTTGCCTTCCTACTGCCAGTGGACTTCCATTTTTTTTGCTGCCTAGAATTTTTTCCTGCCACCCACTGCTTCCTGCCACCTGCCATATTATTCTTTGAGAAAGACCTTATCCTTCACTCCTTAGATATTGAATTCATGCTTCACATCATCAGACTGAGCTATATGCCACCTCGTGTTTCTTTGGTCTCCTTCCTGCCCATCACATTTTCTGACTATAGATTGCTCTTCTCTCACCCATAAGAAAATTACCTTAATAATATGCCCTTATTATTGGGAACCTAAATGATTCACAGCCATGCTAAATATAAAGTGACTTATGCTACTAAGTATAGAAATGTAGTTTTCTTGTGTGATCTTTTTTCCTCCTTATCACCATGACTCGAAGGGGTTTCTACTACCTTTTCTGAGTAAAACAAAATCCTGGTGAATAAATTATTATTTTTTTTTGCAAGGCAGTGAGGGTTAAGTGACTTGCCCAGGGTCACACAGCTAGTAAGTGTCAAGTGTCTGAGGCTGGATTTGAACTCAGGTCCTCCTGAATCCAAGACCAGTGCTTTATCAACTGTGCCACCTAGCTGCCTCCAAATAAACTATTCTTAATAAGTAATATAGGTACTAATTGTTTAGACAATTAACAGGTAGTAAATTGTCAATTTATTACACTGAGTGTTCTAGTGGCCAGAGTCATACCCAATTTTGTTATAGGATTATAGAATTAGGATTGTAAAGAAACTGTGAGACCATCAAATGCAAACCCCTCATTTTCCTAGTGAAGAAAGTGAGGTTAAATGACATACCCAGAGTCACACAGTTAGTAACTAAGGCAAAATTTTAATTTCAATATTCCTTACGCCAAGTCTAGTACCCTATATGCTACACTTCTCATTTTTCCTTAAGTTCTAGAAATAATTTCTGCACTGGGAGAATGAGACTCTTTCAAGTAGAGTACTTGTTTCTAAATCACCTTGCTCTGTTTGGCTGCCAAGTGGCCTTCCATTTGGTGGAGTAGAAGATAGCATGCTGGACTTCTCATAACTAAGACCTGAGTTTAAACCTATGTGGCCCCTGGGCAAATCATTTATTATCTCTTAGCCTCATTTTCCTCATTTGTTAAATGGAGAAAATAAAAGCATCTACTTTACAGCCTTATTGGAAGGAACAAATAAAATAACACATGCAAAGCATTTTGCTCACCTTAAAGCACTGTATAATTTCTTGCTATAATAATAATGATTATTATAATTATTATTAGATTCAGAGCAATCCACCGAGAAACTTTAGTACATTTCCTTTAAATGACAACTGCTTTGAATGGAAGCAGGGCGAAGTTACAAGAAAGGATTCCACTGAAGATTGTTCTTCCAATGTTTTACTTAACTCTCTGGCAAATAGTTCTTTGCTTTACCATAAGAGTAGATTAAAACTTAGATAGTATTTGCTTATTTGAAGAAAACTGGCAATGTCAATGATATTGTCTTTAAATAGATCTTTGATTCTATTTCACATGAAAATTAAAGAAATGAAAAAGAGAAATGTTGTTAGAAAGTCCTAGAAATTTGGTAGAACAGGTTTGTCCCATGATCCATTGTGGACATTATAAACTAAATCTACCTTTTTCTTGACCTCACAGCCAGAATAATAACCAGGCAACAAAATTATAATTAGATTTACTTTATGTACTTTTAATTCATGGGTAAGTGGAGATTTCTAGGCCTTTTACCACATACTTCCTTAGACTTTCTTGAAAACTAAGATTTTAAAATAGGACACAGAAGATTAAGAATTTCCTCAGAGCTACTTATTATTGAATAAAATACTTGGATTTATGGCTGGTTACTCTGAAGGTGATGGAAACAAGGTTTGTCTACTTTTTATTGGCTCTATAATCAAGTCGTTAACTTGACAATGCAAACAACTCTGATGCTGAATCATACTTTATTAATGCAGATGTCAAGAAATGCAATAAAATATCTAAAGTTCTCTTAATAACCACTCCAAGAAACCAATCTCCCTGAGAACCCACACACATTGATAACCTAGAGTAATTTTCACTTTGCCTATGCTCATCAGCTTCTTTGAATGTGAACTACCTAAAGATGAAAATGTGCCCCACATAATGATACTGAAGAATAAGAGAGGATATTATGTTTATTTTGGTTGCTTCATCTAAAGTCTCTGTAAATGTTTATAACAAAATGATTTCTTATTAGTAAATATAAAAAGTTTGGTCTAATTAAAAAGTAAGAATTGTTTTCAAGGGCTAAGAAGCTATATTCTCTACTGCCCAGTAAGGTAAGAAAAATCAAACTTTATATGATTTTGGATGCTTTAATATCTTCAATCACATTTTGGCCAACCTATTTTTTAGTTACCATCTATTATAAGCCTGCTATATATGAAACATTCATTTCAACAGTGACTTTCTCAATAGCTTGCTCTCTACTCAAAATATGACTTTTTATGTCTTTATGCTTTCTTTTTATGTCAAAATTTGTCTCTTTTGCCAAATTCATGTCTTCTTTCCCAATTTGAGAAGTCCTAAGATCTAAGGGGAAATCTATTTACTAAAGCCATTTATATAAAACTGTCTAGGTATTAAGGCTAGGCCTAACAACCAGAAGAAAATGAAAATTTGTATGATTATCAGATGAATTTCTGGATGATTTAGATCAGGGATTCTTACTCTTTTTTGTCTCATAGATCTCAGTGGCAATCTAATGAAAGTTATAGACCTTTATCAAATAGTGTTTTTAAGTGCATAAAATAAAATTTATAGGACTACAAAGGAAATCAATTATATTGAAGTACCATCATCAAAATATTAAAAAGAAATAAATTGGCATACCTCACTCCTGGTTTAGATGGGACATTTGACCTTTGCCTGAATACTTTTGGAGAATGTGAGGTGAATCCTAAAATCCCCAAGTAGCTATGTAGTCCTCCCCTTTATAGTTAGATATTGCTCCATAAACTTCTTTTTGCTGTTTCTGGTGAAGAGATAATTTGAAGAAATAGCCATTCTCAAATATGTCTATACTTGTGATGGAGGTGGGGCTGTGGTTTGATGAATAGCATGGATTATGATGGCATTCAATACTATTACATGGACTGGGATCATTGAAGAAGTCTCAATAATTAGAAAGAGAACATTGGCAAATATAAATTATTTCACTAAATTAAAAACAAAAAACAAAAGCAAATTGGTATGTTAATGTCCCTTCCATAGGGAAATGCCATCCCTAGCACTTAGATTTTTCTATTTTACTGAATAGGCAAGTGATTACACATTTTGAAGGAAATACTATAATTTATCCTTCTTAGTTCTCAATATTGTTGATGCAGGTGGATTTTCATTTTAACTAAGCCATAAGAAAAGGTAATTGGGTGGTGTTTTCTTTCTGATCTCTCCTCCTGACTCTATGGACTTCATCTTTTCTCAATATGATCATCAGCTTCCTCACCCTGGAGTATCAATCATTCCACCTAGGCATTCTCTAACCTTGGAAGGTTCCTCCTCCTTTTTGCCCTTTCCTCTGGGTGGTCAATCCCACCTCCACCTGCCTCCCATTCATTCTGTCTTAAGTGAAATATTCATTCTTTTATCCTCTCTGGGCTCTGCCCATGACTCTTCAGATTTTTTTTCTCCACAATTTCCTATGCTTTAGCTACACGAAGAGGTAGGAGAAGACGATGGGGGAAATCGTCTGTCCTGTACTCCAGTTCTTCCTTACAGGAACTTTACCAACTCTTATGCCTGGAATGACTTTCCCTATACTTTCTTTTTATCTTAGTCTTACCCTTCCTTTAACACAAACTCATGCTTCATTTTTTTTTTCTGTGATCTGTTCTAAGATATCTCTCATCCATATTGATTTCTTCTTCCTCTAAATTCCTGTACATTATTGCTTCTGATTTTCATCTGGTATTTAGAATGGGCTATTCTGAGTTCTTATTTTTTTAACTAGTCTCCTCTTTATTGTAAAAAAAAAAAACCCATGAGTTTCAAAGAAGTCCCCACAGCTGGTAAGTAACAGGGTCAGGATTAGAACCTAGGTCTCATTCTTCTGATTCCAATTCCCAAATTCAGGTTGCTCTACTATTATTGCCACTTTACTACTATAATTCTTCTTGATAGCCTAGAACATAAAATTTCAACATGGGTTTATGAGCGTTTTAAAAATACTTTGATATGGGACAGCTAGGTGGCACAGTGGATAGAGCACCGGCCCTGGAGTCAGGAGTACCTGAGTTCTAATCCGGCTTTAGACACTTAACACTTACTAGCTGTGTGACCCTCAGCAAGTCACTTAACCCCAATTGCCTCACTAAAAAAAAAAAAAAAATACTTTGATAGGGAGCAGCTAGATGGCGCAGTGGATAAAACACCAGCCTTAGATTCAGGAGGACCTGAGTTCAAATCCAGCCTCAGAGACTTAACACTTACTAGCTGTGTGACCCTGGGCAAGTCACTTAACCCCCATTGCCTCACCAAAAAACAAAATCCTTTGAAAACCATATATGTGTGTGTGTGTGTGTGTGTGTGTGTGTGTGTGTGTGTGTGTATAGCATATATTTCCATAAGTTTATTTCCTTTGTAATCCCATAAATTTTGTTTTATGCTTTTAAATACACCACCATCCTAAGAAGGGATCCACAGGCTCCACCAGACTACCAAAAGGGTCCATGAAACATTTAAGAAATGTTAAAAACTTTTGACTAAATATATGTAGAAAACAGATGATGGTCAGATATGGTACCCCAAAGACATTGTTTTGGTAAATGGATATTTACCAAAATATATTTTGGTCAGTGGATTTTTTTTTCTTGTAAAAGGAAGTGGGAAGTCACCTTCTTCATTGTAATGTGGGGGTAAATCTGAGTTCTCAAAGGCTGTACTATTATTGTTGTTGTTGTTGTTGTTGTTTGGTGAGGTAATTGGGGTTAAGTGACTTGCCCAGGGTCACACAGCTAGTAAGTGTCAAGTGTCTGAGGCCGGGTTTGAACTCGGGTCCTCCTGACTCCAGGGCTAGTGCTCTACCCACTGTGCCACCTAGTTGCCCCAAGGTTGTACTATTGTAACAGATTATATTGGGTCCAACTGAGGTGGAAAGATATCAATTTTTGGCTCAGTGAGAAATTACTCACATCTTCTGTCCTAGAAATAGTGTAGCTCCATCTGGAAAGGTTAAGCACCAAGTAAGTGGGCCCTAGCTTGAGGAAATCTTGACCATGGGAGATCTCAAAGGCCTATCAAATTGTGGATACATTACAGCCTGGCCAAGAGGAGGGCACATTCCAACCAACAAAATCACATATGCTTGAAGTATTGATGTTAGAAGTAGGTCAATTGCCAGCTGGGTGTGTGTATAGTATGACATTCTTATAATATTTCACAGGGGCATATGAAATAAAGCACCAGAGGATTTAACTGATGGAAATAATAGCAATTCAAATATTTACTAAATATATACTATGCTAGATTCTGAGGAAAACAAACCAAAAATTAACAAAGAAGTCCTCAATATTTTTTTTTTGAGGCAATTGGGGTTAAGTGACTTGCCTAGGGTCACACAGCTAGTAAGTGTTAAGTGTCTGAGTCCAGATTTGAACTCAGGTCCTCCTGAATCCAGGGCTGGTGCTCTATCCACTGTGCCACCTAGCTGCCCCAAAAGTCTTCAATCTTGAGGATCTTACAGTCTAGTTAAGGAGAAAGTAAGATATCCACCCAATTAATAAAATAAAAAGTTGAATAAAGACATCTATGAGACTCACAAGAGTCAATTGAAGGGATCACATTTGGCTGGGGGATCACACAAGGCTTCAAGATAGAGATGGAATATGGTCCAAGTCTGAAAGTATGAGTATGCAAAAGGCAGATTGGAAATGGAGGGTTTATTGACCAAACACTCAAAATCTCCTGAGTGATAAAAAAGTTAGATCCAATATCAGTAGTTAGGCCTGTAACAACAGCTGCGGCCAAGGGATGGATTCTGTATATAGATCATAAACCTCATTTGTTCTCAGTGATATAATTAATATCTGTAGGCTCACATTCAAATCTGAATTATGATGATGCTTATTTGTCTGCTGGACAGAGTAGGGAAGTTAGAGGTAAAAATTCCCTCATTACAAAAAAAAATAGTTTTTCTAAAAAACCTCATCCATTCCTGTTTTTAGTCAATGTAAGAACTGACATCTGTAACTTTATTGATTTCATCTAAAACTTGGTTTCATTGAGTCATTAAAATAGTCACACCTCAGCTCTCACTAGATTTTATGTAAAGATGCATGAAAACTAAACATCTATATTTTCTATCAGTATGATAAACTAGGATTAAAATTTACAACAATATAAATGATTCTTTTTTTATTCTGAATAGAATTTTATTTTCCAAAATATATGTAAAAACAAAATTTTAACATCAATTTTTTAAAAACTGTGTTCCAACTTCTCTTCCCCCCTCCATTCCCACCTCCCACCCACAAGAACTCAAGCAATTCAAAATAAGTTATACATGAGTAGTCATAGAAAACATTCCCATATTAGCTAGTTGTGAGAGAAAACAGTAAAACAAAAAAAAAAACCCTTCAGATTAAGGAATTGTCAAAGAGGAAATGAAAAAAATTCAAAATGTGTTTCCATCTGTTTTCAGATACTATCAGTTCTTTCTTTGCAGATGGGCTGCAATCTTCGTAAGTCTTTCAGGGTTATATTGGATCATTGCCTTGCTGAAAATAACCACATGCTTCCCAGCAGATCATCCCCCACTATTGCTGTTATTTTGTATACAGTACATTTCACTCTGCTTCAGTTCATGTAGGTCTTTCCAGGTTTTTCTGATAGTATCCTGTTCATTATAACCTGTATATAGTACCTTAAGCTTGACAGAGAATTTTCTTCATAAAAGCCCAGCAAAATAGGTACCATACATTTTGCCATTATAATCAATCATCATATCTATTTCTCTCTATCCCACTCCCTTCCCATGGCATTTACTCTATCTTCTTTTTACCTATTCCTCCTCAGAGGTGTTTTACTTCTGACTGTCCTCTCCCTCACTCTGCACTCCCCTTTTTCACCCTTCCTTCCTAGTCCTCTTCCCCTCCTATTTTCCTACAGGGTTAAATAGATTGCTCCTCCCAATTGGGTATGAAAGGCTATTCCCTCCTGAGCCCACTCCAATGAGATCATGGTCCCTGAGCTAATTCTGTGTTCTAAATTTTTCTTCCTCTCTCCCTCTTCAACCCTTCCTATGAGATCAAGCAGTTCAATATGTCATACTTGTGAAGTAATGCAGAACATCTTCATCTTCCTTGAAAGTGTTTTGCTTTTTACTGCTCTCTCCCCCAATCTGCCCTTTCCTCATTCCTTTCTCCCCCTGCCCTTTTCTCCCTCCTCCCCCCTCAGGGCAAAAATATATTACTATGCCTACTTGAGTATGTATGTTAGTTCTTCTCTGTGCCAATTCTGATGATAGTAAGGTTCACTCACTCCCCAACTCTTTCCCCCTCTTCTACTCTCCTCCATAAGCTTTTTTCTTGTTTCCTTCATGTGAATTACCTCTCCCCAGACCATCTCTCCCCTTCTCCCTCCCCCAGTTTATTCCTCCTACACCTCAACCCTATTTTAATGATGTCATCATGGATTAGTTAGGTGGCACAGTGGACAAAACACCAGCCCTGGACCCAGGAGGCCCCAAACCCAAATCCAGAACAGACATAAGACACTCCACCCTGTCTGCCCTACAAAGAACAAAACATAAATGCTTTACAGATATCATCTCTTCATATTCAGCTCAGCCCTGTCTTCTGTGAATTTCTTGTGAAGACTTTGTTGTTGTTTTGTTTTTTGGTGAGGCAATTGGGGTTAAGTGACTTGCCTAGGGTCACACAGCTAATAAATGTCAAGTGTCTGAGGTCACATTTGAACTCAGGTTCTCCTGAGTCCAAGGCTGGCACTCTATCCACTGTGCCACCCAGCTGCCCCTGAATTTCTTACTGAGATAGTTCTTATGATTTCAAAGTATTATCTTCCCATTAGAATGTAAACAGTTTGAATCTTTTAATATCCTTCATGAAGTCTTTTTCCTGTTTACCTTTTTATGCTTCTCCAGGGTCTTGTATTTGAAAGTCAAATTTTCTATTCAGCCCAGGTCTTTACATCACAAATGCTTGAAAGACCTCTTTCTCATTGAAATCCCATTTTTGCCTCTGAAAAATTATACTCAGTTTTGCTAGGTACGTGATTTTTGGCTGAAGTCCCAGTTCCTTTGCCCACTGGAATATCATATTCCATGCCCTTCAGTACTTTAATGTAGAAGCTGCTAGATCTTGCTTTATCCTTATTGGAGCTCCACAGTATTTGAATTCCTTTTTTTTCTAGCTGCTTGCAGTATTTTCTCCTTGACCTGGGAGTTCTGGAATTTGGCTATAATATTCCTGGAGGTTTTCCTTTTGGGATCTCTTTCAGGAGGTGATCGGTAGATTCTTTCTTTCTTTCTTTCTTTTTTTTTTGCCAGGCAATGGGGGTTAAGTGACTTGGCCAGGGTCACACAGCTAGTGTCAAGAGGCTGGATTTGAACTCAGGTCCTCCTGAATCCAGGGCCAGTGCTTTATCCACTGCACCACCTAGTTGCCCCTGGATTCTTTCAATTTCTATTTTAGCTTCTGCTTCTAGAATATCAGAGCAATTTTCCCCCACAATCTCTTGGAGGATGGTGTCTAAGCTTTTGTTTTGGTCATAGTTTTCAGGTAGTCCAATGATTTTCAAATTATATCTCCTAGATTTATTTTCTAGGTCAGTTGTTTTTCCAAGGAGATATTTCACTTTGCCCTCTATTTTTCCATTCAATTGGATTTGCTTTACTCTGTCTCAGTTTCTCATAAGGTCACTAGCTTCCATTTTTTCAATCCTAATTCTTAGGCAGTTATTTTTGTCAGACAGTTTTTTAATCTCCTTTTCCATTTGGATTTTCAAACTATTGACTTTTTTCTCATGACTCTCCTGCATTGCTCTCATTTCCCTTTCCATTCTTTCCTCCTTTTCTCTACATCTTCTTTCTATTTCTCCTACTTTCTCTTCAAAGTCCCTTTTGAGAGCTTCCATGGCCTGAGACAAGTTCATATTTTTCTTGGAAGCTTTGGATGTTGTAGCTTTGACCCTGTTATTATCTTCTTCTGAGGTTGTATTGTTGTCTACCTTACCCCCAAAGAAGTTTTCGATGGTCTTCTGCTTTCTCTGCCTACTCATCCTGTCTTATTATTTCTTGACTTTTAACTCCTTAAAGTGTGGCTCTGCTTCTAAGACACACTGTTCAAGCTACAATGTGGCCCCGGGGGATGGTTGGGCTTCTTGTCAGCCTGCCTGGCCTCTATTTCAATTGATTTTAAACTCTCCACTGGGGGTGGGGGGGAGCTGCTTCCCAGCTCCACTCTTGTTCTCAGCTTCAGAGGGTCCCAGGGGTTTTGGGTTGAGGGAGGGTAGGTTTTAATCTCACCTGGCCTGTTCTCAGGTCCAGAGATAACCTCAGGCCTACTTTACTAAGCAACCAACCAGCAAAGCTTTCTGTGGTGTGGTTCTCAGCTTCCTATGAGACTGCTCCCCTGCTCCCCTCCCCCACCTGGGTCTCCCGCCCCTCAGGATTTCTTCCTGTTCTCCACTGGTGTGGGACAGTTGAATCCTTCCCCACAGTCCACTGGTACCCCTGCACTTAAACCCCCCCCCCCCCAGCTGTTCAGTCCTACCACGTGCTCGGTTCCAGAAGATGCTGGTGCTGCAGCCGATTCAGAGGTACTGGAGCAAATAACTCTGGCAGGTGTCTGGTGTGTCAGCCTGATTGCAGGGTTAGGCTTTATTCATGGCCCAGTATGGCCCCCTGAAATCTATCTATAGCTGGAGAAAACTCTCAGCCCATATTTTTGTGTGTTTTTCTGCCCCAAGGGTTCTTTTATTGCTATTTTGGGGATTGTTGTATCTGGACCCCTGTGGGTTTTAATGTCTTTCCTCCGCCATCTTTGAAATGATTCTTTAAGAAAAGAGCATTTTAAAAATGTGACCCTCTATAATTAATTTGAAGTCTTTCAAGCCATTCTAGACCAACCCATGCCTGTCAATCTAACTACATGATATATTTTGGCTTGGAAAAATATACCTCTAAGTATATCTTCCAACTCCTAACATAGGAAAATCTACCATAACTTTGAGTTTAGTGCAGACATTGTAATCTAAAACCAGACTAGAAGGACATTCAAAAGTATGGACCATGGTCATCCATCCAATCTCAACTTTGATATGGAGAACTACAAAAATTGTCTGGCTGCCAGTGTCTTTTGATGAAAGGACAAAGCATAGGTAGCACAATTTATCATAGGATTGTAAATTCAGAGCTGCAAGGAATATTAGAAGTTAGGTCATCAAAGGGCTTCATTTTGCAAATAAGGAAATTGAGGATCAAAGAGATTAAATTACTCAAATGTGGTTCAGGCCCTGAAGAATCTTACAGAATTGTAGTAGTAAAAACAGCAATGGTGGTAGAATAACCTGAATTTGGGAATTGGAATCAGAAGAATCAGACCCAGGTCCAAATACTGATCTTGTTACTTACCAGCTGTGGGGTCTTTGATAAGTTATCTGACTTCTTTTGTATCTATCTAAAACACATATATGTTATATATATGTCATAAGGGGGTATATGTGATAGGAATAATGAGATGTGCAGTATACAAGTTCATAGGGACATGAGAATCAAATAAAAGAATGGAGGAAGAGTTCTTTATAACTATGAAGTGTTATATGTGTGAGCTATTTTAATTGCTAGTTATATAGCAACACACTACTGTTAGAAATTTTGATCTGTCATTAATGTCAACTATGACTCATAGGTAACTGAGGGAACTGAAGAAGAGTCTAGCTGGGATTTCTGTTGGAAGTACAAGATGTCTGCCCTAATATCACTGATTGGACATGACAGCCACTGAAGTTGGAAATTTTAGCTCTGGAAAGGCTTTCAGGTCACTCTCATGCTGATGTCATAATGTCAACAACCTGAAGGAAGTGATTTTTCTTTATGTGTTTGTCAGCTCTTTTGTTTCAGTGTGTTTAACAAAGCTAAGTGTCTCAGTGATAGTCTCCTGTCCTTATATTCAGGGATACCTGAGTTTGAATACTGGCTCTGATGTTTACTAGCTGTGTGACCATTTGTAAGTCACATAACTTCTGGCCTCAGTTGCCTCATTGTAAACTCACAGATTTGTTATGACGATCAGATGAGATGATATCCATAAAGCACTTTACAAATCTTAAAGTGCTATATCATTTTAACTGTTATTGACAGTGTGCTCTAACATTGTTTAGCAAGGTTCATTAGATATTTCAGGTTTGTGTGGTCCAGTTTTAGCACTATAGTTACTATACTTAGGAAGGAAATTAGGAAATTATTTGGCTCAGGTGCATTTGAGACCCTGCTCTTGAAGATGACCATCAGAAAAGGAGTTTTCTGAGCCTATCAGATGACATTGCTACCTATTCATCTCAAGAAGTGTAACATTAATTCCAAATTGACCTTTGTATACTTAAGCCAGCCTGTGTAAAATAGTGACTAAATGGATTTATTATATACTTTCACTTTTGTAATTGAGAAGCTTGTGGGTAGTGACAGCAACTTTAATACGACTGGGAATACTCTCATCTACTAGTTTAGGACCTTTGTAAACTCACTCATGTCATATAATCAACTCTGTAGCACTTTTACTGTGGCCCTACTGATATTTTAAAATATTTCTGTAAGGATGATGAATAATGCATAAGACTGAGTTATTTTCCATACCTATGCACATAAAAAAGCACTGAAAAAATATATATGGCATTAAGCACTGAAGTCTAACATGCTTGCCATACAGTGTTAGTCAGGAGCCAAGTCAACGAACTTGGTACAATATCTTGAAGGCTGATAAAAAAAACTACAGGATGACTTTGAAGAGATTAGCTGGCTGAGAAGGTTGTGCCTGAAAATGGGTTTCATATGTTCTTAAGAAATATAAATTATGGATTCCTGACAAAGGGTGGTATGTACTTAAGTGCTGGTAAAAACAAAGACTAAAATGTTTTCCTTGAATTTTTCAAATCTAATAAAAATGTTTAAACGAAAAGAGGAGAGGTGTAAAACTGGCCACGTGAATCTGAGAAGCTTGGTAACACAGAAAGTACTAGGTACAGTATGGGATGAAGAATAACATATCAGTAGTTCATGGAACAAAAAATCCAAGAAGAGAGAAATAAAAACTATCGATCTAAATGTCTATATATAAATTCACAAAGTATGGGTAATAAACAAATCATCATGCACATTTGTTATAAGTCTTGGTATGATGGGGTTTAGGGCTAAAACTTGGCTATAGAAGGCTATTATTAAAAATAATGAATGAAAGAGATGGTGAAATAGCATTGTGTATTTAGAACATACCATCTTCAAGGGCAGCTAGGTAGTGCAGTACATAGAGGGCCAGCACTGGAGTCAAGACATCTTCCAAAGTTAAAATCCAATTTAGACACTTACTCAATGTGTGACCCTGGGCAAGTAACTTAACTTTATTTGCCTCAGTTCCTCATCTTTAAAATGAGCTGGAGAAGGAAATGGCAAACCACTCCAGTCTCTTTACCAAGAAAACCCCAAATGGGGTTACAAAGAGTTGGACATAATTGAAAAAAATGACAATAATAGAACTGTCATGAAACATGGTATAAAAATATGTGGATGATCATTGGGGAAAACAGAAACAATGTTGTAAGAACATGTTATGGGCCATTTGGATGGAAGGAAGAAGTGAAGAAGCTGGTATACAATTCACAAAACTGGCATGAAATCAGCATACTTCACCTAACCTGATTCTAACAAACAAGGAGAACATAGTTGCTGAAGTTAAAATCCAATCCAAAATAGAGTTTTTGATAGAAGAGACAGTTTAATTTGCAATTTATATTTTTGGAGAGTAAATTTCAATGAGAAAGGACAGATAGTATGCAATAGTGTCATATGTTCTGGGTATTAGCCTTAGAGGGTTGGACAGCTTTCAAGGATGGAATTTTAAAGGCTTAAGTAGAAATGATTCTGATGAGGACAAATAAGGGAATGATGACTAAAAGTCAGCATGGCTTCTCCAAGAAAAGGTCATGACAGACCAACCTCATTGTTATTTTTGACAGTTACTAGATGATAGATCATAGTAATGCTAAAGATACAGAATATTTAGATTTTATCAAAATGTTTGCAGATGTCTCTTCTGTTATATCCATGTATTAGATAGAAAGATGTGAGCTATGTGATAGTAAAGTTACTTAGCTGGATTTCCATTATTTATTAGACCCAACTAACAGTCATTAGTGAATAAGCTCACTACACATTAATACTATCTGGTGAAGTGCCCCAGGGATCTTGCCTTGACCCTTTGATGTGTGATGGAGCACAGGCTACCAAATGTCATAGGACTGTGGTCCCTGAAATAGACTTCAAAATGAAGTTGAAGACAGAACCTATGATACCATTTGTCAGCTTCCTTATAATATTTACCTTCCTAGATCATTCCACAAGAAACCACAGAACAATATGCCATCTACCAGCACTTCTCAAAGTATGGTCCACAGATCCTTTGGTCCCTAAGATCCTTTCAGGGAGTATTTGAGGCCAAAACTACTTTCAAAATGATATTAAGATATTATTTGCCTATTAAAATACTCCTCTGGGGGCAGCTAGGTGGCACAGTGGATAAAGCACCGGCCCTGGATTCAGGAGTACCTGAGTTCAATTCCGGCCTCAGACACTTAACACTTCCTAGCTGTGTGACCCTGGGCAAGTCACTTAACCCCAATTGCCTCACAAAAAATTAAAAAAAAATACTCCTCTGTTTTCATTTACATATCTGTGTGAAGCCTGATTTTCTTCACATACTTTATTTTTTTAAAGTATTTTACTATTTTCTAGTTTCATATAAAGGTTCTTTTTTTTTTTTAGTGAGGCAATTGGGGTTAAGTGACTTGCTCAGGGTCACACAGCTAGTAAGTTAGTAAGTGTTAAGTGTCTGAGGCTGGATTTGAACTCAGTTCCTTCTGAATCCAGGACTGGTGCTCTATGCACTGCGCCACCTAGCTGCCCCCTAAAGGTAATTTTCAACATTTATTTTCACAGGATTTTTAGTTCCAAATTTTTTTCTACTTCCCTCCCTCCTCCCCAAGATGGAAAGTAGTCTGATATAGGTTGTATATGTACAATCACATTAAAAAATATTTCTACATTAGTCATCCTTTCTTCACATATTTAAATCAAAATAATATATCACAACAGATTGTAGAAGCACACATGACAATCCAACTTTTTAAAAATACTGTTTGCCTCAGCTTCCTCATCTGTAAAATGAACTGAGGAAGGAAATGGCGAACCACTACAGGATGTTTGTCAAGAAAACCCTAAATGGAATAAAAAGAGTCAGTGGACATGACTGAAACAACTGAACAATGCAGATATAAAGAGATGTGTAAAAACCCAAAACAGAAAATAATATTCTGATTCTCAACCAATTTTTTTTCATTTCAGAAAGTATAGTCATTTATTCATTAAAATGATGTTTACATTAACATGCTATTTTAAAATTAATAAATATTTTTAAAAATTTTTATCATTTTTAATTTCTAAATTGGTAAATATCAATAGATATAATAGATGTAACTTACAGAAACAAAAGTTCCTTGGTGACCTCAATAATTTTTAAGAGCAAAGAGTAAAGGGATGCTGATACCACATTATTTGACAACCGCTTCTATATACAGGTCATTATAAACAATCAAGACTTGGTAATTTGCAAGAGGAACAGGTAGCCCTTCCTATCTCATCAGAACAATATCAAATTTAACAAGGAGAAATGTAGAGTTCTCTGTTTACCTTCCTAAAATCAATTTCCCAAGTATAGTCAAGGGAAGCCATAGCTAGACAGAAGCTTCCATAAAACAGAACTAGGGATTCTAATGGACTGCAAACTCAGTATTAGTCAATTGTGTAACATTAACAGAGAACCTAATTCATTGGCAGCACTAGAAAAACCTAATATCCCAAAGAAGGCATGTTGTTGTCCTATAATATTACTTCTGACTGGGCTATATCTAGATTTCTATCCTCATTCTTTCACACCAAATTTTAGGGCAGCTGTAGGCAAGTAGTGAGAGAACAGGGAAGTTAGGGTGCTGAGTAGAGTGAAGAGTACAGTGAATCCTCATGTGACTATAGGACATTAGTAGAAGGAATTGTGACTTTTGTCTGAGAAGACTTTGAGGAAACCTGATTGCTCTCTTAAAACATTTGACATCTGTAAAAGTGAGATGAAAATTTGTTCTGCTTGGTCTTAGAAGGCCAATCTTGGAGCAATAGAAGATTGCAAAGAGAGCAACTCTCAGCTTGACCTAAGAGGAGACTACCTCTCAGTTAGAAGCATCCATATCGAAAAGAGGTTGTCTCAGAAGGTACCAAGTTCACTGCCTTGGGAGGGGTTAATTAGTTGTATTACCACTTACTAGGGATGCTGTAAAATGCATTCTTGGTCAGGTAGGGGTTGGAAATAGATGTCCACAGATTATTTCAAGCTCTAAGATTTTATGGTCTTTAGACTGTCAGCTTCAGGTTTCTTGTCTTTTCAATTAGTTAATAATGATAACTGGTTCTTTAAAGTCCTGAAAGAGATAGCCGGTGGATATATGTCTTCAAACAAAGCTTATCCATGTAGCCTCTCCTTTCCCTGCTTTGAAATCTTACCAGTTCATCTCTAAAATCTGGGGCCTTTATCAGTCTTAAGCAAGAGCATTATTCAAAAAGTTAAACAACATCCTTAACTATCACTTTCTGATAAATTCCCTAACATTGGTAGAAGAATGACAGTTTGCTTCTGTTTATGTAGAATTTCCTTTTCTTCCTTTAAACATGTCCTCTTATGTTCAGGATATCTTTGAATGGCAATATCATTCTATCAGGCACTTGGGTTCATTATATAGGATCATTCTTTGTTCTTAACTCTTTTCCTACCTCCCTTCTACCCATATATCCCATCACATTCTTAGTCTTTATCATTTAATTTCAGAATTCCTTCAATCTATTCTCTCTACTCACATTACAAACACTCCCTATTCAGGCACTCATTGTCTCTCACCTGGACTACTGATTTATTCATCTCCCTGTTTTCAATTTTTTGCTTTTCCAATACAGCATCCATGTAGTTATCAAGTTGATACTCCTGAAATACACATTTGATTATGGCTTTCCCCTGGACATGAAGCTCAATGGCTTCCTCTGGTTTTTAGAATAATATACAAGCTCATTTGTTGATGTTTAAAAATCTAGATCCTTCTCAAGCTACTTCCACCCTATCTATCTTGGCCAATTATTCCATCTAAGCTTTCTCTCTCATGTACTCTATCTTCCATTCAAATAGGCCAACTTGATATTCTCTATACATGGCCTTTAGTTTTTAATCTAGATTTCTTTGTACAGACTATTTCCCATTCATGGAGTGTTCTCCCTTCTCGCCTTTCCCTCTTTAAGAACTCAAGTTCTTTCAAGACTCAGCTTAACTGCTACCTTTTCTACTTCCCCAGTTATTTGAATTGCTCACCTCAATTACTT